>NC_044400.1:79526904-79855115 GCF_006542625.1 Nomascus leucogenys
CCTGAGGCGTTTAACACAGGAAGGGCCTGGTGCTGCTTGGGGGCACTGGGGAGGGAGCGTTCAGGGCGATTCTCCGGGATGGACTCTGGGTGCCTAGGTGGGTGGAGGTGCACAGTCATGGTGGGGGCCGGAGGACTCCTCGCTCCCAGATCGTGGTCAGCACCACCTTGGCCAGGCTGCCTGGCGATGACGCTGCTCTGCGTGACTGTCCCCGGTGTTATTTTCCCCAGGGCAGTTGGCTTGCACTTCCTGCCCTACTTACATGGGGGTGGAACTGAGCGTGTCCCCGGCAGTGGGGGCACCAGGGTCTGCAGGACGTGGGGCTGGAATTGGTCCTTGCAACCCCAGGTCGGTGGCAAAGAGCAGTAACTGCTTCCCAAAGGGCTGCTGGAGATTCCTCGAACGTCTAGAGAGCAAACCGCGGCCCAGTGGCTTCCTGTGATGGCTGCTCCCTTAGGACTTTTCCCAGCTGCTTGTGGGATTGGCCACATCCGGACTCCACCAGGGCCTTGACCTCTCCCACTTCTGCTGTGTCTCCCACGACTGAGGCAACGGCCTCGCTGAGGTCCTCTGAGCCTCCCCTGCTCTATTAAAGCCCCTTGAGGCTTCGCATCTCTGGAGGAATAACTAAAACTCCGTGACCTCACTTCCTGGGGCGCCCCCTCCCCGGCCTGCCTGCCACGGCCGGCCACTTGCTGTTCCTCACCCTAGCCTGGCACATGGACACCCCAGGGTGTCCCGAACGGGGGTCCTTCTCCTCCCCGGACAGCCCCGTGCTGTCTCTCAATTCCTCTGTTCTCTGTTCAACATCACCTTCTCAGCAAAGCCGTCCCAGACCTCCCTTTTAGAACACCCCCCTACTCACTCTACCTGCTTCCTTGAGGACCGCAGCTGCCTCACCCTCCCCACCGGAACTCTGCCTTGTCCCCCAGGCGGCCGGGACTTGCTGGACATTCCTGGCAGGAGACACAGCCACCCCTCATGGAATGCATTCCGTCCTCACCTTGTGTTCCCCACCTTCCTTTTGGCCTGCCCAACATGCCTTTCCTTCCAGGAATATTTATTTTTCCAGCCTAATCTTCCCTTCCAGGGGTGGGATAAGAGCAGTACTCTGTGGCTAATGGGATAACACACCTGTGTGGACTCCTCCCACCCCCGTGTGCTGAAGCTGAGTCCTCGTTTAGCCAGAAAGTGACGGGGGCAGGTGTCTCAATCAGTAGAGGCTCACAAGCCAAAGTGTGAGGACGCGCCCAAGGAAAACACGTCCCAGGAGCATCTGTGACCTGCACCTTCCAAAGAAGGTTTTGGGAAACTCAGTGTTTAAGCGGAAGGGAAGGCAGGAGGGGTAGGCAGTGAGGCAGATGCTGATATTCTTGTAAGACTTTGAGTAAACGTACATTTTATGTAAGATAAGGTGAACAAGTGAAGAGAAGGGGGAGAGGGGACAGCCGTGCATCCAGCTTGTCCTTCTGTACCTGGAAAGATACACTTGCAGTCCACAGGCTGAACAGTGGCCTCCTAAAGATACGTCCACATCCCAGAACCTGTGGCTGTGACCTCATATGGGAAAGGATCTTTTTTTTTTTTTTTTTTTTTTTTTGAGACAGAGTCTCGCTGTGTCGCCCAGGCTGGAGTGCAGTGGCGCGATCTCTGCTCACTGTAAGCTCCGCCTCCCGGGTTCACGCCATTCTCCTGCCTCAGCCTCTCCAAGTAGCTGGGACTACAGGCGCCCGCCACTACGCCTGGCTAATTTTTTGTATTTTTAGTAGAGACGGGGTTTCACCGTGGTCTCGATCTCCTGACCTCGTGATCCGCCCGCCTCGGCCTCCCAAAGTGCTGGGATTACAAGCGTGAGCCACCGCGCCTGGCCTGGAAAAGGATCTTTGCAGATGTGACTGAGTATCTTGAGATGAGACTGATTTGGGGCCCCAAAATTACTAAGTTAAAGGGAGAAGTCAAGCTGGGAACTGCTTAGGGCCAACCTGCCTTCCACTCTATTCAAAGTCACTCCTCTGCTCACTGAGATAAATGCAGATCCGAGTCCTCCTTTGGAGAGGCTGATCAGAAACTCAAAAGAATGCAGCTATTTTTCTCTTATCCACCTACAACCTGGAAGCCTCCATCCCATTTGCAGTCTTCCTGCCTTTCCAGACTGAACCAATATTCATCTTGCAGATGTTGATCGATGTCTCATGTCTCCCTAAAATGTATAAAACCAAACTGTGCTCTGATCACCTTGGACACATATCATCAGGACCTCCTGAGGCTGTGTCACGGGCACCCATCCTCAACCTTGGCATAATAAACTGTCCGAAGTAACTGAGACCTGTCTCAGATTTTCAGGATGATCTGGTGAACCCTAAATCCTATGGCAAGTGTTCTCATCAGAGACAGAAGAGAAGGCACCATTACAGAGGGAGGAGAAGGCCACACACTAGTCAGAGGCAGGGAGTGGAGCCGCGTGGCCACAGCCAAGAGACGTCTGGGGCTACCAAGAGTAGGGCGAGGCGGGAAGGAGCCTGCCCTGCCATACCTTGATTTCTGACTCCTGGCGTCCCGAGCTGTGAGAGGATGGTGGTTTTAACCATCTCTCACACCCCCTCTTGGGGTGAGTTGTTTGGGAACCCAGGGTGTGGAAGAGGAGGCCAGGTGAAGACCCTGGAAAGGGCACAGAGAGGGGACCTCTGAGCTTCCAGGAGGACATGGAGGCTGGGACTCCATACACGGGTCCTGCGACCTCAGGTTCACCGCATCTCACGTTCCTTACCTGTAAAATGGGTGAATGGTGCCCTCTTTGGCCGTTTTGAGGACTTGGTAGCCTGTTGTAAACCCAAATAAAATTCCAAGGCCCCCCAGCCATCTGAATGGGCTTCCTCCTCGGCCAGGGTGCTCTAAAGTTTAACCTGAAAGACTGGTTCAGGCCATGACAGGAAGTGAGGGTCGAACATGCCTCATTGTACCCTCCGTGAACCGCTCCTAAGATCTGCACTTGAGATATTTCGCAGACCCTGCATTTGATGGATCAACTGGCACCACCCAGTTCAATAAACTAGCTCATCTGATCTTGTGGCCCCCACCCAGGAACTGACTCAGCACAGCAAGACAGCCTCCACTCCCGATGATTTCACCCCTGACCAGTCAGCACTCCTGGCTCACTGGCTTCCCCCCACTCACCAAGTTATCCTTAAAAACTCTGCTCCCTGAATGCTCAGGGAGACTGATCTGAGTAATAAAACTCCGGTCTCCCCCACAGCGGGCCCTGCATGAAATTCTCTTTCTCTTGTAATTCCCCTGTCTTGATAAATCAGTTCTGTCTAGGCAGCGGGCAAGGTAAACCCCTTGGGCGTTTACACTGAAAGCCTCTACTTCCTTACCTGTGAAATGGGCTTGTGCCTTTTCTTGGACTGAGATGGCCAATGAGGTGGCATTGAGGCTAGTGTCTGGCCCAGGGCCTAGCAGAGCCTGCAGGCTCTCAGAGCAGGGGAATCTCATTCCCACGAGATCAGGAGGAGGACAAGGAAAAGCAGGGACTCCCTCTGGGGGCAGCGGGACCTGCCCTGTGAGCTTCCTTGTCCTCTAGCTGCATGGCCCCTGGAGGTGTCTAGGACATGCCATGGTTTAGACAGGCTCCCTAGAGGCAGCTGCATGCCTGGTGCCACAGACACGTTAGACCCCACACATGGAGATGGGGGCAGAGGGCGCATCTGGACACACACCCTGGGGCTGTCTGGGGTGCTCCCAACAAGGCTTGGTGTTTGCCTTCTGTCTCCCACAGGCAGTGGTTGCTGGGGTCGGCAGCTGCCTTAGAGCAGGTTGTTACACACTCAGGAATGTCTTGTGCAGGCTGATGCTATGCGTCAACTCACCGGGGCTTGGGGGTGCCCAGGTAGCTGCTGGTGCAACGTTATTTCTGGGTGCCTGAGAGGTGTTTCTGGGTGCCTGAGAGGTGTTTCTGGAAGGGATTAGCATTAGAATGAGGAAACTGAGGAAAGAAGATGGCCCTCCCCAGTGTGGGCGGCATCATCCCATCTACTGCGGGTCCAGACGGAACAAGGCAGCGGAGGAGGGAGGCATTGGTTCTCTGTCTCCCGGAGCTGAGACATGCACACCTCCTGCCCGTGGTCCTTGGCACCTGGTGCTCCCAGTTCTCAGGCTGTAGGACTTGATTGAGTCATACAACCCGCTTTCTTGGGTCTCCAGGTTGCAGATGGCAGATTGTGGGGCTTCTTGGTCTCCATAACTGCGGGAACCAATTCCCATAAAAAAATCTTCTTTCCTCTCTCCTTTCTCCTCTCTCCTCTTCTCCTCCTGTCCTCCTCTCCTCTCCTCTCTCCTGTCTCGTATTGGTTCCATTTCTCTGGAGACCCCTGACTCAGACCTCTGGGGAGGCAGCTGTGTCATGGTTGGAAGCTTGGAGTCGACCAAGACGAGAGTGTTTACACCATGAAAATTGGCAGGAGTTACAGAGCAGGGCCATCCACAATTCCTGCCCTTACCAGTCCCCACACCGTGCAGGGAGGAGATGCAGGTGACTCACCTGTGCCCAGCACCTTCTTTTCCTCCCAAGAGAAACTGCTCTTTTCACGTGGGGCCCCAGGCTTCCCCTCTCAGAACCCCGCATTACACCTGCTCTTTAACAACGTGGTGCCATCCGGCGGATGCGTCTTGCGCGCTGCTGACTGGTGGGCCAGGGAGTGGTCGCGTCTCCTGGGTCTCAGGTGTGTTGGGGGGCTTGGTGGCTTCTGCTAATACATGAGCAGCTTGTACCTCCTTTTTCCCATGACAGTGCCATAGGGTGGCTGCCTGAACCCCACAGCTGGCAGGCATCAGGGCTGGACAGGAGAAGGCAGAACCCATGACCTACTGGCTCTCTGTCCTGCCCCCAGAGCCCAAACACAGTGTTTGCTAAGTGGGAAAACATGCAGGGCTGAATGAGAGCACCTTGCAGGCCCTTCCTGCCTAAGCTTCTTCGCTTCTGGGCCTGCTGCCTTCTGGGAAGTGTCCCCAAACACTCTTTCCTGGAACCTGGAGGACACGGCCTCTCACTGAAGAGCTCCTGGTTCTGGAATCGGCACCACCCAGAAGGTGGCAGGATTCTGGGCCCATTGGCGGCAGCAGTCTCGCTCTGAGATGGTTCGCCTTGTGAGGCAGAAAGCCCGCGGCCACCTCTGCACGTAGGGGTGGGAGGCCGGGGTCAGGGAGGTGCATGGAGTTTTCAGATCACAGCTTAGCCCTTGTCAGTGGCTGCCCCGTAACCTGACAGTGACCTTAGCTCCCGTGAGCACTGAGCCAGGGGCTCTGCAGCCTCCCTGCTGTGGCCTCCTCCTTGGCCTCCCTTGTCCCTGCCCCACCTGCTACCAACACTTTGCTGTGACAATAATAAAGGCTGCCAAGTTGGAACACCCTGCAGGGAGGCTGAGGCCGGGAGTGGAGGCCCAGGGTCTAGGAGTGGGCTCTGTCTTCCCCATTCCTGGGGCTGATCCTGGCTGGACACCCCCTCCCACCCCACTGCATGCTTCTCTCTTTGCCAGCTGCCTTCACTGGGGACCCTGGTTGGCGGTTTCAGCCTTTTGGCCTGAGCTTTCTAGGAGGTAGCATGAGTTTGGTCCCATTTCGCGCTCTGTCTCCTGCATTCCCTTCCACCTTCTGCCTTCCGCCATGGGATGACCCTTCACCAGATGCCAGCGCCATGCCCTTAGACTTCTCAGCCTCTGGAACCAAATACACTTCTGCTCTTTATAAGTCATTCAGGCTGCAGTATTTATTCTAGCATAGCTGCAGAAAATGGACAAAGACAGCATGCCTGTTTGAAGAAATTAACTTCCCCATTATTGCCCGATTTATTTGGAGGAATGACATGTTCCCAAGTCTAATGCAACCTTCTCTGCTGACTAGCATGGGAAAAACATTTCTTTTTCTATTCCCATTTTTCATGGCAAGGGGAAGAACCCTGACATTCTGTGAAGGCACGTTCCAGAGATTTCTACAGTAGGGAAATTGGGTTAACCTCCTTTCAAGGTACAGCCTCTCATTCCTAATAAGCAAGTGAGTCAGTGAGAACTGTGGGCTGTGGGCCTGGGTCTTCCATTTTCTTAGAGTCAGTTGTATTTTGAGCTGGACTGGCAGAGACTGGGAGCTGCTCCCTCGTTGCCTGGCCCCCTTTCTTTCCTTCTGACAGAATCCTGATTTTATGCTGCCCCACTGTCAGCCTGGAAAGCAGAAACCCCTCCAGGAATTTCAAGCAGGTGGGATTTAGTCCAGCGCAGTGGTTAGAGCGTTTGGAAGGGCTGCAGGAGCAAGAGGAAACGCAAGGAATGCTCCAACATCAGAGGCTGCTGCGGCAGCGGGGCTGACCCCGAGTCTGGGCCTGCTGGTGGAGGTGCTGTCAGGCCCAGTTCAGGGGCCACTGAAAAGCTGCTACCTTGGCCAGCTGCAGCCACTATCAAGGACATCGCTGCTGCCATTGCAGGTGTGTAGAGACATCGTGAAGAACTGGAAAGAGCAGGAGAGTTCCCCTGTCTCCTTCCCCGTCCTACTGCAGGACCCTAACTGGAAGCCTGCTGGCCTGGGAGGCTGAGGGGTGCACAGGTTCTGATCGTCCGTGGCAGAAATGAGGCAGAGAGCAAAGCAGCAAGTGACCAGCCCAGTGGTGATGCACTCACTTAAGAGACTGTGTCCTCATCTTCCCTTGTCACCCAGGATGGTCAAAGAGATGTAATGGGAGTCACTGAATATGGCTACTGGGAAATCTTCAAAGGAGCACAGGCTATTTGTTTTTGTTTGTTTGTTTGTTTGAGACTGAGTCTCACTCTGTTGCCCAGGCTGGAGTGCAGTGGCATGATCTCGACTCACTGCAGCCTCCACCTGCTGGGTTCAAGTGATTCTCGTGCCTCCGCCTCCCAAGTATCTGAGATTACAGGCATGCACCACCACACCTAGCTAATTTTTGTATTTCTAGTAGAGATGGGGTTTGGCTATGTTGGCCAGGCTGGTCTCGAACTCCTGGCCTCAGTTGGTCTGCCTGCCTCCCTCCCAAAGTGCTGGGATTACAGGCCACTGGGATTATGAGCCACTGTGCCCGGCCATTGACAGGTTATTTGTATATATCCTTTCCCTCTGCCTTCCCTTTCTGCTTTCTGCCTGGAACTTGGAATGTGATGGCTGGAGCTCCAGCAGCCATATTGTGGCAGGAGGTGACTTTGAAGATGTAAGCTACTCTTTAAGGATAGTGGAACAGAAGGATGGAGCCTGAGTCTCTGATGACCATGGAGCTGCCCACTGGTCCTGGATTTCTTCCCTCTGGACTCCCATATGCAAGAGACAAAACCTCTATCTTATTTGGGTTTTCTCTTCATAGGCAGCAGAGCCAAATCCTGATTGGTGTGTTGATTTTAGCTGTCACCTTACAGGACTGACATGCAAGTACCTGCTGCATAAGATGGGGGTAAGAAATGTCTATCAGTCTGTTTGTTGGAAGGACTCTACCATGGGTGGCCGACCGTGGCCTAGGACCTGACTTAAGAATGCCATTTGCCCTGGGAAGGGAGTGGGAGTGTGCAGCCTGGGAAGCTGTTTATCTCCTGACCGGGAATGAAGAATGAGACTTTTGGTGTGGCTTCTGGGCTCACATTAATTATTGTGAATTAATGTTGGGGTTTCCAAGGAAGCAGCTCAGGCCTGGGATGGGGCATGGTGGTGTTAAGACAGTCCCTGGTCCCCAGAGTTCAGTGCGGTGGCCCACACGAGTGGGTGATTGCAATGCAGTAGGAGAAGGGACAGTGAAGGCTGTGGGTTTACTCCAGCTCGCACCCCCAGCTGGCTGGACCGCAGGGCCCCTTTCCTGGGGGTGTGGCTCTAATCGGCTGCACTTCTTTCCAAATGCTTCCCAGCATCCTCCGGCATCTTCGCTGCTTTATCTCAGCTGCCCATGACTTAAGTCCCTCTCATGCCTGCGACTCTCCTGGAGTTCTCTCCCTGCCAAAGGCATCCCCATCCTCCCGACTGTCCAACTCAAACCCTCAGAGGGATCTGTGGCTTCTGTTTCTCCGTCCTCTTGCTTCTCAGTCCAGCTGCAGGTCCTGTCCTTGTTCTTGGACATCAGCCTTTGCTTAGATACCTCCAGGAATGGGGAACTCACTTACTGGTAAAATAATTCATTCCTTCGTTCTAATAGCCTTAAATGTCTTCCTCTCAACCTCAGGTCTTTGCACATGCTGTTCCCTCAGCTGGAGTGCTCTCCCAACTCCACCCCAGCCTCTGCTCTCCACTGCCTCTGACTCTCCACCAGGCCTCACCTCTAGGGAACCATTGCAGACCCTTCCTCAGTCTGGGGCACGTGCTCCCCCTGGGTCCTGACAGCCTCAGGCCTGTGGGCAGTAAGTTCTTTCTGGGCATGTTGCCTTTAAATGACCCAAGGAGTGTCCTTCTCACCCTCCTGCCTGGTGCCAGGTATGCAGGGACCCCGGGTGATAACTGGAACTTTGGCAGGCACTTCTAGGCTGCTGGTTGAGGGGCTTGCCCGGCCTCTGTTGCCTCACACATGCCAGCATCGCTGCTGTGGGTAACCCGAGGCTGGGGACTGCGCTGCATCTGCTTCTATGCCCCCAGGCCCAGCAGGTGCCAGTCTAGAGCTGATGCTCATCAGTACACGTCTGTTGAGTGAATGCAAGTATGACCCCGGTCCTTGTCCTAATAACTCACCTGTGGCCTCCATAGTTCTCTTCCAGCACGGGCTCTGCTTCCCACGTGTAAAAGGGGCATGTGCCATCTCCCAGGGTGGTTGTGAGACCTAAATGAGAAAATGAACAGCCTGTGGGGCCTCAGTTTCCCCACCTGTAAAACGAGCGATGGCATCTGCCATCTGCAAGTGCACATGAGCTATAGCATCAAGAATTGCAGGGCTGGGCCTGGACTAGATTCTGGAGCTGCAGGGCCAGGGGTGAGCCCCAAAGGCCAGAGCCCCAGGCTAGGCTACCCATGCAGCCAGAGCTGCCACCTCAGCGTTGGTGCCCAGCACAGACCAGCTGTTTCCCACATCAGCCGCCCCGCATGGGAGGTCTCCAGCTCTTGAAAGGTGGGAAGAGAGCTCTGGGGACCTTGCCAGGCAGCCAGCGTGGTCTTGGGGCTGCAGGTGGTTAGAAGGGAGGGTGCAGGATAGCGTCTTCATCAGCGGATCCCAGGGGCCAGGTTCCTTGGAACTGCATCCCCTCTGATCCTGGCTCCTGGCCCTGGAGCTCTGGCAGGCTGGCTAGGCCAACGGCATTGGCAGCAGCTTTTCCTGTTCCTGATGTGGCTGTGTAGGGGAGGGGCAGCTGGAGAGAAATACTGAGAGTTCTCTTTTTTTTTTTTTTTTTTTTTTTGAGCTGGAATCTCACTCTGTCACCCAGGCTGGGTTGTAGTGGTGCCATCTCAGCTCACTGTAACCTTCACCTCCCGGCTTCAAGTGATTCTCTTGCCTCAGCCTCCTGAGTAGCCGAGATTTTAGGTGCCTACCACCACGCCTGGCTAATTGTTCTATTTTTAGTAGAGACGGGGTTTCCCCATGTTTGCCAGGCTGGTCTCGAACTCCTGACCTCAGGTGATCCGCCTGCCTCAGGCTCCCTAAGTACTGGGATTACAGGTGTAAGCCACTGGGCCCGGCTGGCAGTTCTGACTAGTTCTGCAAATAATGACTAGAGGACTAAAAGCGTGGTCAAGTGCTCAAAGTACCATTAGGAGGGCAATGCTCAGGATGCCATGTGGCAGGGAGTGAGGGCTGCACGAGTGAGCCATGACTGTGAAGGAGGATTTCCGACATGGCCCCAAGATCCCGCCTCCTAGTGTACCGCCCAGTATAATCGCCTCGGGGGATGCGGGCCCGCCGGGAATCTGCTGGGATTTGGCGGCTGTGATTAGGTTATCTCCTGGTACTGTGGACTTTAAGAAAGGGGGATTATCCTGGGTGGGCCTGGCTAATCATCGGAGCCTTCAAACAACGGGGCTCCTCCAGGAGGGAGGGATTTTACAGGAGAGACCATTCTTGCTGCTCTGAAGATGGGACTCCACCTGGCAGGGACCTGGGCGGGAATTCTAGCTGCCGAGAACAGGCCCTGCCAACAACCCTGGGAAACCAAATTCCACCGAACCTGAGAGCTTGGAAGAGGCCCCCACGTTTCAGATAAGATCACAACCCAGCAGACACCATCACTGCAGCCTTGTGAGATGCTGAGCAGAGGAGCTAGCTGAGCCCTGCCTGGATTTTGCCCTGCAGAAATGAATACGTGGATGTGGGGTGAAGTTGATCATTCCTTACACAGCATAGGCAACTAACACCTAAGTAAAAGGGGTGCCTCTGACTCCTTCCTCTGGCTTTCCACGTCCTCGGTGGCGCCCTGGTGTCCCTTGCTCTCTGGTGCTATCTGCTTCTGTGCGAGGCCTTCCCCTGCTCCTTGTGCCCATCCGTAAAGCCCCATGCATCCTGCGAGGCTGTGTTCGACCAGGCTTGGAGGAGCCTTCCCCGACCCCAGAGACCCCCAGGGCACTGCCGATTCCTGGGCCAGCCTCACTGCAGCACAGGCTCTGCCTCCACAGTGTGTGTTGAATGAGTGGATCTTTAACTACAGTTGACCCTTGAACAACGTGGGTTTCAACAGTGTGGGTCCACTTACACATGGATTTTCACCCACCTCTGCCACCCCTGAGCCAGCAAGATCAGCCGTCTTCCTCTTCCTCCTCAGCCTGCCCACGGTGAAGATGATGAGGACGAAGACCTTCACGACAGCCCCCTTCCACAGTGAATACATCTCTTCTTCCTTATGATTTTCTTCATGTTTTCGCGAAAGCTAGATTGTCAGATTCTTCCTTCATTGTTAGAATACAGTAGATATTTGTGTTCAGGGACTGTTCATGTTATTGGTAAAGCTTCTGGCCTGCAGTAGGCTCTTAGTTAAGTTTTGGGGGTGTCAGCCGGGCACGGTGGCTCACGCCTGTAATCCCAGCACTTTGGGAGGCCGAGGCGGACAGATCACCTAAGGTCAGGAGTTCAAGACCAGCCTGACCAACATGGCAAAACCCCATCTCTACTAAAAATACAAAAATTAGCTAGGCGTGTTAGTGCACGCCTATAATCACAGCTACTTGGGAGGCTGAGGCAGGAGATTTACTTGAACCCGGGAGGCTGAGGTTGCAGTGAGCTGAGGTTGGGCCACTGCACTTCAACCTGGGCAACAGAGTTAGACTCCGTCTCAAAAACAAACAAACAAAAAAACACCCTCCCCCCACCCCACACACACACAGTTTTGGGAGTCAAAAGTCATACACAGATTTTTGGCTGCCCAGGAGGTTGGTGCCCCTAACCCAACATTATTCAAGGGCCAACCGTAATTCCTAAGGATTGCTCTGGTGCTTGGAGGCCCTGGGTTCCCCCGGGGCAGGCCTGCACCCAGGAGGGAGGTTGCTGGGAGTGGCCACCTGGGACTGCCTGCCTCCTCTCCAGTGTCCCTTGGCAAGGGGAGGCTGACAGGGCCTGCTGTGGGCACTCCAGCCCCGTCACCAGCCTGCAGAGGAAATCATTTCAAGCTGTTCAAGACTGAAAATACCTAAGAGGGCTGATGTGTATTTTTCCACGAGTTCTCTGGGGGTAACTAAACAGAAAATTGTTTTGAAAATATAATTTTTATTTTAAAACATGGCATAGGGATATCATAAAGAAGGGATATCAAAGAAGTAAAAAGAAATATACAGAAAATTAGAGGAAAAAGAGATCGATGGAGGCTCATGACCAGAGAGATGGACGCTGGTCTTTTGATGAACATGATTTCAGGGTCTTCTCTGGGCACGTGAAGGTTACCCCCTTCCACACACACACACACACACACACCCCTCCACGCCCCAAGCCCTCCCATGCACGCCCAGATGTGGACGCATAGTGAGGTCATATGATATGCCATGTATGATCTCCTGTGTTATTGTTTAAATCACCTCCATAAGCCTAGGCAGATTCCTGTGCCCGTGAATGTGTAACTGGCTTGCGGACCTCACAGCGCCTGGTGTTTCCTTGGCAGGGAATCCACTCTCCACGCGTGTGTTATATAAACATTGCCGACCTCTGCGCATCCAAAGCATTGGACTCCCATGCTAGGCTCCTCAGCATTAAATGCCTGGACAAACAGCTGTCAGACTTCACAGGCACTCAATAAATGATTGCGGAATGGATTTAAAATTGTCTGTGCCTAAGGATAAGCCTGTTTTTAGTATCAATGCCTAGACTGCCCCTCCCTGCCAGCAGGGTGAGTGAAAAACCTGTGTCCATTTTCCGCATCACCATCGGGAGGCAATTTTACCAACCTCATGGTGAAGAGCTCCATCTCTTCTTTCCCTATCTTTAAGGACTAGGACATTGAGACCACTTTTTTTGGGGGGGCGGGGGGGCAGACAGTTTTACTTGTGTCGCCAGGCTGGAGTGCAGTGGCGTGATCTCATCTCACTGCAACCTCTGCCTCCTGGGTTCAAGCTATTCTCCTGCCTCAGCCTCCTGAGGAGCTGGGATTACAGGCATGCGCCACCACACCTGGCTAATTCTGTATTTTTAGTAGAGACAGGGTTTCACCACGCTAGTCAGGCTGGTCTTAAACTCCTGACCTCATGTGATCTGCCCGCCTTGGCCTCCCAAAGTGCTGGGATTACAGACATAAGCCACCCCGCCTGTCCGGGACCACCTTTCACACAGTTTTGCTATGGCCCATCTGTATACAGTATTTATGTTTTTATGTTTTTGTTTTGTTTCTGGTGAATTTCCTGTTCATTTACTTGGTCAGTTTTCTGTTGAGTATTTTTTTTCCTCTTATAAAAACAGACAAACCCGGAGAGTTCTTCTTGTGTGACTGGTCCGGAAGCCTGGAGGTGGGGAGGGGCCTGAACATTTTGTGCAGAAAGTCCGAGGGCACTGTGACCTGAGCATCCAACTAGGGGACCCTCGTGGCTCCTCACTGTGGTGGGAGGCCCGACCAGCGGGTCCTGTGAAGAAGCAGAAAGTGGGTTCTGGGAGGGAATTTTTGGTGAAAAGAAAAAGGTTCTCAGAGTGCCAACCCTTCATGGCATGCGGAAAGAGATTACTTACCCCAAAGCCAACACGACCACAAAGCAGCCAAAACGGGCAGAGGCCGTTGGCAGCCTCAGTTTTCTCATCTGTGAAGTGGATGTTGTGAACCTCCTTCCCTGCCACATCCAGGCTCGGGCCCTTGGCGTCCTCTCCTCGGGACAAGTGGGGCAGCCCTTCCCCAGCTCTGGGACCCCTGTGCCCCTCCCACACACCCTCCGCTCAGCGCAGGACCCTTTAAAGCATCTGCCCCCCGCTGACCCACTGCTTTGGGAATCCAGCTCCAACAAGAGGCTTCGAGCTGCCCCCAGCCCACCACGGCAGTGTTTGGCACCCGTGCCACTCCCTCTGCCAGGGTCACTCCTCCAGCCTGCTCCCAGCTCCCACCCTGGCCCACAGCTCTTGGCACAGGCCCCACCCATTGAGAGCTCGCCCTGATGCTCAAGGCTGGGCTGGGGGCCTCCCATCTGCCCGTCCTGATCCCTCACCTCCCTGTGCCCGGGTCTGTCTCTCTGTCCACCCCAGAGGCCACCCCTCCTTGATCATTGCTGTGACCCAGCACCTGCCTGAGGACCCTGGGAGCTGGCTCAGGTGTGCTTGGGGGGTGGTGGGGGGGCACTGATTAAGCAGGGCATGTTCGGTGCCACCTACCTGTTAGCTCGCCCACCCTGTCCCCAGGACTGGCTTCCTGGCTTGGCACAGAATTTGGCTGGCTTTCCCACCGAGAGGCGGCAGTGATGAAGAATGGCTCAGGGACAGTGCTGGGACTCGTGGAAGGGCAGTGAGGGTCAGCTGGGCTCTCTGCTTCCCGGCCTTCCACGAAGTCATGGGTCAACTTCTCTACCTTAGCCTCAGATGTGCCCCAAGGAAGGGGGTGAAGTTTCCCATTGTTCCACATTTCCAGGGTGGGAATTGGGATCTGCGGGCAGTGGAGAGGCAGGGGCGCCAGGCTGGGGAGGTATTGTTAGAATGGCCATGGTGGCAGCTGCCGTACACTCTTGCCCTCCCCCAGCCCCACCCAGGCCTGCCTTGTCCCTGACTCACCCAGGCTTGTCCGGGAAGCCTGGCCAGAGCCACCATGCAGGATTCAATCATCCTGAGTGTGAAGCCAGGCCCAGCCCTCACTGGCCACAGCTCGGCCCCCATTTCCCTGGCCAGCACTGAGCCACAGGGCGGGTGAGAATCTTTGGCATCTTGGCATACGTTTGTTGTTCCAGAGTCAGGCTGTGCTAGGGGGTGTGCTGCTTCCCCCATTTTGCAGACAGGGATGCTGAGGCTCGGTGAGGGTGAGGGCTCACCCAGGTTGCAGAGCCTGCCCAAAGCTGGGTCTTCTGGCTCCAAGTCGGGAGCACGCTGCACACCTCATGCCTTGGGGCAGGCCTTGAAGCTCTCCGTGAAGGTGTACATTGCACCCCTCGTCGACCAGCAGAGAGCCAGGCCTCAGGGACGAGATCCTGGATGGGTGAGTTTGGGTGGAAAGAAAGGAAGGAGAAACTGATGTAGTTCAGGGAGATCTCTGGTGGCGTGGATGGCAGGGTCCCTGGAAATGCCGGTTCAGCCTCAGCAGGAAGGGGTGCCGACCGACCACAGGGTCACCCAGATTAGAGACCCGCACTCTGTCTCTCCCGGGCTGTAGGTTCCCGCAGCAGGGCCGTGGGCGAGGCAGTCACCATCCTGCATGTTTTGGGGCAGCAAATTTCCCTGGCACCTGCTCACTTCCTGGGATCAAGGGAAGACCAAGGCACAGACCCCAGCCTCGAGGAGCACGAGGGGAGACAGGCACCCAGTGAGGGGCAGTGGTGATGCTGACGAGCTGTGCCTTCAGCTCACTCTGATGGGCATTGGGAGGGTCTGTCTTAGCTGTCAGCTTGGTCAGGCGATGAGCCCAGGTATCCAGTCAAACATGAATCCAGGTGTTGCTCCGAAGGTATTTGTGGGTGTGATTAAAGTCCATAATCAGCTGCCTTTAAAGGAAATTGTCCTAGATTACTGGGGTGGGTTTAATCTAGCCAGTTGAAAGGCCTAAGAGTGGAATCAATCCTGGGGGCAGCAGCTGCGGCACATCTGAACTTCCAGCCAGCCCCACTGATGACCTGCCCCATAGACCTCAGACTCGCCTAACTGGCTTCGTGATCCTCTAAGCCCATTCCTTGCAATAAATCCCTTGTGATAAACCTCCCACTGGCTCTGCTCCTCTGGTTGAACCCTGACTGATACCGTTGTCATAATCTAGCCATGAGAACTAGGCTTTTTCAACTGTTCTTTCATTCCACAATTATTTGTTGAGCACCTACTATGTGCAGTCTCTGGAAAGGCTCAGAGTCTAGCAGAGACCACAAAGTTCAAACCCTTATCCCTGCCTCTAAAGGGGGAGGCCCATGATTAAACAAGCCCAGAGGTCAAGGGTGGACCAGGTGCCACTGCATTGTATTTGAGGAGGTGAGGTTGTCCCTAGCCTTGTCTAGGGAGTCTCTCTGAGGGCACAGGTGTCACACAGGCTGGAGTTATTCAGGCAGGCCCTCCCCAAACCCTTTCACCCTTTCGCTCTCTCTGAGCCTCAGCACCCCTCCCCACCATCTGAATAGACGGCACCTGAGCCTTGCTTGGTAGATGGTTCGTTTCTGTCTGTGCTAGGGGCTGAGAGGCAGCTTCCCTCCCTCGCTCCCATGGACAAGCATCCATCCCGGCCTGGGTTTGGCTTTGTGGCGTCAGATGGAGGACAATCAATGGCAAAGCCTTAACTCTGGAAATGGATCTGGTTTGGGGTCTTGTCTTTCCTACTGGCCTGCTGGCTGCAGGGCCGTGTGGGGCCTCAACACTGTCAGCAGCTTAAGGCAGGCCATTCGCACACCCCTCCTCTGTGCCTCAGGGTCCCCAGACTTGGCCTCGCAGAGGCCACAGCTAGGGGGAGGGTCGGGGCCTCGACAGTGCTGTGCTGGTAAATGTTGAACAACCAGCCCCGCAGGACAGAAGCCTTGGTTTGAAATGTTTGTCAGTTCCACAGTGTGAATACTTCCACCGCAGCCCATGTCCAGTTACCAGCGCGGGGTACTCTGCATGGAGCTGGAGAGAGGTAAGCGCAATCGCTTCTCCATCGGGCCCGGGCTTCTCTCAGGCTCAAGGCTGGAGGTGAGTGAGCTCCCCCTGGGAAGGGGCTGGGCTGCCGGGGGAGGAGCTGTCTGAGGGGCCCACTGAGCCCAGGGCTCTGCAGCCAGCCCGGCTCGCGGGCACAGCCGGGAAGATTTGCCTAAGACTCACCACTCTGTGTGGGGCTCTCAGTAAATGTTTATTGAGTGATGCATGATGGATGTTAAGATACTGACTCAAATCTTGCTCTGACCTCTGAGTCAGTCTGTTTGGTGTGAAAGAACCAGCTTTTCTGCTCTGTTTGCTGGAAGCATCTGAACACCTCCTGGGGCCTCCTGCTCTCACCCTCCTCCCCTTCTCTGGGACCGTCCTCAGGGAAGGCCGCTGGGCTTGGCGTTTCGCACAGCGTCTTTCCCACCTAACCTCAGGCGTTCTTGCAACAGCCCCTGGAGATAAACAGCCATGTCTCTCAGTTCCACCACTGACCACAGGCAGGGCCTTGGGAGAGGTTTTCATCCTCCCTGGGCACTGGTTTCCTCTCTTCAAAAATAGAGGTAGTAACAATATCTACTGCATAGGCTTGGCGAGAGGACTGCATGGGGTAACACAGGAAAGTGCCTAGGCTGGGCGCGGTGGCTCACGCCTGTAATCCCAGCACTTTGGGAGGCTGAAGCGGGCGGATCACGAGGTCGGGAGTTCGAGACCAGCTTGGCCAACATGATGAAACCCTGTCTCTCCTAAAAATACAAAAATTAGCCAGGCATGGAGGCAGGTGCCTGTAATCCCAGCTACTTGGGAGGCGAAGGCAGGAGAATTGCTTGAACCTGGGAGGCGGAGCTTGCAGTGAGCTGAGATTGCGCCACTGCACTCCAGCCTGGTCGACAGAGCGAGACTCCGTCTCAAAAAAAAAAAAAAAAAAGCGCCTAGCATGGGGCTTGGGACACGGTGAGGACAATTAAATGCATATCACCCTCGTTATTATTGCATATCATCATCACCAGCAGCACCAGCAGCACCTTCATGACCACCATCAGCACTACCAGCACCACCACCATTATCAGCACCGCCACCCTCATCATTGTTGCTATCATCCTTGTAAACCAAGAAGTATCTGAGACAAGTCTCAATCAATTTAGAAGTTTATTTTGCCAGGGTTAAGGACATGCTCAGAAGAAAAGAACACAGATTCACAAAAACAGTCTGCGGTCTGTGCCATTCTCCAAAAATGATTTTGAGGGCTTCAATATTTAAAAGGGAGAAGCAGGCTGGAGGGGAAAAAGGGAGGGTGTGGTTGCATTAGTGAATCCTTATGTTGCAAGAGAAAGGGAGCAGGTATGGAAATAGTCAATTAGGTATTTGTCTTGTGCTCATAAAGTTGCTATCTGTGTAAATAACTTTATCTGTAGCTCTCTATCTGCTTAGGAACAAGAGGAACGGTGGGGCTTTCAGACTAATGTTCTTCCTGTTGACATAGTGAATTGTGCCCAAGATTTTATTTTCCATTCGCTTTTCTCCTCCCACCCCCATTAAAAAAAAATCTTTCAAGGAAAGCATCTTAGAAGAAAACTGAGTCTGTGGTCTTGGGTTTTGTCTGATGTCTCTCGTGGCTAGAATGGTTTATTCTGAGATGGCTGAGGTCCCAGGTGGTTAGGAAAGCTGACTTTTAGTAGGTTGTGTAGTCTCGAGTCTCACAAAGAACAATAGGGGAGGAAAAGAGAAAAACAATGGGAGGAATAACAAGAAGGAAAGCAATCCCGGAAAACTGACATAGGCCATATCCCTCTGAAGTCCATACGTCAGTCAGTATGCAGGGACAAAAGTAGCTTAGGTATTAATATAGAAATAGGTCGCTGTTGTTTTCTTCCAAGATTTTGTCTAGCTTCAGTTCACAGGGCTTAAAGGCACGGCTTTGATTTTTCGTGATTCTAAATCAGGAAAAAATGGAAAGGAAAACAATGAAAAGAAAGAAAAAAATTGAAAATATTATTCTGGACACTTGTAGCCAGGAAAAATTTTAGGATTCACTCCAAATTGTAGAAAAATAATAAAAATCGAAAAATCCTGGACAAGGCTACAATCTAATAGCAAGTCTACTATAGTTTTTCTTAAAACATAATTTTTCTCCCTCCAATTCCCCAATTTTGTTAGAGACAAAATCATAGTAGGACCAATTTATTTGTAAAGTTCCCTTTTAGTTTTATTATTGTTAGCTTGATTATTTGCATAAAGTGCAGCAAGAATTATCTGTCATATAGGCTTTCAAACATTTTGCTTGGCTGGAATCTTTTTCATAAGGAATCTAAGATTAGACCTTTCCAAAAGGCTTGAGCCCAGCCAAGGATTTATCTGTGCCTGCAGATACCTGTATGAATTGGGTGACTTCCTCTCTTTTCAAGGTCCCAAGAAAACTTGGGGATCCTGGGCCTGTCAGAAAGTGACATTCTTACCCACCACAGGTCAGGACCCTCTAAAGGACAAGGTATGAGGCCAGTTTTTCCAAGGGGCTTTTATTGGCTCTATAGGTCAGCTTCGTTTTCTCAAGGCAATCTGAAGATGTCATTCTAGGCAAAGCCTTGGTAAAATAACCAGTGTCTCCAGTTGTGTCCTGCTATAAGATAGAACAAATTCTGATTGAACCTACGTAAATAACTATATTGCCATAGATTAAGAATACCGACAGTTTTCAAATTTTGGAGAAATTAAGTAGAGAGAAAGGAATTATGTTTTAAATTTTGCTCATAAAAGTTTACCTTAATTGTTTAAAGGTGTAAATAGCTTAAAAGAAGAAAAACAAAACAAAAATAATCAAATGTTTTAAACAAAGAGTCATAAAAGATTATTTCAGGCCAGGCACAGTGGCTCACATCTGTAATGCAAGCATTTTGAGAGGCCAAGGCAGGTGGATCACCTGAGGTTGAGCGTTCCAGAACAGCCTGACCAACATGGTGAGACCCCATCTCTACTAAGAATACAAAAAAAAAAAAAAAAAAAAAAAATTAGCTGGGTGTGGTGGCAGGTGCCTTTAATCCCAGCTACTTGGGAGGCTGAGGCAGAACAATCACTTGAACCCAGGAGGTTGCAGTGAGCTACTGTGCCACTGAACTCATGCCTGGGTGACAGAGCGAGATTCAGTGTAAAAAATAAATACATAAAAGATTATTTCAGGCCAGGCATGGTGGCTCATGCCTGTAATTCCAGCACTTTGGGAGGCTGAGGGGGGTAGATCATAAGGTCAGGAGTTCAAGACCAGCCTGGTCAACATAGCAAAACTCTGCCTCTACTAAATATACAAAAATTAGCCGGGTGTGGTGGCACACGCCTGTAATCTCAGCTACTTGGGAGGCTGAGGCAGAAGAACTGCTCGAACCTGGGAGGTAGAGGTTGCAGTGAGCCAAGACTGCACCACTGCACTCCAGCCTGGGCAACAGAGTGAGACTCCATCTCAAAAAAAAAAAAAAAAGATTATTTCAGTCTACCGTTAGTTCAGTCCATGCAATTAACTCCTGTTCTGCTTGGTATTGGGTCAGCAAACCTCATGAATACATCAGCTCTCCATGAGAACCCTGGAAGTTTTTGTCTCTATTCCAATGGCACAATCTTTAAAGTTATCAGAGTACTTCTCAGAATTCTATAGCTGATTATAAACCACGCTATGAAAGGATTAAAGTAAAACAATTGTGGATGTCAAGTGTTAGAACAGCCATAGTTAAAGACACAATTGACAAGGAAATTTGGTTATTTCTGTGGCATACAACAATTTAACATAATAATCATAATTGCTACTGATAACATATATTGAGATATACCAGAATCACAGGAATCTGGTACAATTTTGGAACACATACTAACAACACATATATAGATATAATCCAAAGAAAGTTAAATACCATTTCATATTCAACAATGCTTCCTGTATGATTTTAACATACCAAATAAGCTGAATATGTCTCTTTTGAACTTCAGGACCTAATATCAAAATAATTAATGAGGTCAAAAAGACTGAATTAATCATTTAATTCTGGAAAGCTTGTCAAACAGCAAAGGTTTAAAACTCTTAATATCACAAAACAGGGTCACAGGTCATTGTATCATTCGTTTATTTAGATACAGTACTGACTCGAAATTTTTTTTTTTAAAAGGCAAAAACTTTCTGAGAGCAGGCTTACTTTCCCAAACAATACAACCTAATGAAGACAGCATGAAGTCAATTAAATTTGTCTCTCTCTTTCTCTCCTGGCCCCCCCACTGCCCCGTTTTTTTTTGTTGTTGTTTGTTTGTTGGTTTGTTTTTAGTCTTCTCAAAGGACAGTTACACAGAAATCTGGTTCAGAAGAGAGAAAGACAAATTTTACCTCTACATGAATATATCACTTATCCTGCCAATTTTAATCAAATAAACAAATCTTTTATTTATTTTCACCATAAGATAGTTTCTATAAACCTTTTTTTTTTTTTTTTTTTTGAGATGGAGTCTCGCTCTGTCATCCAGGCTGGAGCGCAGTAGCGCCATCTCAGCTCACTGCAAGCTCCACCTCCCAGGTTCACGCCATTCTCCTGCCTCAGCCTCCCAAGTAGCTGGGACTACAGGCGCCTGCCATCGCGCCCAGTTAATTTTTTGTATTTTTAGTAGAGATGGGGTTTCACTGTGGTCTCGATCTCCTGACCTCGTGATCCGCCTGCCTCGGCTTCCCAAAGTGCTGGGATTGCAGGCGTGAGCCACCACGCCCAGCCTTCTATAAACCTTTTTATAATCTTTTATAATTTTTTTACTTTTTAAATTTACTTAAAAAAACTAATCCCCAGTATTTATACAATTAGTATTATTATTAAAGAGTGGGTTAATGCTCCCAGAAACCTTGTTAATCTGACACGAGGCCCAGATACTGGTCTTATATCAGTGTGCCTTTAATGTTAATGTTTAATTTGTAGAGAAACTCTGAACTAAATTTTATCTCTCAAAATTTGTCTTTACAATCTCACGCGTCCACCTCTTCCATGATAGTCCCTTGGCCTTGAGAGGTTGAAAGGTTTTAATTTCTGGCCCTGCGTCTCATAAATGCAGCTTATTTTGATTATCATCTTCTCCGGGGTCTGAGGATGAGACTTTAACTGCTGTCAGTATTTAAGATTTAGCAGATCTTGGTGTCCTTTTGGACCCAGCCATGAAATCCTTATAACGTAACAGCACAAGGACTTTAAAAGCAATACAAGGCCAGGCTTGGTGGCTCATGCCTGTAATCCCAGCATTTTGGGAGGCCAAGGTGGGTGGATCACCTGAGGTCAGGAGTTCGAGACCAGCCTGACCAGCATAGTGAAACCCCATCTCTACTAAAAATACAAAATTAGCCAGGCGTGGTGGCACGTGTCTGCAATCCCAACTACTTGGGAAGCTGAGGCAGCAGAATTGCTTGAACCTGGGAGGTAGAAGTTACAGTGAGCCAAGATTGGCCATTGCACTCCAGCCTGGGCAACAAGAGTGAAACTCTGTCTCAAAAGAAATAAGCAATACAGAAAGTTACATGGATATAATAATTTTTTTTAAATCTCAGTTTTAGTAAGCAAATAAAAAACTTACTAATGATGACATAGGAATTATTTCAATAAAACATAAAATATGGCCAGGCGCGGTAGCTCATGCCTGTGATCCCAGCGCTTTGGGAAGCCAAGGTGGGCAGATCACTTGAGCCCAGGAGTTTGAGACCAGCCTGGCCAACATGTCAAAACCCCACATCTACAAAAAACACAAAAATTAGCTGGGTGTTGCGGCATGTGAGTGTCATGCCATCTACTTGGGAGGCTGAGGTGGGAGGATCATTTGAACCTGGGAGGTGGAGGTTGCAGTGAGTCCTCATTGCAAAACTGCACTCCAGCCTGGGCGACAGAGAAACAAACCCCAAAACATAAAATATGTTTGTTAGGCCAATTACCAGAAGCCAAAACAAAAACAAAAACCCCACCTTCTGCAGTGTGATTTTTTTTCCCTATGGGAAATCCAGTTAGATGGCCTTGCAAGTCAAAACTGAAAATGGTACTTGAATTAATTAGACACAGGAAGAGTGTGTCCTGGGTCATAAGTGAAGGTGTCGGGTTTCATAGAATGATTTAAACGGAACAGCAAAGAGTACAGAATGTTGTAGTAGAAGAAAATACCCTTTAGGGCCAGGCACTGTGGCTCACACCTTTAATCCCAGCACCTTGGGAGGCTTGAGGTGGGCTGATTGGATCACAAGGTCAGGAGATCGAGACCAGCCTGGCCAACATGGTGAAACCCCGTCTCTACTAAAAATACAAAAATTAGCTGGGCGTGATGGCGCGTGCCTATAATCCCAGCTACTTGGGAGGCTGAGGCAGGAGAATCGCTTAAACCAGGGAGTTGGAGGTTGCAGTGAGCCAAGATCGCCCCACTGCACTCCAGCCTGGTAACAGAGTGAGACTTTGTTTAAAAAAAAAAAAAAAAATTCCCTTTTGTCATTTAAGATAAAACATCTTTAGCATCAGATCACAACAATAGTTAGAATCTGAGTAAAAAAGGTGAGAGGAGTTGAGAAAAAAGTTGAAGGGGAGAGATTATCTCAGACCTTCTCAAATGGGAGAGAAAGCTGAAAATAGCATGTTGACAAAGAGTCAAACTGTAAAATATTTAAAGAGATTTATTGTGAACCAAATGTGAGGATCATGACCCCTGGCACAGCCCCAGGAGGCACTGTGAACAAGTGCCCGAAGTGGCTGGGTGACAGTCTGATTTTATGCATTTTAGGGTGTCAATCGAAGAAAATGACGAGACAAGTTTCAATCATTTTAGATTTATTTGCCAACATAAAGGATGTGCCTGGGAGGCATGTCTGTGCCTTTCTCTGAAGATGATTTTGAGGGCTCCAAATTTAAAGGAGAAAGGGTGGGATATTGAGAAGCACAGTTTTCACATTAAAAAAAGGGGCGAAGGACAAACGTGGGGAACGTGCATTTTACGTGAGAGAACAACAAAATGGGGTAGGGGAGCAATCAGATATGCATTTGGTCTGGCGGTGGGGTAGGGAGGCCAGGGTGACTACACCTGTAAAGATAAGCTATCAGTCTGCATTGCCATGATGAAGTTTTAACAGCTCACTAGGAATTTACTTGTGGGCAAAATATGGGGGAGGCTGGTAGCTTTTCATCTTGTAGCCATCTGATTCAGGAACTAAAAGATGGAGGCAGGTTTGTGTGACCCAGTTCCCAGCTTGACTCTTCCCTTTGGCTAAAGGAGCTTGGGGGTCCCAAAATTTAATTTCCTTTCACAGGGGAAACTGAAGTTACAGGCAGATGTCAGTCAATACATAGAAGGTATACATTGGTTCAGTCTGGAAAGGCAGGAGCACTGGAAGTGGGGGCTTCCAGATCCTAGATGGATTCAGAGATTTTCTGATTGGCAATTGGTTTAAACAGTTAGGATTATGATTTAAAGATCTAGAATCAATAGAAAGGAGTGTCTGTGTTAAGCTAAGGGTTGTGGAGACCAAGGTATTTTTATGGTGCAGATGAAGCCTCCAGGTAGCAGGCTCCAGAGCTCTGATCAGACACGAAAAGGTGCCAGACTCTTAGCTAATTCTCTCCTGGATCAGGGAAAAGATCTGGGAAGGGAGGGGATTCTCTGCAGGATGCAGATTTTCTCCACCAGAGACAGCTTTGTAGGGCCATTTCAAAATATGTCAAAGGAATGTATTTTGTGGTAAAATACTTCAGTTTCTTCCAGGGCCTGCTATTTCTCACGTGATGCTAGGCTAGAGTCAGGTTGGAATTTGGTATCTTATTGCTATAAAGAGTCTGTTTTGTCCTCCTTAAGTCTCTGTTTTAGTGTTAACTCTGGTTAGCAGTGTTGAATTCCAAAGAGAGGAGAGTATTATGAGGCATGTCCAACCTGCTTTTCATCATGGCCTGTGCTAGTTTTTCAGGTTTCTTTGGAATGCCCTTCACTGACTAGGGGTCGGGGGTCCATCAGCTGGGGGGCTTAGAATTTTATTTTTGGTTTATGAGCAACATGCAATAAAAATTGAACTTTTGGGTTAAAAATTAAAATCTCTTGCAATTTTATTAAGAATAAATCAATACTTTAAGAAAATTTTGTTCTAGCCAATTCTTTAGCGTATTAGTGCATTTTTTTATTTTCTGAGACAGAGTTTTGCTCTTGGCATCCAGGCTGGAGTGAAGTGGCAGGATCTCAGCTCACTATAACCTCCGCCTCCCAGGTTCAAGCAGTTCTCCTGCCTCAGCGTCCTGAGTAGCTGGGATTACAGGGGCCTGCCACCACACTCGGCTAATTTTTGTATTTTTAGTAGAGACGGAGTTTCACCACATTAGCCAGGCTGTATTAGTGCATTTTTAATATCAAGGCCTAATCTGTAGAAAGACTATTGTACATAACCTTTTAATTATAGCCATTTTAATCACATAAAGTTGATATATATATACGTACACACACACACATATATATATATATATATATATAAATTCTCCTTTTATAAACCTTATTAGGACTTGCATAAACCACTTATGACATGCCTAGATCTCCCATTTTATCCTAAACATTCTTTTTCTTAAACAGTCATTTTATTTCAGGACAAAAATTTATTATACAAAATGTTTTTCTCATATAAAATTATTTTTCTTTTAACCTTTCTTGCCAAAAATGCCTCCGTATATGTATAACTTTCTTTACATCTCTCTTTTTTACTGGTTATTTTTACTTCATTTCATAAATAACCTTTGAATTAAACAAAAATTATTTTCCTTTTAATAACACTTTTTTTGAAAAATGTTTTACTGTAATATAATTTTTTAAAAACTTTAATGAATAATATGACTTTAGATTCTTAATTATATATAAATTTATTTATAAGTTTTTTTTTTTTTTTTTTTTTTTGGAGACCCAGTCTCACCCTGTTGCCCAGGCTGGAGAGCAGTGGCACATTCTTGGCTCACTGCAACCTCTTCCTCCCTGGTTCAAGCGATTCTCCTGCCTCAGTCTCCCAAGTAGTTAGATTACAGGCATGCACCACCACGCCTGACTAATTTTTTGCATTTTTAGTAGAGACGGTGTTTCACCATGTTGGTCAGGCTGGTCTCGAACTCCTGCCCTCAGGTGATCCACCCACCTCAGCCTCCCAAAGTGCTGGGATTGTAAGCATGAGCCACCGCACCCAGCTTACTTATAGGTATTTATTCTATTACATTTACCTAATTAGTTATTATTTTTATTTTTAATAGTTTACTTAGATTACTTATGAAAACTGGGATAGTCATTATTTAAAGTTATTTTCCTGTTTTAACCATTTTTATAGACTGTGAATATCAGGTGTTTACTTAAATGAGAAACTTAAGGTTAAATAAATGGGATTTTTGCCAATAACTCAGGATTTAGCTGTTTTCATTAAATAAACAATATTAAATACTTATCAACAATTATTCAAGGGTCATTTGGCTTCAGGCTGGATTTATAGTTTTATAAACTTCATGCCAAACCTTGACACCTTATAATATCTAGCAGAGATAAATATCAAATTGTTTGATCAATAAATTTAAACAATAAGGTATGCTGATAATTATGAAGACATCTCTAATTTTATTTTACTAATAATTTTAAAGCCAGCTTGTTTATAAAAGATTTGCTTAAGTCACATTAACTTGAAAAGCACTAGAGCTTATTACTTAATTTTTGAGTACTTTTATCTTTAAGCCAATGTGGTAGCTTGTGGCCATAACACATACATACACGTAAACACATCTAAGCATACGCATACATGTATACAAAGATCCTGTAGTTTTTACTTCGGAACTCTAGCCACGAGATATCAATACAAACTCACCAGTATGCAAAAAAAAAAAAAAAAAAAAAAAAAAGATGCCAACTGGTTGTTATCTCAACACCAGTAGAAAGGAAACAGCAGATTTAAAGCAGGCGGGAAAGAAAATAGAGCAGTAGGCAGAGAACTTAGGAACCCTATAGACGCAGGTCCAGCTTTGTGCTCTGAATTTTTCTTGATGAAATTTGCCTATCAGTTTAAAGTCTGCACAAGAACAGACCATCATATGTAACCAGCTGGAGTACTAGAAAACCTGGCATGCTTCTGACTTTCCCATTTTTTAAACCTTAATTATCCTCATGTTTTCTTAGGATCTGAAAGAAAGCTGCAACAACATTTAAAAAAATTATCTTTTGTAGAGACAGGGTTTCACCATGTTGTCCAGGCTGGTCTTGAACTCCTGACCTCAAGTGGTCCAACCGCCTTGGCCTCCCAAAGTGCTGGGATTACAGGTGTGATCCACCACACCTGGCTCTACAACAACAAATTTGAGAGAACTTCTTAAATTGTTGTTTGATTCTGCAGGAGTAATGTCACTTGGGGTGCCCACATAGAAGGGACCCCCTTAACCACAGCATTTACCATGACCTGGGTAATGGGTATATTCTATGGGTGAATATACTGGTCATCATAAAGCCAGTCCTACATGGCTTGCAGACGAAGCGTATCAGTTGCTTCATCTGGGGTGTTCCACTTGGCGTTTATAGGAAGAGTCGGGCAGTCCCCTTCTCAGGGGAAACAGACTCCATGGTGGCTTTCATCTCTTCGGACAGGCTGGCCGTTCCCTCGGGCATAACCTCCTGTGCAGCTGGATCACATATACTGATCAGGGAGTGTTCAATAGTGAGCTGTGAGTCCTGCATCCACCCAAACGTGCCCTTTCATTCTGTAGCATTTAAAATTAAAGATACTGTCCATGAGTAGTTACTCTCACAACCCATTTTAGTAAAAGTTTCACAGGAAGCTGATGATACCACTCTGTAAAACGGAACAATTCCTTGACACCACACCCTCTGGGTTTCATAGTTAGTTGGTTTTTCCCTTTCTCCACATGGACTGTCTTCTTGGTACCCACAGGTCTCAGAGGTACTTTCTGCTGCCCTGGCTTAATTTTTCCTTTTGTGGATAGCTTTGAGGCTGGTGATCTGAGCCCAGACAGACCACATCTGAGTTTGGTCCAGCCTCAAGGCTCCCCACCCCCGGCCCAACATTTCATTTGACTTTTAGTTTAGCTATTACAGATAACAGTAGCCAAGGGGCTGAGTATGTTGCTTTATGCATCCAGTGAACCAACTCAGCAGTGTGACCCATCTCCAAATTCCACTGGTGACTTTGACCTTCAGTGACTGAGGCAGCCCAGCTGCAGCTCCATACCATGGGACACTTAGTAAGCACCTGCTGTATGCTTAGCCCGGGCTGCTTCCAACTTGTTTTGTCTCTTCTTGCCACCCCCGACAATCTAAGCAGATGGCTCCTGCTGTCTTCCAGAAGAGGAAACTGAGGTGCAGAGAGATGAAGTGACTTGTCCAAGGTCATGCAGTGACCCAGTGTCTGAGCCAGGGTTGGGATCGCTTTGCCAGATGCTGGCTACAGAAGCTGGTGCTCTGCCTCCCATAGGCACCCCTGAGTCACCAGCCACAGTGCAGAGTGTAATTAGGCCTGACTCATGCAGTCATTATACTCCAGGTTTTAATTATCCGCCTTCTCATCCTGGTGTCCTCTTTGGGCCATTTATGGAGGCCATGGGACAGGCCTTCTGGCTGGGGTGTCTCCTTGTATCTGTTAGGCAAAGAATTGAAAAACTGTGGGGGAAATGCCCAACAGTGGCTGAAATAGAAATAATGGGTGCTGTGCAGAGTGACAGGGAGAGCTTGAGTTCTCTCCAGGAAACTTAGCTGCAATTCAGCAACTGGAATTCCCAGTTTGGCCACCAGCATGGAGGGTGGGCAGGGCCCACCTAATGACTGCTTGGATTCCAGCTGGCGCCAGAGGGCAGGGTCCAGGGCTTGGAGTCCAACGGTGGGGGTGGTTCAGGCTCCTTTCAGCTCTGTGGCCCCAGGCCAGCCCCCTGGTCTCTCTGGGGGCAAGTTTCTCCAGTGGCAAATTGAGAAGAAAAAAACCTACCTCATTGTTTGAGTGCTTATTAGATGGGGTTAAGCAGGTGAAATGTCCAATGCCCTCTAAGAGCCGTTGACAGTGTTTGCCTTGCGTCTTCATCCGGTCATTGCATATAAGCCGTGGTGAGTAGATACGGCTCACAGGAACTGGGCAGGTGGAATCCACACCTCACCGGGTTGCTGGGAAGATGGAGGAGGTGAGTGAGGCATGGGAAGACCTCCCCAGTAAGTGTTGGCTGCTCCCAGTATCACGAGAATGATTCCTGGTGGAGGTCATAACTGTGTTACCGTTACCTGCGATGTCTGGAAACATTTTTGCCAAAGGTGGCACTGCCTGTGCCCAGGCTGTGTGTCCTGTCCAGACCAGGTGTGCGATGGGCTCCTTCTAGGCTCCTCAGAGGTGCATTTCACATGTTTATGTCATGTGACAAGCCCTGGTTTTATCCATCTTGTCCTCAGACCTACAACCAACATTTCCTGAATGAACAAATGAACAATTTGACTGTTTATTTAAAATTTTATTCCCATAAAGACTAAACTCAGGTTGAAGGCTTCCTGGGAAGCTTCACACATCCTCTCCCCAACCTCTTTCTTCACATTTTCAACCAAGTTTCTTTTCTTTCTTTTTGAGCCACAGTCTCGCTCTGTCTCCCAGGCTGGAGTGCAGAGGTGCAATCATAGCTCACTGCAGCCTTGAACTCTTGGGCTCAAGCGATCCTCCTGCCTTCCAGAGTAGCTGGGACCACAGGTATGTGCCGCCTAGGTCCACCATCCAGCTTCTTCCCTGGAACCAAGATGCAGGTGGCTTCTGCTCTGACAGGGCCTGCCATGTCCTAGGTGGAGGGGCTGCACCTTGCGGGGACCCACAGCCTCAGTCCAAAGCAAGCGGTGGGCCCTTGTGGCCATGGAGGGCCCCCTCTGTCTCTTGATTCCTACTTAAAGACACACCATGGTTTCCCTTACCTTCCACCTAGTGAGAATCCTAACTGTTCTCATGGTAAATGTCACACTTACCCTGCCTGGGGGTCCCTAAGAGACAGGAGAAGTTTCTTCCCACACTAAAGATAATAAGATGGCAGAAAGATGGTCACCTTCCCTGCCTGAGGCCACTCACGCCCAGGAGGCAGCAGGGGGAGGGGAAGAGGGGAAGGATTTGAACCCAGGGGAGAGCCTGTCTCTTAGGCCGTTCTGACTGCCCAGTGAGAGCTGATGGCCTCTCCTCTGTGGCCTGCTGCGCCTTACCTGCACCCCTCTCTCCAGGCCCCTGCTCCACCGTCAACCTCCAGGTTCCTGGCTCAGCCCTGGTGCATAAGAGGGGCAAGCACTTGTGGAATAAGTGGATGAAAGGATGCCTGTGGGTCTCTTTTGTCCTGGCTGCAGCCCCTCTGTGAGTGCACCGTGGGTGGCATCGTCTGATCATCGGCGTTTCTGGGTGACCGCTGTGGGGGCGGTTGTGACACTCATGAGGTGGTGACGCTTATGCCTCTTTTATTTATTAAAAAAATGTTTTTGGGGGCCAGGTGCAGTGGCTCATGCCTGTAATCCCAGCACTTTGGGAGGCCGAGGCAGGTGGATCACCTTAAGTCAGGAGTTCGAGACCAGCCTGACCAACATAGCGAAAACCCGTCTCTGCTAAAAATACAAAAATTAGCAAGACGTGGTGGTGCACGCCTGTAATCCCAGCTACTCAGGAGGCTGAGGCAGGAGAATTGCTTGAACCCGGGAGGCAGAGGTTGCAGTGAGCTGAGATCGTGCCACTGCACTCTAGCCTGGGTGAAAGAGAGAGACAGGGTCTTGCTCAGTTGCACAGGCTGAAGTGTAGTGGTGTGATCTTGGCTCACTGTGGCCTCTACCTCCTGGGCTCAAGTGATTCTCCCACCTCACTCCCCTGAGTAGCTGGGATTACAGCTGTGCACCACCATGCCTGGCTAATTTTTATATGATTTCTGGAGATAGAGTTTCATCATGTTGCCCAGGCTGGTCTCAAATTGCTGGGCTCAAGTGATCCGCCTGCCTCAGCCTCCCAAAGTGCTGGGATTGCAGGCGTGAGCACTGTGCCCAGCAACTCATGCCTCTTTTAATCCTCATACCAACCCTGTGGGGAAGCTCCTGGGTTCCCACGCTGTAGATGAGGAAACCGAGGCTCAGGGAGGATGAGGCCATACTGCTCAGAAGAGAAGGTGCAGAATCAACCCAGGCCTGAATGGCTCCTCAGCCGGAACCCTTTTCCTTCCGAGTGCCAGGGTTTTCGCCCAAGCATTAGGAGACACTCTTACCTTGGCTGCGGATTCTTTCCATCCTGATGTCCTCCATCTGATTGAGGCTGCGGCCTCCCTCCTCAGCCTCCTGTTGCAGGAGGCCTGCCAGGGTGGGCCACCCCTGGGGCTGGAGCAGCCCAAGGGGCCCAGCCGGCTCCCTGCACTGGGGCTGCCTCTGGGAACAGCTTTCCAGAGTTGCAGGTGCTTCATGAGGAGAGGAGGCCAGGTGAGTGGCCCAGCATGATGCCCTGGCTGCAGGGTTGTCTCTGAGGATAAAGGGACCCCGTGCAGGTGGTCAGGTAGGCAGGGCTCCGGGCGGCTTTGTGACCTTCAGCTGAGACTCTAGGACCAGCCCCCACAAACCCCTTTCTCCTCTGGAGGGTTCTTCACACAGGGTGGGGCTGGTGCAGAGCTGGTCCTTCCCAGCTAAGAGCTTCTTAACAGCAGGTGCTCAGGCTGCACAGACCAAGACCCCAAAGGCCTCCAGGGCTGCCAGACTGAAAGATCGGGACACAGCCCCTGCCAGGAGCCTTTGCTGACGTCCTACAGCCTCTGGGACAAATCCCAACTCACTTAGCCTGGCATTCCAGGTTTTTTAGGGGTTGCCCTGCCCATAGTCCATAACCTTGAACTTTGCTTCCCGCCGACCCCTTCCTCCTTCTTACCATCTGATAATATATTACTCGTCCCTTCTTGTCAAACTCTGCTGTCCTTCAAAATTCTCTTGCTCTGGGCAGACCCAGGCTGGGTCAGGTGCCACCCAAGGGTCCCCCAGAGCCCGGAGCCTCCCCCAGCCTCAGTCATACCTGGGGGAGTCATGCCCAGTTTCTGGCCTGCCCTCGGCCCCCAGCCCGTGAACCCCCAGAAGACAGGGACAGATCTGATTTGCCCTGCAGTCACAGGTCCCAGCTCCATGGTACTGAGGGACTCTTCTGCGTTTCACTGAGGAATTAGTGGGAATGTGTTGCTGCTGAGGGCGTGTGTGGTTTCTAAGGGTGTGGATAATATTGCCAGCTGTAATACTTTCCTACCTCTCTGCTATTCTAAGGAATTCCATGCTCGTGATCTCTCTCTCCCCCTCTCCCTCTCCCTCCCCTTCTCTCTCTCTCCTTTTCTCTGTCTCTGTCTTCCCCCCTCCGCTGTTCCTCCCTCCTCCTGGGAAGATAATTTCTACTGGGATTTTACAAAACTAAGATGCTCCAAGGCAGGAAAACAAAATTAAATCTAGTCATGATGGTGAGGCCTCCAGATGGAGCGCTTGATCTGGGCTTTTCTTCCTGAGTGATTTTCTGATTTTCGAAGCATTTCATGCTCTCACAGAAAATGTAAAAGTGACGGGAAAGTGTAAAGACACAGAAAAACAACCAACCACTCCTAGCTCCATCGGCCATTGGTGACCATGACTGGTGGCCTGGCATCAGCATCCGGTGCTTCCACGCCTTGTTCAGAGAGTTGAGGTCCCAGTATTCTCAGTGGTTTCTGCTAAACAATCCACAGTGGGATTTGTCCTCGGGACATCTGCTTTTCTCTCTCTCTCCTTTCTCTCTCTCTCTCCCATTCTCTCTCTCTCTCCCCTTCTCTCTCTCTCCCCCTCTCTCTCCCTTTCCCCCTCTCTCTCCCCCTCTCTCTCCCCATCTCTCTCTCCCGCTGTCTCTCTCCCCCTCCCTCCCTCCCTCTTTTTTCCCTCCCCTCCCCTCCCCTCCCCCTTCTCTTCTCTCCTCTCCTCTCCTCTCCTCTCCTCTCCTCTCCTCTCCTCTCCTCTCCTCTCCTCTCCTCTCCTCTCCTCTCCTCTCCTCTCCTCTCCTCTCCTCTCCTCTCCTCTCCTCTCTTCTCTTCTCTTCTTAGATGGAATCTCGCTCTGTCACCCAGGCTGGAGTACAGTAGCACAATCTCAGCTCACTGCAACCTCTGCCTCCCGGGTTCAAGCCATTCTCCTGTCTCAGCCTCCCAAGTAGCTGGGACTACAGGTGCACACCACCACGCCTGGCTAATTTTTGCATTTTATTTATGTATTTATTTTAGTAGAGATGGGGTTTTGCCATATTGGTCAGGCTGGTCTCAAACTCCTGATCCACCTGCCTTGGCCTCCCAAAGTGCTGGGATTCCAGGAGTGAGCCACCACGCCCAGCCGACACCTGCTTTTTAATGGCCACACAGCGCTATGCTGTAAGGGAATAGAATCACACACTTTCCGCCTTCCTGTTGCTGGGAGTTTCATTCGTTTCCCTGTCTTTCCATCTTCCTCCTTTCCCTTTTCCGCCTGTCTATGAGCAATCATATTTGTTAACATGCCAGATTATTCCTTCCAGATACTTGCCTGCAGTCAGGGCTTGATAGCTGGGGGTTCCCCCAGCCCCTCCAAGGCTTCTAAGAGACCATGTGTGTGCATCTCTGGGGAGTGGTGGAGGTGTCAGGTGGCTTCACAAGGAGACTTTGGTGTAGCCACTCAGCAGTCCCTGTCACCTGTCAGTGACTCCACGGGGAGACGATTTCACTTGCAGGGGAGCAGAGAGCATCTCTTCTGAGACATGAGCGCAGGGAAGCTTCGCCAGCCTGTATTACGGAAAGGCAGGCCATTCACTCAGCTGCAAGGATGTACTGGGCACCCAGCGTGTACGAGAGAACGTGCTGGATACAGCAGACTGTGGTGATCACACGAGGCTTGATTCCTTCACTTTGTTGAGCAGAGAGAAGATGTGGATCAACACAACCACCCTGGCCCCCCAGGGGAAACAGCAAGCTTATTTTGTGAGATAAGTGAATCGTATCAATTACATCATATGGAAGTGCTAACACTAATGACAAATTCATTTCCACAGATATACACCGACAGCTTGTTACATGCAACTGGGGAGGAAAAACGAGAAAAGAGGGAAAAGAATAATGGTTAACTGAGCTCATTTGATTTTATTTAAACTTGTTTTAGTACTAGGCTTATTTCTTTTACACCTATTGAATGTAACCTTATTTAATTCTCACTGCACCCCTCGAAGATGCGTCTTCCCGCCCGTATTTTTCAGATGAGGAAACAAGCCGTTCACTTTAATTAAGCAGCAGTGGCATCTCAGCCTCTGTACTTCATCTCAGCCCAGCACTTCTGTTGGGGCTGAGATGAAAGTCTCAGAAGGTGCTCTGAGGAGGTGTGACTCTCCCTGGCTGACAGGGGAAGGTTTAGCAGAGCTTTGTCTTAGAGGAGGAGTAGATGAAAAGGAAAGTACAGAGAGGGCATTCAGGCCAAGTCAGCAACACAAAGTCAGGTAATGTGGGTTAAGTGCATGGGTGATGAGTAATGGAGATGTGGCTAAATGGTGTGAGCGTGCATGTGTGCGTGTGTGTGTGTGCGTGTGTGCATGTGTGCATGTGTGCGTGTGAGCGTGTGTGCATGTGTGCGTGTGTGCATGTCTCTGTGTGTGTGAGTGACAGCAACAGCAAAGGGCCCAGCATGAGTGGCTGAGACCAGATTTAGGTAGACTTGGAGGGGCTGCTAAGGAATTTCATAGGCAGTGGGGAACCATGAACTATCACTAGGCAGGGGAGGAGCCTTCGGGAAGTAATCCTGAACTTTATCATTGCAATGCGTATCTCAGCAAGAATGGGCAGGACTGCATAGTTAGGGTACTGCCTTACTTTTTAAAGAAGTGGTGAAAATATTGAATATTTTAATATACTTTTTTCTTTTGGGAAGATAAAAGGATTAGGTCCAGCATTCCACCCTACAGAGGATTTAAATTTTTCACCTGGAGTGAGATTTGAGTGTAAGAAGATTAAACAATATTATACTGATAAGACCACAGGGTTCAAAACCACCCCCTACAACCCACGGAAGGGGGGCAGCCAGGCTGGCAAGATCTGAGGCCAGAATCGCTGGGGCTTTGGGGAAAGCAGCAAACAGAACAGATCTAGACCTATCAAGGTGCCCTCACCAGAGTCCAGAGATCTCACCACACACATTTTCTCATTCATGCAGTTGTCCAGTACATCCTTGCAGATGAGCGAATGGCCTGCCTTTCGTAATACAGGCTGGTGGAGCTTCCCCGCGCTCATGTCTCAGAAGAGATGCTCTCTGCTCCCCTGCAAGTGGAATTGTCTCCCTTTGGAGTAGTTGAGAGGTGACAGAGGCTGCTGTGAGTGGTTAGATCAAAGTCTCCCCATGAAGCCACGTGACGCCTCCACCGCTCCCCAGAGCTGCACACGGTCACTCAGAAGCCTTGGAGGGATTGGGGGAGGCCCCTGCTCTCAAGGCCCCACTATCACAATCACTTTGTCCAAGCTATTCCCCTGCGACCTTGCCTGACCTGCAGAAGCTACAGAGTGGCCCACTCTTCCTGGACATGTCAGGAAAACTTTGACGTGGCTGCTCTGGCTTCGGGCAAGGTCTAATTTGGTGAAAATTTGAAAGCAGGTTTGTGGGGGTGCCAGGGAGAAGTCGGGAGAGAGAAAGCTGCTGCATGTGATGGATGGCAATAGCTTGGAGCTGGTGTGATGGCCTCTCTGGATGACAAGGACATTGGAGTTGAAGCCAGAAGGACTGAGGTATTCCTGGTTTGTAGTTATGGGGACTTGGCACAGACACTTGAATGAAACTTCCTTTGCCCAGCTATAAGACGGACCCCCAATAAAGGTTGACTTCGTTCTGATCCTTCACTGCCTGCTGGGATGTTCTCAGCATTTTGTGCTTGTTGGCCAATTTAACCCTAACAGCAACCACCAGAGGCAGATGCTATTGCTGGCTATTGATATCCCCATGTGACAGATGAGAATGTGAGGCCCAAGGGGTTTAAGTAATGTGCCTAAGGGGTTTAAGTAATGTGCCCAAGGCACAGAGCTGGGGGTGCCCCAGCAGGCCAGTTGTGCACCTGTGGCTTTTCCCTTGGCCACTTTGCAGCACCGGCACAAGAGAGGCCCACGGGGTGAGCCTCCACACCACCAGCCACCCTTTGTCCCTCAGAAAGGGCTGGCAGAGCCTGCAGGTGAGGGTGGATGTGGGGAGGGGTGGGCAATGGTCTGCCCTTCATTTCTGTCATGTTGTGGCTGCCATTGGGGAGAAAATGCCAAAAAGCTTCCTGGAAGAAGCAGCTTCCAGGAGGCTTCACCATATCCTTGTCCTGCCAACTGGCCACGAATGAATTGGAAGATTCCCACTGGGTGAGAAGGCTCAGAAGCCACCACGGGGATGGCGGAGGTGGGAGAGGCATGCACCTCGCACTGAGGGGCTCCAGGAGCCAGGCGAAGGACAGGCATTTCTGTACGGCACCCCGTTCTGGGTGGGTCCTCCCAAGGTGCCCCTTTCTTTGTCTCTTCCTCTGTTGCTTTTCTCTCCTCTTCCCTCTTCTTCCCCCCACTTCCTCTTCACTTTTTCTTCTTCCTCTCTTTCATTCCCCCATGCCTTTCTCAACCTTGTTTCCACTTCTTGTCGCTCTTGCTTCAGCAAACGTCGGTGCAGTCACAGTTCCTGGGCTGAGGCTGGGGGATGGGAGGAAGTCCTGAGGGCAGTGCCCGCCCCGTCACTCCCTCTGCCCCGCCTGCACAGCTTCTCGCCACTTCATTCCCGCCCCTACCGCCCCTACCGCCCCTATAAGCCACCAGGTCGCTCCAGTTTGGTGCTAGCGCCTGGAGGGAGAGGCGTGGCGAGGGCTGTGCAGCCTAGGATCCACTGAGGAGCTCTCTCGCTGGCGTCTCAACTGCGCAGGAACCAGCGCTGGGAGGCTCGGCTGGAGGTGTGACCAGGGCAGGGACCGACCTGGCCCGGAAGAGAAGCGCGCAGAGTCCCATCCTGCCACGCCACGAGGAGAGAAGAAGGAAAGATACAGGGTTAGCAAAGAGGCCTCCCTCGCCCGCCCCTACGACCCGCGCCCCCGCGCCTCGCTTCAGCCTCAGGACAGTCCTGCCGGGACGGTGAGAGCATTCAGCACCCTGGACAGCACCACGGTTGCGCTGCCTCCAGGGCGGCCCCGGGCTGCTCCGGCTCCGCAGAGGGACGCCCTCCCCGCGGGTGCCCCGGACCCCGCACTCGCCGCCGCTTTCCTCGCGCTGCTCTGGGCCTTGTCGGCCGGCTCTGCGCCTCCCGGAAGCCGTGGGCGCGCCGCTCAGCCGCTCCATCGCCTCACTTTCTCAGGCTCACGCCCGAAGCAGAGCCATGAGAACCCCAGGGTGCCTGGAGAGCCGCTAGCGCCATGGGCCCCGGCGACGCACTGCTGGCGGGGCTGCTGGTGATGGTACTGGCCGTGGCGCTGCTATCCAACGCACTGGTGCTGCTTTGTTGCGCCTACAGCGCTGAGCTCCGCACTCGCGCCTCGGGCGTCCTCCTGGTGAATCTGTCGCTGGGCCACCTGCTCCTGGCGGCGCTGGACATGCCCTTCACGCTGCTCGGTGTGATGCGCGGGCGGACACCGTCGGCGCCTGGCGCATGCCAAGCCATTGGCTTCCTGGACACCTTCCTGGCATCCAACGCGGCGCTGAGTGTGGCGGCGCTGAGCGCAGACCAGTGGCTGGCCGTGGGCTTCCCGCTGCGCTACGCCGGACGCCTGCGACCGCGCTATGCTGGCCTGCTGCTGGGCTGTGCCTGGGGACAGTCTCTGGCCTTCTCGGGCGCTGCACTTGGCTGCTCGTGGCTTGGCTACAGCAGCGCCTTCGGGTCCTGCTCTCTGCGCCTGCCGCCCGAGCCTGAGCGTCCGCGCTTCGCAGCCTTCACCGCCACGCTCCATGCCATGGGCTTTGTGCTGCCGCTGGCGGTGCTCTGCCTCACCTCGCTCCAGGTGCACCGGGTGGCACGCAGCCACTGCCAGCGCATGGACACCGTCACCATGAAGGCGCTCGTGCTGCTCGCCGACCTGCACCCCAGGTATTGGCCCAGTGAATGCCGACCGGCCCAGGCCAGGGACTTGGGCGCTCCTTGGGCAGTTGGCTTGAGGAGCCTGTGGGCATCACCACCGTTACTCTGCCCAGAGTTCACCAGCCATAGCACTGCCCCTGCACGCTGCTCGCAGGGGTTTCCTGTTGGTTCATTGGTGCAGACACTGCGGGGGCCTCTGCCTCCTGGGACATGTGCTCACAGTGCACAGGGAGCTTTGCGCAGTGCGGTGGGGTGTGCATCTCCGGGAGGGGTTCTGCGGGCTCTGCTGTGGGCGGCCAGACACACCCCTCCTGTGCATGGCTGTGGGTCTGAGGCATCTGCTTGTTTCTGCCCACTGCTGACCCAGTGCCCTTGGGCTTCAAGTCTTGAGCAGGGTCCATCCCCCATGCTTTCTGCTCACTACTTGGCAGGATTTGTCTCCTGAATCTCTAGCTGGTGTCACCATTGTTCCAAATTACTTCCCGTAGGTGTTTCCCTTTCCCCCTCGGCCCCCCACAGAACACCCAAGAGGCTCTCCTGCTCCTGGGGCGGGCGAGCCAGGTGACTTCTCCCTCCCTGAGGGCCCCAGCCTTGCCCCTCCCTCAGCAGGCCTGCCTCAGTGGCCTCTGTGTGGAGAAGGATGAGCCGGAGGGAAAGGAGGAGGAGCTGGCCCTTCTTTTGAGACTTCCTTTATTTCACCTACAAAACAGCAAGCCTACCCCTTTCCACTGTTCTTTCTCTCTCCCCCATCCCTCTGTCCTGCTCAGGTTCCAGGCTAAACATCCTCCTGAAACCCTCCTGTCTGCCCTCACTTCAGCCCCTGGGCTCTGGGCCTGGGTTCTGTCCCCACACTGCCATCATCCTAACCACTGTCCTCTGTCCCCACAGTGTGCGGCAGCGCTGCCTCATCCAGCAGAAGCGGCGCCGCCACCGCGCCACCAGGAAGATTGGCATCGCTATTGCAACCTTCCTCATCTGCTTTGCCCCGTATGTCGTGACCAGGTGGGTCCTGGCAGTCCGGCTCCTGTCGTGGGAACAGCTGGGTGGGCTTGGCCTCAGTTGAGTAGGCCTCTGAGGTCTCCCAGCCAGATATCTGGAGGGCAGCCACCACCAGAGGACCCTCCTCCACACCTGACGGGCTCAGGGCTGTTCTTCAGCTCCTGGGAAAGACCCTGGGAGGGAGGTGGCACTGGCCCGCATCCTGTCCTATAAATGAGGAGACTCTCCTTGTCCAGGCACAGGCAGATATGGGGTCTGTGAATCAGCACCTGGCTCTTTAAACCTAGAAAGCTTTCAAAACCAGGCAACCTGGGACTAACTCAGACCTTAGACGCCTCATCTCCTGGGTGTGGAGTCGGGAGTCTGGGTGGAAGCTCCAGCTGGAGCCTCGGGGCAGTAACACTGCCAGGTGAGTGTTCTCTTTGCTCCTCTCTTTCCTGGAGACCTTGGCCTGAGTGCTTGTCAGGTCAGAATTACCTGGAGTCACAGGTAATTTGGGAAAGAGAGTGTGTAAAGGGCCTGCTGGTACCATCATCACAGTGCTGTGCTGAGGGGCAGGGGAGTCTGCGGTTTTTGCCTCCAGGGTTCCTGGGTCACCCACTCGGCGGCTTGGTTACTACCTTAGCTCCACTTAAGGAAATGTGTGCACCCTGCCTTGCTGGAAGGCACCATGGTTAGAAGGAGGCACGTTGTTTATTAGAGATGGTGACTGCTTGCTATCACGTTTTGCCTTTCTTGGAATCTCCATGGAATTTCTGGCCAGGCCCCTGCAGCGCTCAGGCTGTCTGGGAGGTCTCCACCCTATGTGTTGAGCCACAGCAGGAGGATGCCCTGAAGGAAGATGCTCCTGGGAGGGGTCCATGGCCCTCATCCTCAAGGATCCCAGGTCCCCACCCCAGGGGAGGGAGCCAGCGGGGAGTATAGTACCAGGATCCTGGCTCTGTTTGTGTAGGGTCCTCCTGGGGTCGCTATCTAATGCCCTACAAGATCTGCCGGCCTGTCCAGGATGACTGCCTATCTTCCCAGGTCACTGGGGGGCTTAGGTATGTTGTTGGGGGGGGTGGGGGGGCAAAAATTGTGTCCCAGGAACCCGGGAGGCCCCAGAGTGCCCATGCTGAGTGGCACCAGCTCTCTCCTGCCTGCCAGGTTCCCTCTGAGCTCTTCGGAATCAGCACTTGGGACACGAGCTCTTGGCCACTGTTCCCATCTGGCTTAGGGACCGGGAGCCAGGTTTCTTGTGGATCACAGGCATACTCCTTCCTCACATAAAACCTGGCAAAAGCCTCTGGTTCTTAGGAAACTTCATGGGCACAAGTGTGGATGGGGAAACTGTGGCGTCCTTCTCCCGGGAACCAGCTATTTATCTGATTATCATGTTTGTGTGTATGTGTGCCCATGTGCCTGCACATGCATGCATGTGTATGTTGTGAGGGTTCATGTGTGTGTTCATACATGCACACACATGTACACACGTGTAGAAGGTGAGTGCTAAAATTTCAAGAGCTCCAGCATTTAGTTTTGAAATTTTAAATGAATGATGAGTGAGACTGGCTCACTCAGCCATGGTGTTACGTTGATTCAGGGGTGTAACTGTTATTTTCCTGCGTGTTTACAATGCCCTGAGCACGTGTGTGAGCATGCATAGCTATGAGTGTGCACACGAGTGTAAGAGGAAGAATCCCAAACAAAGTCATGAAGCCTGCCTTTGCAGCGTTGTTTCCACGATGTCATTACCAACTCTGGGATCTGGGCAGCTCAGGCTCTCTCCTCTGTGAAAAATGTGGGTACAATATAGCACTAATGAGGTTATAGATTTCTTCATGCACTCACTGAGCATTTAATGAGCACCTACTCTGTGCTGGGCTTTGTGCCTGGTCATGCAGTTACAAAAGCAAATGGAACACAGGCTCCTCTTGGTTCTGATGGCCAGAGATGCAGGTCAGCAAGACTAGGCAGGTGTTTCAGTGGGGGAGGGGTCTTGAGGGCTGGAGCCTGGGAGCAGCACAGCTGGATCAGTTTGGACGGACCTGCCTGACAGGCGCCTCTCACATCATAGGAGTGAAGCGAATCAGAACCTCACTCCTGTGTGTGTGTGGACGAGGTTCTAATGCAGTTGGTGGCTTAACCCACAGGAAGTCAGAGATCCAGGAGCGTGTTGTCCCTGCTGCCCCTTAGAGGGCAGTGCATTCATTCCAATTGTCCTGCAATGGCTAAAAATATTTCAGAGCTCTTCTCCTGGGAATTGTTTTCAGAACTGGGCTGCATTGTTAGAGTCTTCTGTGGACATCTTGAAGGTGAATTTAATCTGGTTAGAAATAACTCACAGTCACCTTGAGCCAGTTCATGTGGATAAAGTAGGTAAAGGAGATGGCGGACATGGGATTTTTATTTTGTTTCTTGGTTGTCACTCTTGAGTTTTACTGGCTTAATCAATGGTGCAGATGAAGCCCGTGGGGTGTGCGACAGTGAGACCAGGAGGTCGGGGATCACAGAGCCTCCCTTGTGGAGTGTGGTCTAGTGGGGGGCGGGGGGGGTGCGGATGGATACGGTCACCAGGTGTTGAGCCTCAGTGGACACGTGAGCGCGCCCTCTTCTCTGCAGGGTCGTGGCTGGTTGGAATGCTGGTAGTTGACACACGAGTTCTGGTCCCAGTGTGGCTCCAGACACAGCCTCAGCTGGGTGTTTCTGATGACCTCCACCTGCACCAGGGCTTAACTAGGGGATAGACCCTCTGGCATGTGTGTGGCTTTCTTACTCACCTGCAGCCCGGTCCCCTAGTGGCTGAAGGAAATGCCAGGCTCCTCAGATCCTTCGATAGGACCCCTCTTCCCACTTGCCTGATGGTTGGCTGTGACCAGTCTCCAGTCCATGCCTGATGGTGGGCTCCCTGGACGTGGGGGTGGCAGTGTACCTGATGTGCATGTGCTGGCCGGTGGCAAAGCCCTTTCCGGACTATCACTCACTGTAACTGGATCGTCACTGCAGCCTGGGGTAGGTGGTTAGAGCCATGATTGCCTTGGATCTGTGTCCCTGCCCTGATTTTTGGATTCTGGATGCCTCTGCTCTGGCTGTGCCCCCTCAGCTTCTCTCTGTCCTCACATTCTGGCCCCGCCCCTCAGCTTGAGGTGGCTGCCTGCCTGCCTGTCTGCCTCCTCATCCCCATCCCGCTGGACTGGGTGCCCTGGAGGGAGGGAGTCAGTCTGATCCATTGCTGCACCCCAGCAGCTGCTATGTTTGTGGGTGGTCCAAACTAATGAGCAACCCAGCCAAACTGGTAAATCACAGGGCTGCAGTCCCTCTGAGTTGGGGGTGGGACAGCCTGGGACAGAAATTCACTGCCTGGGAGATCATCAGGCTGTTGGGGAAAGCCCTGGCCTTTGGGGGCCCTGGTTCAAAGCCAGGAACTGGGAGGTGGAACAGCTGCCACTGGTCAGCACGTGCGCTTGTGACAGCTGTCAGAAGCCTCGTCCTGACTCTGTGGCCCCCACCTCAGGCTGTGCTGCCGCTGGTCAGAAGCCTTGTCCTGACTCCATGGCCCCTACCCTAGGCCGTGCTGAGAGCGGAGGGGTCCGTCAGAGTCCCCAGAGGCCCGTCCGCCTGCTGCTTTCCCCCACGCGGAGCCCAGTCCCTTCTACTCTGAGTTCTAATCTGATTTCAGAAAAGCACTGGGCTCAGACACAGAATGTGGGACTGAGCCTTTCCTCTGGGAGTTGTGTGCCTGGTGGTCCTAGAGACACCCTAGAGCCTCTCTGAGTGATGCTTCGAGATGGTGGGTAGGGAAGCACCCTGCGTGTGTGGTGCCCGTGGACATCCTGTGAGTGACTGCTATTCATGTGGGTGAGGTGGTCACGCTTGCTCAGGGTCTGGTCTACAGCCCAGGTTGACACCTGTTACTCCAGCCTGGTTATTAGCATTGTTCTGATTTGTTCTCAACATTGCCCAGGTTTGGGAGATAAATGCCAGAGGAGAGTCTGACTGGGGGCTCCCAGAGCTCACATCTGGGGTGTCTTGGTCTGCAGCCTGGTAGTGGTAATGGCTCCCTCGGTAGCTGGTTCTGTGTGCAGGTGTCCGCGGCAGGTGCACTGAGCTGAGTGTGAGGAGGATGGGAGGAGGCCTTGGTGATGGTTGGCAGTGCTGCCATCTACTGATTACCTGCTGTGTGGTGTGCAGGCTGATGTTGGCTTGCACCGCAGTCCCAGGACTGGGCCTTGTAATCCCATTTTAGGAAGAGGAGCCCGAGGCTCAGGGTGCTGGTGCAGAGCCCCCTGGCTAGTGAGCGTCAGGGCTGCGGTATGTACTTGAGTGTGGTTCTAGCACCTTTCCCCGGAGCGTGAGCGCGTGGCAGGTGCTGTCACTGTGGCTGAGTCAGCTGCTCCGCTTCCCCAACAGGCTGGCAGAGCTCGTGCCCTTCATCACCGTGAATGCCCACTGGGGCATCCTCAGCAAGTGCCTGACCTACAGCAAGGCGGCGGCCGACCCGTTCACATACTCTCTGCTCCGCCGGCCGTTCCGCCAAGTCCTGGCCGGCATGGTGCACCGGCTGCTGAAGAGAACCCCGCACCCAGCATCCACCCATAACAGCTCTCTGGATGTGGCCGGCATGGCGCACCAGCTGCTGAAGAGAACCCCGCACCCAGCGTCCACCCACAACAGCTCTCTGAACACAGAGAATGATTCCCGCCTGCAGCAGACACACTGAGGGCCTGGCAGGGCTTATCGCCCCCACCTTCTAAGAAGCCCTGTGGAAAGGGCACTGGCCCTGCCACAGAGACGCCACTGGGGACCCCCAGACACTGGCAGCTTGACTTTGAGCTGAGGCTGAAGTACAGGAGGAGGAGGAGGAGAGGGCCGGATGTGGGTGTGGACAGCAGGAGCGGCAGAGGAGAGCTCCGGGCTCGGCCACCTGGCCGCTGGGTGGCCCCGGGACAGTGGCTTTCCTCTCTGAGCCTCAGCTTCCTCACCCTTGTTCTGGGGTCATGGCGATGCTTCGAGACGGTGGGTAGGGAAGTGCCCTGTGTGGCATCTGGTACCCGTGGGCGTCCTGTGGGTGACTGCTGTTCATGTGGGTGAGGTGGTCACTCTTGCTCAGGGTCTGTTCTGCAGCCCAGGTGGACACCTGTTTCCCCAACCTGGTTATTAGCATTGCTCCGATTTGTTCTCGGCATTGCCCAGGTTTGGGAGATAAATGCCGGGGCAGAGTCTGGTTGGGGGCTCCCAGAGCTCACATCTGATAGTCTGTGGTCAGGGCCCGGCAGGCAGGGGCAGTCCCTGGGACGTGCCCATCTCTGGAAGCCTAGAGGTCCCCAGCTCCAGGCCTCTCCGCTGTGACTGCCTGTGTGGGCACGCAGTTGGAGCCTGTCTCCTGCCTCCCTTTCTGTGGTTTGCCAGGGGGTTGGCATCTTGACTGCGGAGGATGTGGAGTCTGTGTGCTCAGAGCCTTTTCTGGTGAAGATATCATCAGAGCATCCTCCCCCCGAAGGCCACTGCTGGGCCTCTGGATCCTAGACATGAGACGGTCAAGAGATTGAAGTGGTAGCCAGGGCCCAGGTGTCCAGAGAGGGTAGCCCGGGATGGGGAGGGCCCTTGCTCCCCAACAGCAGTGCTGGGGGAGCCAAGAGAAGGTGGAGCATCCCTGAGTAGCGATGTGCATCACCCCCAGTTTAGTAATCACGGGGTGCCATTCCCCAGTGGGGGCACCCACCATCAATGTCATTGAATGTCCCCATGGGACTTTTGTGTTGAGGACTTTTGTGCACATCTGTCCTATTTCACAGCTCAGGGAAAGGTGCACAGTGCACACGGGCCCCCGGTGGAGAGGTGTGTGTGTGAATGAATGAGCGAGTGAATGGACACGATTCTCTCTTCAGCCTCTGTCATTGCTGTTTACTTCAAGGCCCAGGGCCATCCCCTGCAGAGGTAGGGTGGGCTGCAAGACCTCAGGCCCCTGCCTCATGGGACTCTCTGATGGGCTTCACCCATGGGCTCTTGCAGGCGTGGAGCCTGTATCATGACACCCTACACCCAAGGCCAGCAATGCAGGGAGAGCGTGGACATCAAATTCTTTCCTTCCAGAGGCTGAATTCTTCAAAGACACATGTGGCTGTCACTTGCTCTTGGCATTAACAGTGGAGAACCCAGCTGAGGTGGCTTCACAGATTCTTCCCCCAAAACACAGGTGTTATTATTATACTTTTAAAAAACTTTTTGAGACAGGGTCTGACTCTGTTGCCTAGGCTAGAGTGCAGTGGTGCAATCTCAGCTCACTGCAGCCTTCACCTCCCATGCTCAAGCCATCCTCCCACCTCAGCCTCCTGAGTAGCTGAGGACACAGGCACGGGACACCATGCCTGGCTAATTTTTGTATTTTTTTGTAGAGATGGAGGTCTCACTTTGTTGCCCAGGCTGGTTTTGAATTCCTGAGCTTAAGTGATCCACCCACCTCAGCCTCCCAAAGTGCTGGGATTACAGGTGTGAGCCACTGCGCCCAGCCAAAACCAGGTATTATTTGCTGAGTCGCCAGTGCCTCCCTGAAAAGGATAAATTTAAAAGTGTGTATAACTCATGAAGTGTAATTCAAATAAAACAAATTATCATTTGGAATAATAGCAACTATACGTATGTGGTCAGGAAGCAGTTAAAAACATTAAAACACAGACCTGGCCAGTTCAATCAAACCCAGGGGTTCCAGGCAGGAGGTGGGGCAGGTGAGCATCATGCCCTGGTTCACGGAGGCACAGGTGGGCGTCATGCCCTGGTTCACAGAGGGCACGTGAACTTCAGACCCTGCTGCACCCCGGTGCCCCTGTGCTCCTGTGCTCACAAGGGAGGGCACTTGAACAGCAGAAGCAGGTTGGTCCCCGTTTAAAGCTCCAGAGCCCAGGCTGTGAGCTCCTTGGCTGAGCCCTCTCCTGTCCCTGGGAGCTCCCCAGGTGCGAGGAGTCTGCCATCCAGTGGGGCCTACACTCTGTGTTACTGCGTCTCCGCCAGGCTAAAATCCTTGGTCACTACTTTAGAGCCACTCAAGGAAACGCGTGCACCCTGCCCTGCTGGAAGGCACCATGGTTAGAGGGAGGTACGCTGTTTCTTAGAGACGGGGACTGCTTGCTGTCATGTTTCGCCTTCCTCGGAAGATCCATGGAATGTTCTGGAGCAGGCATCTTAGGGCATTCCCTCCCCACTTCTCTGCCAGCCCATGTGGCTCCCACACTGGGCTGTCCCTTGCCTTAGGCTTGTGGCCTTTTTTTTTTTTTAATTTGAAAAATATTTTTCATGTGCACTTAAATGTGTTGCAGAATGATGCTGGGTCTCAAGAATGCTGTGAATCAATAAACATTTTATTCAGAGGGTGTCTCATTTCCATGGAAAGGGGGAAATTCTGCCGCGCATTAGCCACAGTCCAATTACCAGGATAGCAGAGCTTTCTAGATGCCTGGGCTTGCAGGCAATCCCCTGCTGGGCTTCCAAGACCTCCAGGCTAGGCCCTGCGCTGTGTGCGGCGAGCCAGGGAGCCTTCTCCCGTTGTTTTGACGGTGCAGCTGCAAGCTTGGGAGGCTTTCCCATGGGTGAGCGGGAAGCAGAGAGCCATGGGGGCTGTGAGGCTGGGAGGGAGCTTGCAGAACATAACTGCTCATTTATTTTATTTGGGGGTCTGGAGTTTTTTTGATTCCATCTGTCAGAGGGCTGCAGCATTCCATGATGGGTGAGGCAGAGGGAGGCCCTGTGGGAGCCCAGAGTGACAGTCCTCTCTCTCAGCTTGCCTTCTTATCCTTTTGAGAGCATGATCTGGTTCTCCTGAGCCTCCCTCCTGCTCACATGGGGTGCAAAACTCAGCCAGAAGGGGTTCTGAGCCAGGAGCCCTCTCTCCATCCCCTCTGCGCTTGCTGACCCTTCGCCCTCCTGCCTCACCTGGGCACCCATCCATGGCCAAGCCTCCAGAACCCTTCCTGGTCCCTGGCGAAGCAGCCCTTCCTCTCACCCACCCTCCACCAAGCAGAGTGAGCTCCTGGAAATGCAGCCGAGAGCAGGTTGTGTTCCTGCCAGAAGCCCTGAGAAGTCCCCAGGCTGTGTTCTCTGCTCCTGAGCCTGGCATTGCTGGCCCTTTCTGTTCTCTGTCCTCACTGCTCCCCACTCCTTTCCGCGTGGCCTCTGGCTAAAGTGCTGGCTGCCCTAGTCTATAGCCCCTCCCCAGGGGGCCTGTATCCTTTCTGGGCCTTCTCTTAGTACTTCCTCCTCCTCTGCTTAGCCAAGTCCTTGCACCTGACCGAGGCAGACACAACCCTCCCTCCTCAGGCGCTCACAGCCCCAGCACCCCTCTCTCAAGGGTCCAGCCATAGGGTGGGTAGGAACAGGGTCGGACCCACTTTTATCCCCAGCACCCGCTGTGCAGCAAGTGCTGGGGATGCCGGCATGCACACATCATGTCCAGCTGGGGAGCAGGCTTCCAACGACTGACGGGCTCCTCTGGCTGCCACGCTGCCCCCACCCCATCCTCGTGATCCCCAAGGTGGGCACAATGCTGTTTCTCAGTGGAGAGCTCCCAGGCTCGAGGAGGCCAGGCCACTGGCTCAAGATCTTTTGAGTGGTGAGTCTGTGCTCTTTTGATGACACAAAGTGGCTTTTCTCCTAGAAGCTTGTCCTGCAGGGCACCCCCCATGGGCCCACACACCCAGCCCTGGGGGCTGTGCTCTTGCAGACTTGGCTCTGGCTGCACCTGCTGGTTCACTGGCCCCACTTTGACTGCACAGGTGTGGCTGGGTCCTGTCCCCGTGGCCCATTGCCCGCTGGGCTGGCTGGACAGTGTCTGGGGATTCGGTGTGATGGGGATGACTTGGATGCCTCTTTACTCCGGGAACGATTAACTCTGTCTTGTGATTTGATTTGCCCCTGATGAACCATTTGGTGGGTTGGGCCGTTGTGGGTGAGATGCTGTGGATCAGAGGCTGTCCCTTCCAACTTAATTGTGGAGGAGAGAAGCTGGTTCCAGGAAAGATAATCAAATTCTTCTCCCCGAGTCTTAAAAAGTGACACAAGCTAGCACTCAATTTCCTCAAATCTAAAATGCCATTGATTTTAAACTGTCTGTTTTATGTACCACTGGGAAGGAAAAGGCCAGAATAAGGGCTGTGCTAGGAGACGCCCACACAGGTGGCCCACTCACGACTGAACGCTCAGCGTCTGCGAGAACTAAGCCTGCCACAGCAGGGGACAACAAGGAGGCACGGTGTCCCCACCCCAGCTCTCAGGGAGTAGGAGGAAAACGCTCCCCAGGACTGTGCACTGCCAGCTGGGGCTCGGGAAAGCATGGAGTGTGAATTCGCCCTCAGACCTGGGCTGGAAACTCAGACAGGGAAGTCAAAGACCGTGGCCCTGGAGGCTGGCCGGGGCAGTCAGAGATGCTTCTGGAAGGACCCCGCTGAGTCCAGGCAGACAGAGGGCAGGGTTGAGCACCAGATGCCCCAGATCCCGGAGGGTGTTGAAATGGGCATCTTTGAGCAGATGACCTGCAGGAAGCAGCACCCGCTGGGTGCCAGCGATGAGTTGGGGCCACAGTGAGTACTGTCTGCATTACCCCAGCCTCTGGGCGAAGGGGCTTGTCCTAAGTCTCAGGGCTGAGTGGCAGCTGGCTCCGGGACGTGGTACTGGTGCGCTGGTATGCTGGTAAAGGAACCCACGAGGCACATGGCTCCTAAAGGTCCAGCCACCCAGCAAAGCCCCCTACCCTGCATCCACACCGGGGACAAGGACAGAAGGTGGGGACATGCCTTCACTTTCCTCACCTGACAGGCCCTGGTCAGCTGGGGTCAGTGCTGCAGCCACAGCCCCCTCCACCCGCAGATGCAGCCTGTGCAGGGGACCAGAGGTTCTAGGCAGTATCAGCAGGGAATCTGCAGATCAGCTCCACAGTGCACTCAGGTGGCAGATGGGGAAACTGAGGCCCAAGGAGGGGCGGGGAGCCCTTTGGACGGGGCGGGGCACTCCGCCCAGGGCAGGCAGGGGCCTTTATCTGCTGTCCTGCCCCTCCTCCTCCCCCAGCGGCATCCTCTCTCTAGCTTCTGGCGCTGCCCACTGTAACCCGACTCCGGCATTTGCGTTTGGGGCGCCCTCCCTGCGCCGGGGGCGGGAGCCCAGCGAGCGCAGAGCCCCGGTCCGCGCGGCCCGAGTGCCACATCACTGCGCCGGCCGTCCAAGGCCCGCCGCCCCACCATGCCGCCCCCACCGCCGCTGCTGCTCCTCCTCACAATCCTGGTCGTCGCCGCTGCCCGGCCGGGGTGCGAGTTTGAGCGGAACCCCGCCGGTAAGGCCGTCTCCTGCCCCCACCCTCCACCCTCCACCCTGCAACCTCCGGGGAGTGTGACCCGTCGCTTCCCAGGGGCCCGGGAGCTTTCTTCCAGTAGGTCACGCGCCTATGGCCCTGGCGAGAACGTCTCCAAAGTGGGCAGCATGTGGCCTGGGACTGGTAGGGTGACCTCTCTCCCCTGGACGGGGACACCAGGGAGGCTCTCTACCGCATCCAGGCCGGGACCCCAGGCAGCAGAGGGTCCCCGCGCCCGGGCCGGGGGTGAGATCTTTCTCCTGTCGGACACAGCAGCAGGGGCGCCCTGCAGGTGGGTCGGAGGGAGCAGGTGCCAGGACTTTGCAGGACAAAAGGCCATCCAAGGTCCCCGGGTCCTTCCAGGAACGGGGCAGTGTCTCTGGGCTGTGGCAAACTCTTGACCCCTCCCTCCAAGCTGGGGCTGTGATGTGGACAGCAAGTCTCCGGAAGTGGCCCTGAGGGCTGGGAGGGGGCGTGGGCCCCCTGGAGGGATCTGGGGCCCGGAGAGGGAAGGCACGCAGGGACCCTTTGGGAGGTCTGCCTGCATGACCTCACCCAAGGGGTGTGCAGCGGGGGTGGGGAGCAGGTAGGTAGAGGCTGGGGACCGGATCCTGGGCTCCCGCCTGGACTCACTGCCTCTTCAGGTGTGGGGGTGCATCTCGCCAACCGTGCTCAGGACTCTCATCAGGAGCAGACACCTGGGCTCCTTCTGGAGTGGGGCCCTGTGTGGGTTCAAGGGTGCAGGGTGTCAGGTTCTGAATCGCTTGTTCTCTGGGGTTTGTGGATACCTGAGAACGGCCTGAGCCCTGCGAGTGGATGTGCCAGGAGCACGATACCGCACCCTAGTGCGCTTTCCCTTTCCGTCCTGTTGATGCCTGCATTTTCCCCCCACCTCCGCTCCTCGCCTTACTTCTGGGCTCTTTTCTACCCGCTGCGTGTGTGCTCATGCAGGTGTGCAGGTGGGGTGCTGCTGGAGCTTGTGCCGTGTTGTGGGTGGGCCTCCCCTCGGCCCCTGAGAGCCCAGAGAGTATCTAGAATCATAGGCTTGTTGGAGACCACAGCCCCCTCCTCCAGGAAGCTCTCCTGACCTGCCCTTTCCCAGGAAGAAGTGCGGCCTCCTCCTCTGCATGCAGGCAGCACAGACCACCCTGTCCTCACCCAGCAGGATGCACAGACAGCCCTGTCCTCACCCAGCAGGATGCATGGGCTGGTCTCTGTCCCTGGCAAGTGCCGAGCACAGCCGTGCCATCGGCAAGTGTTTCTGGGAGAAATCACTCATTCTCCAGTCCAGTCTCCCCTCTTACGGACGAGCGTGGAAGTCAAGGAGCTTTCCAGCCCACAGGCAGAAGTGGGCAGAGCCAGTCAGCTGCAGTGCAGGCCCCACACCCCGGGCTGCCATGTCCCTGTCTCGCCATCTGGGTCTTGCACAGAGCAAGCCCGGTGCTCTCTCCCCTCTGCCTCACCCTTCCCTGGGGAGGATTCCCTGTCCTCACTGGAGGCTGGGGACGGAGGCGATTTTCATGTCCTAGGGTCTGGGGTTCAGATTCTGACTCCTTGACTCTGCTGTGTGACCTGGGCAGATGGCCTGACCTCTCTGACCTCATTCAGGTCTCATCCCTGACCCAGGCATAGCCGCTGGTCGGTTTAGGAGGGGGAGGACTGATGGGCTCTCACTCCCCTGTTGAAGAAATGCTGCCACCTCATGGTTAAGAGGCTTAGAACTATTTCAAAAGCTGCTTTCAGACCAGCGCCGTCCAACAGAAACACAAAACCATCCACACACAGAATTTTATCGTTTCTAGTAGCCACACTAAAGAGGTAACAGAAACACGTGAAATTGATTTTAATAACAAATTCTATTTAACCCCATATGTCCAAAATATTCCAGCATTTTGGCATTCATATAAAAATTATTAATGAAACATTTACACTGTTTTTAGTACTAAGTCTGAAATTTGGTGTGCATTTTACACATCGCACACATTGGTTTGATCTTGCCACATGTGAAGGGCTCAGTGGCCACGTGTGGCTCGTGGCTGCTGTAATGGAGAGCGTGGCTTGAGAGACTTCTAGGGGCACAGGCTTTCACCCCGCTGTGCATTTGCAAGTCTGCAGGGGGATCCGGGGATGTCTGGGTCCCACGGTGGTTGGGGTGGGGAAGCAATGGTGAATAGTCTAACCACCCACAGTCACCCTGGCTTTGCTCTGTGGCTGCCAGGGCAGATGGGGCCTGGGAGAGGCAGAGAGTGGGCTTTGGGTCAGCAGGCCCACCCCCGTGTGGTAAGGGGCAAAACCAGAGGCCTACGGAGGCCAAGCCAGCTGGCAAAGGCCCAGCCACATCGTGGGACTAGCTGTGTGGTCTTGGGGCAGTTGCAGCCCCTAAGGGCTCCTCCCAGGCCATCCTGACTCTCTTGTGGCCACAGCAGCACCCACTGGGGCTTGCTGATTGTTGGGGGAAGAATTGTGTCTTCCAGAAAGGACATATTGATGACGTAATCCCTGGCACCTGTGAATGGGAGCGTACTTGGAAACACGGCCTTTGTGGATGAAATCTGATTCAGATGAGGCCACACGGGATTAGGGCAGGCCCTAAGCCAATAACTGGTATCCCTAGAAGAAGAGGGAGATTTGGGCAGAGACAGACACAGGGACAAAGTTCACATATGACAACAGAGGCAGGGACTGCAGTGCTATGGCCACGAGCCAAGGAGCACCTGGGGCCAGCAGGAGCTGGGAGGGGCGGGAGGGTTCTTCCCTTATAGCCTTCAGAGGGAGTGGGGCCCTGCAGACCTGCAGACTTCCAGCCTCCAGGACTCTGAACTGCTGTTGCTTTTTTTTTTTCAAGACAGAGTCTCTCTCTGTCACCCAGGCTGGAGTACGGTGGTGTGATCTTGGCCTACTGCAACCTCCACCTCCCAGGTTCAAGTGATTCTCCCACGTCAGCCTCCCAAGTAGCTGAGACTACAGGTGTGTGCTACCATGCCCGGCTAATTTTTGTATTTTTAGTAGAGATGGGGTTTCACCATGTTGGCCAGGCTGGTCTTGAACTCCTGACCTTGTGATCCTCCCACCTCGGCCTCCCAAAGTGCTGGGATTACAGGTGTGGGCCACCGCACCCGGCTGTTGTTGATTTAACCCAAGCATGGTGGGCACTTTGCTAGGGCAGCCCTGGCAAACAAACCCACCCCTCTCTGTGCCTTGCACATGGCGGCCAGTGGAAGTGGGGGTGACCCAGCCAGCAGACACTCTTCCTGCCCCTTGGGAAACCCCGCTGGGGCTGCACGGCTTGTTGGGGGGTCACAGGGGATAGTCCTGCTCCTGCCTACCGTGTGTCCCGAGCCTGTGTGTTGAGCATTCACTGGGCACCTCACCCTTCTGTCGTATTAATCTTGATGGATCCTCCAACAGCCCTATGAGGTAGACATGATCATTATCCCAATTTACATGTGAGGAAACTGAGGCACGGGCAGTGGTTCATCCTGGAGTCTTAGTGCCCTCATCTGTGAACAAGGGAGACTCAAAGCCACAGGAAGCCAGGAAGGATCACCCGTCCAGTCCCTGTGTGATGGTCCAGTCACTCGTGTGGGCGCTTGGTGGCTTTGGAGGAGCAGGTACAGGGATGGACACCTCACCTTGCAGCTCCCTGAGGCCAGCAGAGGCCCCAGGGTCAAGTCAAAGTTAGTTCTTCCATTCACTCATGTCTGCTGAGTGAATAAACAAAGTTCCAGGTTCACCCAGGCTCGCCAGCTCAGGGCCAGGCCACGCTCAGTGCCAGCCGGGCGGGCACTGTCAGAGCCCTGTGATGGGTACCCAGGGAGTGGAGCAGGGCTGCTGGGCTGAGATCACCTTGACCCTTGAGCTGACTGTGCTGCAACACCTGCCTCGGTCCAAGCTCAGTGCAGGATGAGACCACGGGTGAGCTGAGTGCAAACCCTGCTGCCAGAGTGGCCCCACTGGCGGCCAGCTTTGCACACCGGTGCTCACTCAGGGCCCTGCACAGGATGGGTGCTCACACAGGGCCCTGTGTGCATGCAAGCCTTTTATCTGCTCTTCCCAACATCACCCAGTTGTCTTTAGCCACACAGACAGGTGGGTGAGGGCACAGTATTTCAAGCAGAATCCCGGACCAGCTTTTTCTTCGTTCCTTTTTTCCTAAAGTTCAAGCTGTCATGCCTCCTTTATGCTGCAGATTGGTGGAGTCTGGGGACGCTCTGGACCATGAAGGCCTGGGAGTCACGTGAGGGTGCCAGGGAGGGTGCCTGGACAGCCTCACGCCCACAGGCCCGTGACAGCCATCCAGGGGGACTCAAGCTCCTCTGTGCTCATCCCAGCGCACGTTGTGGGCATCCGCGGGCATGGATGGGCAGGTGGGCACACTGCAGTACCTCTCTTGGGTTAGGGCCGCCCCACTCCCAGATGCTTTAGGAAAACAGTGCCCTTGCCTGTTGCTCTCCCACATTTAGCACAGCGCGGGCTCCTGCAGCTTGTCTCCGGGTTGTTCTGAAACCATCGCAGGAATGATGCACACTGTGGCTGATGGAGCCTCTTCCCCCCGGGAGATCGTGTGCTGGGCTCGGACCATAGGTCGTCTCATCTCACAGTATCCCTGCAAAGTGATTACCTGCTATGATGTGGGGGTTGGCACCTGGGCCCGGTGGTCTGGGGCTGGGCATCTTTCCTGCCCTACACAGCCCTTATGGTTCATAGTCCATGTTCCCTGCCAGCTTGGACAGGGAGGGAGAGCGAGCCCAAGGGAGGCCACGTCTTCCCCAGGGCCGCCTGCCCATGCCTGTTCCACACCCCGAGGCAGCTGCGTCTTCCCCAGGGCCGCCTGCACACGCCTGTTCCACGCCCGGAGAGCACTGTGTGGACCTTTTTTGTCGTCTGTGATGAGGGTGGAAATGGGAGCTCTCCTAGGGGTGCCTGGTGGAGGACCAGTGCCCTAAACACCACCCCACAAGAGCTCTGTGAGCTGAACGGTGTAGGGATCCAGGACCGTGGTTGCCCAGTCACCAGTGGGGAAACCGAGTCTCAGGAGGTTCCTGAGGGTGGGAGCTGCCGGGCCACAGAGCAGCCCAGGTCTCTCTGACCTTTGGAGAGTTGCCATGTGCTCAGCCAAGTTTTCACAGCCCCCAGATCCTAGGGTGAGCTCCAAAAAGCGGCCTGCACTCTCCCGGCCTCAAGGTTCTGTCCCAGGTTTTGGCTGGAGGTGAAGTCACAGCCAGGCAGGCCTTTTCCTCTGCTCCAGCCTGCTTGCCCCCTTCTCCCTGGTCCCCCGCACCCACTCCACACGTCCTGCCTGTGGGTCACGTCCCCTTCTCCGGGTGCCTGCTGCTCCCGCTGCCCGGCCTGCCCCCTCTCTGGCCAGGTGGACTCCGGCATGGGTCTGTCCCAGCACTACCCGGGTTTTAAATCCGATGCCGGGTTCTCTGCCTCGGATGCATTCTCCCCGCTTGACGCTTTAAATCTGACGCCGGGTTCCCCGCCTTGGATGCGTCCTCCCTGCTTGATGCACACAGAGCCTTGGGTCCTGCTCCATACAGGGCCCTTAGCAGCCGGCATTGCTTAAGGTTGGCTGTGTTTGGCCTTCCCAGAGGCCTTACTGTTGGGTTCACATGTCTGGGCTTTGGAAAGGGCCCTCAAAACCCCATGATTGCGAGGATGGTTTTGTGTGTTGATCCTTTTTTCTTGGAAGAGGGCCCCTGACTTAGGAAATGGGGAGAGGCCACACCCTGGCAGTGTCCTTGGTGGCACGGAGCCTGCATGGCTGACTCTGGGAGGGGCCTGGGTCCGGGTGCGGCAGTGCCTGCTGGTGAGGGCCCCGGGGGCTGACTATTAAAATTTTGGAATCTTCTGAGGACTCAGCGGCTTACGGTGGGAAGATTGAGCTTGGCCACAGTAGAGGTACTTGCGCCACGGCACTCACAGATGCCACCTCAGGGCTCTTCTGTCCTGGACATCAGGCTTGTGGGCACCACAGCCCAGCCCCGGGCTTCGAGCCAGATGGATGCCACTGAGCCCTGCTGCCACCCAACTGTCTGTCCTTAGGCAGGTCATGTGACCTCTCAGACGCAGCCTTCACACCTGGGAAATGGGGATGACTGTGGCGTCTGCCTCAGGGGCTGCTGTGAAGACTCCATGAGATGAAGCTGGTGGAGGGTGGCCCAGGCTGGTCCCTACCTGCGCTCAGGGCCCTGGCCATGTGTTGCCCAGTGAGTGAAGGACGGCGAGGCAGGTCACTAACAGTGCCATGTCTCTCTTTCCAGGTGAATGCCACAGGCCGCCAGCTGCAGACAGCGGTACAGTACCGGGACCTCCCTGGCTTCTGTTCTGTAGGAGGGCTGGAGCCCCCACACTGTCAGAGCACTTTAGGCAGCTGAACCCGTGATTTCAGAAGTGGGTAATGGATAACACAGCCCATTAATCAAACCAGAACCCCCTCGTAAGCAGCCAGAGAAAAATTAGACACAACAAAAAAAGACCAGCCAGGAAAAGGTGCACTGGCTTCCCACCGGGCTATGCCCACCCCAGCCCCTGCAGAGATGTCCTCTCCATCCCTCCCCTCTCCTGCCTGCCCCCGTCCCTACTGCAGTCCCCACTGCAGTCACACATCCTGCGTTTGGGCCTTGTTCACATGCATTTCGTGGTCACTGGCTCTGTGCAGGGTCCCCGCTGAGTCTGGGGTTTGGGTGAGTGGCCTCCCACGCTGGGCCCCGATTTCCTCTCGTGAAAGGAGGAGTGCCAAACCGATCTTGTGAGATGGTTTCAAAAGTGACGTGGGAGCCAACCAATGTGAAGTGCCCAGGTCAGGGCTGAGGACAGGGCTTTTTCCCCGAAAGGGGCAAACATTTCATCGTCGCCTCCTGACGGATTTGGGCATCTGGTGTATTCTAAGGGGATGCTTTTAAAAAATCAGGAAAAAAATTCCGGGTGCAAAGTCAATGACATATGTAAAATGTCTATTTTATTTTTTATTTATTTCATTTATTTTTATTTCTAGAGATGGAGGTCTTGCTATGTTACCCAGGCTGGTCTCAAACTCCTGGCCTCAAGCTATCCTCCCATCTCGGCCTCCCAAAGTGCTGGGATTACAGGCGTGAGCCACCTTGCCCGGCTGTAAAGTGTGGTGAGCAGGGCAATGTGAGGCAGAAAGAATCCTGTCCTTTCTAGACTTTGACATGAGAAGTGGCAAAATGTCACGACTTGTCCCATGCGATGCCACAACGGGAAAGTCCAACTGAGGAAAAGAGGAGAAGGCCATCTGGGGGTGCAAGCGTGGAGCCAGCAGCTGCGGGGACACAGTCCACTCCTGAGGGGGCTGGAGTGCTCTGCTAGGCCAATGAGGTCCTTAGAGATGGGGCATTTGGAGCTAAACAAACAGCTGTGATGAGGAAGCAGGAAGGTGTCCGGCGACAGTGAGGACCCTACCCCCTGCCTGGGCTTAAGGCATCCCTGAGAGCTGCACAGCAGGGATGAGCCGGCTGAGCCGCATCTGTCATTATCCACTTATCATCCAAGTCCTGAGCCCCACCTGACCCATTAGTGTCCCCAAAGACACTAGACGCCCAAAGCAGGGTGCGTCTTTTGGAACGTCTTTGTGCTGCGGCTGTGGCTCCTGGGTGGTTTGTGCCTGTCCCTGCCTAACGCAGTGTGGGCTGGCTGCCTTCACGGGCCCTCGTATGGCACAGCTGCTTTGCAGATGGAGACGCTGAGGCTCAGGGCAGCCTGCTGCGGCTCGCTTGCTAGTGGGTAGTTGAATCTGGTTGGTCTTAGGCTCCTTCTCTGGTCTCTCACAGGCTCTGATTCCTGCACAGTAGCTGTTGTCCTGGTCCTCCCCTGCCAGACTGTGGGTGCCCCCTCCCTGCAGGCCCTGGCCCTGCGTGGGGTCCCCTTCGTAAACGTCTGACGCGTGACGGTCAGGGCCACTGCGGGAGGGACTGACCTGCCGACCCTGCCTCCCCAGCCACCTGCGTGGACCTGCAGCTCGGGACCTGCAGCGATGCCGCCTACAACCGCACCACCTTCCCCAACCTGCTTCAGCACCGGTCGTGGGAGGTGGTGGAGGCCAGCTCCGAGTACATCCTGCTGAGCGTCCTACACCAGCTCCTGGAGGGCCAGTGCAACCCGGACCTGCGGCTGCTGGGCTGTGCTGTGCTGGCCCCCCGGTGCGAGGGCGGCTGGGTGCGCAGACCCTGCCGGCACATCTGCGAGGGCCTGCGGGAGGCCTGCCAGCCCGCCTTCGACGCCATTGACATGGCCTGGCCCTACTTCCTCGACTGCCACCGCTACTTCACGAGAGAGGACGAGGGCTGCTACGACCCGCTGGAGAAGCTTCGGGGTAAGGGAAAGTGGCGGCGGCCTGTGTGGTCACGGGGTCCGGGTGGTCATGGAGGGCCAAGAGCCACACTGGAAGGAACTTGAGGCCTTTTCCGTCAACGGTGACGGTGCGGGCATTGGTAGAGGGTGGGGCTGCTCCCCGAGGCAGCATGCTCCCCACAAAAGGGTGCCAGGCAGGGTCGGGGGCTCAGTGCAAATGGAGAATCCTCTCGCTGCCCAGGGCCCCCTAGCAGAAGCCTCCAGCCCCTTAGGGGCAGGCTGGGGTGGAAGGGCGCTGGGTCCAAGTGGGGGCAGTGCCCCCGCCCGGGGTGCGATGAGGAGGCCTCGTGTGGGGGAGCCTGGGCTCAGAGTGCAGGGCTGGCCCTGGGGGTCCAGTCCTCACCCGCAGACCCTCCAGAGCCGCAGTGCTTACTCATGGTCAAGGGTGGGCGGGACATTTACGTCCCCTGGGAGGCCTGGTGGGCAAAGCTTCACGATTGCTCATCGCTGAGCCTGGAAGATCACACAGAGGGTTTGGCCTGGAGTGACTCCTCCAAGCAGGGTCTGCACCGCCCTGTGGGCTCAAGGAGGGAGAGGAGCTGTGGAGAAAGGCTTTGGTGTCTCTTGCAGATAAACAGTGGAGGGGGAGTGGGCAAGCCTGGGCCACCATGGGCCACTTGTCTCTGAGGTGTGCAAAGAGGTCCCAGAGGGCCACTTGGCAGCAGGGCTGGTTGGGGGCCCTGCATGGAGCCCCCTGTGTCTGTCGTCTCACGGGTCGGTGTCCACCAGAGACCCTGCACGATCCGCAGCAGCCCCGGCCCATTAGACCTTCCTGTGTGAAGGAAATGTTCGGTTCTGTGCCGTCCAAGACAGTCACCACTGGCCGCATGTGGCCCCCAAGGCTTGGGATGTGGCTCTTGCCACTGAGGCCTGGATGTGGGCGTTTCATCGCATTTGAATGAGTCTGAACCTGTCTTTGAAGAGCCTAGGGCCAGCGTGTGCCACATTCACCCGTGCAGGGCAGCGTCCGCTCGTGGGTGGGTTCAGAGGATCTGACTGCGGGTGCCACACATGTGCTAGCTCACGCGAGTCTCACGACAGCCTTGCTCCATGGAAGAGGAAGTGGAGCCTCGGGAAGGGTGACAGGGGTGGGGTCTTTAGCTGGAGTGGCCCGAGCCCGTCGCGGATGGAGGGATGGATTTGGCCATTCGTCAAACAGCTACCGAGCACCCACTGTACATGTGGCTCTGTGCTGGGACACTGAGGAGGGCAGGAGAAGGAACACAGACAGACACCTGGGCCGGGCTCCTGCAAGCCCTGGGTTCCAGGCTATGTCAGGTGCTCAGGGCTGATCCTGGCACATCTTGCAGCCTCTGGCTCCCAATCTGAGAAGGGTGGACCCTTGACTTCCATGCGATGCAGCAGTAGGGGGGTGCCCTTTGCCAGCAAGTGGGAGCCGTCCGTCTGCAGAGCTCAGTCCCTGCAGAGGCAGTGGAGGTGCCTGTGGGAGGCCAGGGAGGCGAGGAAGGAAGCCAAGCCCACAGCCCTGGGAAAGCCCAAGGAGTCGGTTTGAGATTATTTTGGGCATCTCTACCGCCAAATTGCTGGCTTCCTCTGCTAGTCTTTCCCCTGGAGAACTGTTTTGAGCAGAAGCAAAACCACAGGGCGAGGAGAAGCTTAGAGGAACACATTAACTCTTGGTGGACCCAGGAACAGCCTGCAGGCACCTGTGTCCTGCTCCTATGGGCCTGGCTGCTGCAAAGCCCCTGGCGGGGTGGAGGGAGCTCAGGGTCACCGGGGCAGCCCTCAGGGCGCCTCTGTTCTAGTGGATGACAGGATGGTGGGGAAGCTGGTGCATATGTGGCGTAGAGACATTCGTATTCTAGATTCAGAACCCCTCCCTCTTCCCCCCGCCCCCTTTCTTCTTCCTCCCGTAAGTCCGTCCCAGAACCCCCGTTTCTGTTTCCTTCATGGACAGGCGCTCACTGTTGTACTGATGAGGTTATAAGAGAAACACTGGGAGGCCTCACAGCAGCTGGAGAGGGCGCTGCAAGGAGCCCCCGTTTCCACCATTAGCCAAGCAAATGGAGCAGAATACCGAACTGCCTGAGCGCCACTGTCATGGAAACACACCCAGGAAAATCCCCTCTGCACACCCAGCAGGGCTTTGCCTTGGGGGGTCCAGGACCCCATAGATCTCTTTTCCTTTCTGTTGTCCTGCTCCGTCTTTTAGGAACTTCCCACAGTGGCCCCATAGTACGTTTATTCAGTCACATTAGGAACCATGGCGCTGTGCTGTGTACATACCTCGGGTGCCGTTTGGCTTAGATATCATTGTAGGCACTGCGGAGGGAACTCTAATTAAAGATAGAGATGTCCAAGCATGGCTGTCATGCAGAGGGGGCTAAGGGTGCTGTGCGTGGTCAGCGTTGCCAGGCAGTGGTAGGAAGCCTCGGGGCCTGACACTGACCGAGCCCCCCCACTGCTCCCCCAGGAGGCCTGGAGGCTGACGAGGCACTGCCCTCAGGGCTGCCGCCCACCTTCATCCGCTTCAGCCACCACTCCTACGCCCAGATGGTGCGTGTGCTGCGGCGGACGGCCTCCCGCTGCGCCCACGTGGCCAGGACCTACAGCATCGGGCGCAGCTTCGACGGCAGGGAGCTGCTGGTCATCGAGTTCTCCAGCCGCCCCGGCCAGCACGAGCTGAGTGAGTGCCCTTGGGAGGGCCTGGCCTGGCCCCGTTTTGGGAAAGGGCTCAGGCCGCTCCACCTGGGGGTGCGTAAGTTGGCGGGGTGTTTGGGGTCCTGGGCACGGCTGGGGGCCTCAGGGAGCTGCTTGGTGCAGGCCACGTCCCGCTGGGCATGTGCAACCACTATATGTATAATGGAGAATTTCTCCAGATATCCATCTTACTTCAAAATTTAGGGCAGCAGACTAGGTTATTTCATACTAATGAAGACATTGATCTACTGGCTGAAAAGACACAAAATAAACAAGAAATTTTAGTTGTTGTTTTTTTTTGAGTCGGAGTTTTGCTCTTGTTGCCCAGGCTGGAGTGCGGTGGCGCGATCTCGGCTCACTGCAACCTCTGCCCCCTGGGTTCAAGCAATTCTCCTGCCTCAGCCTCCCGAGTAGCCGGGACTCCAGGCATGGGCCACCACACCAGGCCAATTTTTGTATTTTTAGTAGAAACAGGGGTTTCACCATGTTGGCCAGGCTGGTCTCGAACTCCTGACCTCAAGTGATCCACCCAGCTCAGCCTCCCAAAGTGCTGGGATTGCAGATGTGAGCCACCATGCCTGGCCAAACAAGAAATTTGAGACAGAAAAGATGATGTTGGGATGTGGGCTTGCAGGGAGATAGCAAGGTTGTCTGGGAGTCGCCTGGGAGGCTGGAGGGAGGAGGGCACCATCCCTGCATATCACAGGCATAAGTCAGGGAGGAGCAAAACAAAGGCTACAGGAGTGCCGGGCCCTTCTGCACTTAGAAGGAGTGTGTGGCCATGCGCTGCATTTTGCCGTTTGAAGACCTTGTCCTGGCACACTGGACCCCAAGCAGGTCTGTACAACCCTTGTCCCTGGGCACCGGCCTCTCCTTTTCCAAACTGTTCCAGGAGTGTGACACCACAGAATGCTATAAATAAAGATATTTTTCTATTTTAAAAATCCAAGTCCGTTTTCATTCCATCAGGCTTTGGATTGATCCTGTTCTGAGGTGGGAGCGGGCAGTATGGAAAACGCTAGGCATTTCTGTTCCTTTAGAGGGGTCTTCCTGCAGGGCAAATTAGGAAATCAAATTTTATTGCTGTCATGATTTGCTACCCTAAGTTGCAAAGAGCCACTCAGGCTGGTAGTGTCTAAGAATCCAGGATGTTCTAGCAAACACCCAGACCTTCTGGATGGGTGGCCTCTGTTTCCCTCGTGGGGAGGTTCCTCTCCTCCAGGGCACTGAGGGCATTCAGGGTTGGAGTCCAGGGCTTCTTGGGGGTCAGTGAGTCGATCCGAGTCCTGTCTGGGCCACAGCCTCCAGCCCCACCTGTCCCATGAGCACATTACTCAAACAGAATCGATCATTTTAAAAGCAGCCTCCATTTGACCCTTGGTCCTCACCAGTTACTGAAAAATGCACCTGCTCTTTGTTTATGGACTCAGGGCCTTCTGAGGGCTGGCAGCCTCAGCCAGTCTTCATCCTACTGGTCTGGGAGGCATGGACACCATGAGCCCAAAGGCTCTATTTCTTACCAGGAGCCAGAGGCCACCTGGCCATACCCTGGCCCCCAAGGTTCACTATGTTCCCTCTCCAACTGTAACATGCTCTGGGCAGGAGGCAGAGGCTCTCCCTACAGCACTGGAATTTGAGGGCAAGAGGTGCCCCGTGCAGAAGGCCAAGGGAGGTAACCAGTGCAGAAAGCTCCCAGGTCATTTATACCCCGGGATGTGGCATCCGAGGAACACGGGTGTTTCCTCTCATCCCTGGATGTCCCTGGGCCACACCCAGCTAGGGAGGGAGACATCATTTTTCCAGGGGAGCAATGCGAGGCTTAGGAGGAGTGACTTGGCCGCAGTCCCACAGCTAGTAAGGCCATGGGGCCTGGTCCTCTCTTCTTCCTATAGTCCATTCATTCATCCATCCATCCATCCATCCATCCATCATTTATGCATCCATCCATCCATCCATTTATTCATTCAGCCATTACACATCCATCCATCCATCATCATCCACCCATTCATTCATACATCCATGCATCCATCCACTCATCATCCATCCATTTATTTATTCAACCATTACACACCCATCCATCCGTCATCCATCCATCCATGCATCAATTTATCCATTATTTCATCCAGCCATTATTCACTCATCCATCCATCATTGATTTATCCATCTAGCCATTCATCCATCATTGATATATCTATCCATCCAGCCATCCATCCATCATCTATTCATCCATCTAGCCAGCCAGCCATTATTCATCTATCCATTCATCCATCCATCATTGATATATTTATTCATCCATCCATCATTGATATATCCATCCATCCATCCATCTGTCCATCCTTCCATCCATCCATCCATCCATCCATCCATCCATCCATCCATCTATTCATCCATCACCCATCCATCCATTCACCCATCCATTCATCCACTCAAGGGCCAACCACCTTCCCAGCTAAGTATCAATGTACACCTTGCCTTATTACACAAACATGAAGAGAGACCATCAGTTAAATTTGCATGAATCAGTGATAACATATATTATTCATATTCTTGAGTTATGCTAACCAAGAATTCTGGCTAGGCATAAAAAACGAGCTTAACAAAAGTGATGCCCTTGATGAGCCCTCATTATATACAGAGATTCTTGAGTCAAAACAAGTATGAATTGGTCCCAGCCCATCTGGTCATCCTTGCTGAGTGGGGGAGCCTCATGCCTTTGGGGACCCCAGGCTTTGAGATGATGCCCCAAATCTCTGTATTTGCCCCCAGTGGAGCCCGAGGTGAAGCTCATTGGCAACATTCACGGCAACGAGGTGGCGGGCCGGGAGATGCTCATCTATCTAGCCCAGTACCTGTGCTCTGAGTACCTGCTGGGTAACCCCCGCATCCAGCGCCTGCTCAACACCACCCGCATCCACCTGCTGCCCTCCATGAACCCTGACGGCTATGAGGTGGCAGCTGCCGAGGTGAGCGCCCAGATGCCTGGATCCTGTGGGCCACCGCCTGAACCACCCTCTCATTCATTCATTTACGAGTAGTTTATCCCAGCGGTGCTTTGTTCCTGCCTCTCTAGGAGAGGAGCATTCAGCAAGTGTTGATACTGGCAAACCCCTGCTTCAGGGGCTGGGGAGAGGGAAGGCACTGAGAATTCTAGGTGTATTAAAACGGTGATGCATGCGATAGAGGAAAATGATGGAAAGGGAGTCGATGGTGCCAGTGTGTGTCAGTGGGGGGTCAGGGGAGCTCTCGGGGAGGTGGGCAACAAGCAGAGCAGGTCACTGTCAGGGGCGCCCCACTCGGGGAGCAGCCAGGGAAGGCCCCGAGGCTGTGGCATCAGCAAAGAGCCCCGGGGTGGAGAGGAGGTCAGGTATGCCCACGAGCTTATCACATAAAGCCGGGAGAAACCGAAGCCCCTGGCCTTGACCCTCAGCCCAGCGTGAGACCCATCTGGAAGGGGAAGGGTGGGGTGTGCTGACCCCACCCAGTCGGGGGTTGGCCGTGTTTTCAGGGTGCCGGCTACAACGGGTGGACGAGCGGGAGGCAGAACGCACAGAACCTGGATCTGAACCGAAATTTCCCGGACCTGACGTCCGAGTACTACAGGCTGGCGGAGACCCGCGGCGCGCGCAGCGACCACATCCCCATCCCCCAGCACTACTGGTGGGGTAAGGTAGGAGCCGCCACTGCCCACGCCGGTCACCACCAAGGCATCCAGGGGTCCCTGGTTATTCCAGGCTCTCCGGAGTTGTCCTTTCCCGGGGACAGGAGAGCCTGGTGCTCCCTCCCTGCCTCAGTTACCTGTCTGTGAAATGGGAACACCTCCTTGCTGGGGTGTTGGTGAGATTCAGAGATTCACGTTGGAAACGCCTAGATCCCCTCAGGGGCCCAGTGACGGGGGCCGAGTCCAGCTGGTGCGTTGATGTAGAGACCATTAATGGTCTGCACCATTGGAGCCCAGAGGACTGCCGAAGCCCAGGGCATGGCTGGGGGCCGGTGGAGAAGCCCAGCCCTGACGGCGGCCTTGTCTGTCCTGGGCAGGTGGCCCCGGAGACGAAGGCAATCATGAAGTGGATGCAGACCGTACCCTTTGTGCTCTCGGCCAGCCTTCATGGGGGTGACCTGGTGGTGTCTTACCCCTTCGACTTCTCCAAGCACCCCCAGGAGGAGAAGATGTTTTCTCCCACACCCGATGAGAAGGTGAGAGGGCTGCGGGCTGTGTGCAGGGGAGGGAGACAGTGTGCGCGGTCCCCTTGGAGCTGGTGCCCCTCCAGTCCTGATCTCAGTGAAGACAAAGCTCCCAGGAACCTCTACTAAGAGCCGGTGAGCACCACCTGCTGCTCCAGGCCCAGCTCTGCAGAGAAGCCCCTTCCTCCCGGAAGTCTGCGGCCTCAGGAGCCGTCGCTCCCCTGATCTCCCGGAGGCTAGCTGCACTGCCTTTCACATGTCCCCATCTGGGAGCTCCTGGGGTGGGGACCCTCGCTCAGCGCTGCTGTTCCTCTGAGCTCCGCCCCGCACCTGGCGGGGTCCCCAGTGCTTCCCACCGCAGAGGGGTGCGTTTCCGGAAGTTGCCGGCAGAGGGCAGTGCTGCAGCGCGCATGGTGCCCGCCCGTCTTGCTTTCCGGGGGTCGTGCTTGCTTCTCACGTGCTGGGCTCCTCCAGATGGGGAAAGAGTTCTTGTCCCACCGTCCACTGGGCCCTTAAGTGACACCCCCCCTCTTCCGGGCCTCAGTTTCTCCTACTGTTCGTAGAGCAGCCGGCGATGAGACCCGTGATGATGCTGGGACCCTCTCAACCCACCCTAACCTTAGGACGACCTGCTGGGGGAGGGCGTGGAATTTGTCCATTCCCACACTATGGATGAGAAAGCGGAGGCTGAGGGAGGGGTTGTGATCTGAGGTGGGCCCCAGCCCCCAGCCCCCAGCCCCCAGCCCCCAGCCCCCAGCCGCGGATCCTGGAGCTTAGCTGCCTGAACTGCTCCTAGTGGTCCCCACTCCACGGGAGGTTGGGCCTGCCCTCCACCTGGCCCCTTGATGGCCCAGAGTCGCTCCCTAGGCCTCACATGGAGAGCCAGGCCTGCCCTCCCCCTCCCTCCCCGCACTTTCCCTTGGTGTTTGGGGGAAGGGGCAGGGAGAGAGGGACTGGCCCTGGGTGAGCAAGTGCCAGGTGCCAGGCCCCTGATAGTGGCAGTCACACATCGTTTGTTCTCCTTTCTGAGGCCACCAGGCTGGGCACATAGCTGGGCCCCTGGTTGGCACTCAGGTATCAACCCTGCCTCACCTGGCCCCTCCCTGTCCTGGGGCCATCACTGGGAATGCAAACAGGACTGGTCCCTGCGCTGGGGGTCCTCAGTCTAGGGTGGGAGATGGAACCAGAAACTGGCAAGGAGAAGATTGCCAGGGCTGCAGGAGGGCTGTGAGTGCACGTGTGTGGATGGATGCCTATGTGTGTGTGTGCATGCATGTGCACATGTGAATGTGTCAGGGTGGGGAGCCTGGTCTGGGATTTCGGGAGGGCTTCCCTGAAGTGGTGGTTTCCCAAAAGGACCCCGCAGATGAGGTAGAGATTTGCAGCTGCAGGGTAGGGAGGGGCACTGGAGGCACAGGCCACCTGGTGCAGAGACCCAGGGGAGCCCCAGGGAGCGGGGCCCATACCGAGTGCTGTTGCCCAGTGGGAATGGGGAGAGCAAGCTGAGCACACTGCAGACCGGGGCAGTGACAGCAATACCTGGGCCACCGGCGCATTTGTCCTGCATTTTTTCATTCTTCCACCCATTCACTCCTTCACTTGCTCATTCACTGACTCACTCCCTCACTCACCCATTCACTCCTTCACTCACTCACCCATTCACTCACGCACTCACTCCCTCCCTCACTCCCTCATTCACCCATTCACTCACTCACTCATACACTCACCCATTCACTCACGCACTCACTCCCTCCCTCACTCCCTCATTCACCCATTCACTCACTCACTCATACACTCACCCATTCACTCATGCACTCACTCCCTCCCTCACTCCCTCACTCACTCACCCATTCACTCACTTCCTCACTCACTCATTCACTCACTCACTCATTTACTCACGCACTCATTCACCCATTCACTCACTCACTCATTCACTCCCTCATTCACTCACCCATTCACTCATTCACTCACCCCTTCAATCATTCACTCACCCCTTCACTCATTCACTCACCCCTTCACTCATTCACTCACCCACTCACCCATTCACTCGCTCACTCATTCATTCCCTCATTCACTCACCCATTCACTCACTCATTCACTTATTCACTCACTCATTCATTCACTCACTTATTCACTCACTCACTTATTCGCTCATTCACTCATTCACTCACTCACTCTTTCACTCAGTCATTTCCTCACTCTTTCACTTGCTCACTCATTCACTCACTCTTTCACTCAGTCATTCCCTCACTCTTTCACTTGCTCACTCATTCACTCACTCATTCACTCACTCACTCACTCGCTGGGCCCTGCCTGTCCACCCTCTAGTGTCCTCCACTCCTCCTTTCTGACAGAGGGAGCCCCCTCCTCAGCACAGACCTGTCCTGCTTGGTGGGGCCCTGATGAGCTCATGCAGGGGGAGCCCTTCGCCTGCCTGACCCACCAGGAGCCTCTGCCCAAGATCAGCCTGGGACTTACAGATGGCCGAGAACCCCCACAAAGGAGGACCTGTGGACTCTGCCTGGGGATGGACACAATGCGAGGAAGCTCTGGGCTGGGGAGGGGAGCCTGTGGGGAAGGACCCAGTATCCCAGCCACACATCCAAACATGTCAAGGGTGGCAGATCCCGTAAGCTGTGTTCTATCCCTCTACCAACTGCAGTGGAAGCTGGAGGGTGGGCCGGTCAGGGAGGGGCTTCCTGCAGGCTGAGTCCTAGCCTCTGATGGTGCTGGTCAGCCTGGAGGTGGAGCGGGGTGGGGAATGAAGCAGTGATTATTCATAGAAGAAGTCGGCTTTGGAGATGAAGTCGGGGAACATGCAGCCCACCCTTGCCTTCACTGCTCCAACAGCCTGAGCTTTATAAACTGTCAAGCCAACCTACTCACAGCCTGTAGACACCATGTCTGTGTGTGACGTCAGGAGAGAAAGCCCACACTCCCCGGCCAGGTGTGCGGAGGCTCGATGACTGCCCCAGGTACCCATGGGACCTGGCCCTGAAGTCCAGCAGTGCCAGACCGCCTGTGACCCACCTCCGGGCCTTCACATACACTGTGTCCTCTGCGGGACACCGTTCCCCTCTCCTACCTGCAGACACCATTCCCCTCTCCTATCTGCAGTGCAGGTGTTTGCACGCATGGCTCCTCCCCTCATTGACCCCAGCTCGCAGGAGGTCCTGCAGGGGACCCTTTCCTTATCTGAGCCAGGTCTCTTTTCCAGATGTTCAAGCTGCTGTCCAGAGCCTACGCCGACGTCCACCCCATGATGATGGACAGGTCGGAGAATAGGTGTGGAGGCAATTTCCTGAAGCGGGGGAGCATCATCAACGGGGCGGACTGGTACAGCTTCACGGGAGGTGCGGCTTCCGCAGGGGGGGACTGGGGTGGGGGTCGGGGGTGCAGAGGCTGGGTGGGGGCGGGGCAAGGCGTAACTCCACGGTCTGCTGCTGGGATCCAGCTGGAGAGCCCGGAAGACAGGGTGATGCGTCACCTGGTGGAGAGGAGGCTGGCTTGAGTTTTGGTTTCTCTCTTGATGAAAAGCTGTTGTGTGACTGTTGTGGAGGACCCAGGCCTGTGGCTTCTGTATTTTATTTTATGAACGCTTACATTTGACGGTTCCACCCGTGACCAATCCTTTCGTGACATTTAGGGAAGTGGAGTTGCCAGACGAAATGCTGGACTTCCAGTTAAATTGGAATTCCAGAGAGACAGTGAGGAATTGTTTTTAGGACAATGTAAGGATGTTCCAGTGCGTGGGATATGCTTATGAGAACCCCCATGGGGTGGACTGATAATACAATTGTATCTGTGGTTTCTCTGGAGCCCGACTTTAAGCATGTACATCTTTATCTGCTAAATTTGCCCTGGGGGAGGCTGCAAGGGAGCAATATAATGGGCACATGCCACTGTATGTCCTGAGGGGTACCCGCCAGACCGGGCACACACGCTCTGGGCCCTGCCTGTACCTCTCCATGCCGGCACAACACAGATGAGAGCGCTGGGCTCAGCTGACAGAAGGACTTGCTGGAGGCTCAGAGCCACAGGTGGCAGAGCCAGGACCCACGTGGCATCCCCTTCTGCCCCCTCCTCCCATGCAGGCGGGCAGAGAAGGTGGCACTTCTTGCACACTCTGAAGCCACCTTCGCAGCCCGCTCTGAAAACTTTTCTCTCGTGCTCAATGGTTGACACCTGTGGTCTTTCTCTGGTGCGGCACAGCCACTCTCCCTTCCAGAACCCAGGCAGAGGGCCGTCAGCCCCGGTCATAGCCCTGTGACTGGGGTCTGCAACAGACACCCAGGAGCGGAGCTGGGAGAGACCCCTCTCTGTTCCCTTTTTTTTCTTTTTTTTTTTTTTTTGAGAGGGAGTCTTGCTCTGTCACCAGGCTGGAGTGCACTGGCGTGATCTCGGCTCACTGCAATCTCTGCCTCCCGGGTTCAAACGATTCTCCTACCTCAGCCTCCCGAATAGCTGGGATTACAGGCGCCCACCACCACACCCAGCTAATTTTTGTATTTTTAGTAGAGACGGGGTTTCACCATGTTGATCAGAATGGTCTCGATCTCCTGACCTCATGATGTGCCCGCCTCGGCCTCCCAGAGTGCTGGGATTATAGGCATGAGCCACTGCGCCTGGCCTCTGTCCCTCTTGCACCTGACACGGCCCTGGGAAAGCATGAGGCCGGGGACCAGAGCTAGCTGGACCAGAGAGACGGTGACTGTGGCTACACTGGGGTCTGGGCAGGGACTGTCAACAGCAGCTGCAGGCTCTGTGGCTCAGGAGCCTTGAACTTCGGAAGGGCGTGGGCTCCCTGCGACCCCCGACACAGCCAGCCCTGTGGGTGCCATCGCCCTAGGCCTTCCTTGGAGTTGGTCATGGCTTCTGCTGAACAAGAAGCTCCAAGAACAGAAGGCACAGAGGGCAGAAGCGGGTAAGGCTGGGGTCGACCCAGCTTGCTCTGAGGCCTTCTCGGCTGGCCAGGTGGCTGGTTGTCACCGTAGCCCGGGCCCGTGGGCTCCCTGGGAGATGGAGCTAATAGGACCACCCTCCTAGACTCTGGTCAGGACAGCATCTGGGTAAATGGACATTGTCACCATGGGGTCTCCAGGCCAGCAGCTGGGATGCCAGGGGCCTGTGCGGCTGCCCCGTGCTGCGGGCTTCTCTGTGAGAAACCAATTCATCCCTGACCTCACCAGAGACAGCATGGGGGTGGGGAAGCCTGTGGACTTTGCCGCCAAGCGGCCTGAGCTCAAGATGCAGCTCTGCCTCTTCCCGTCGTGGGACACTTAAAAATGCCTCACGCCTCCATCTGCGCATCTGCAAAGGGGGGATCATATGGCCCACCTCGCAGTTGTTCAGCCCCTCAGCTGCAGGAGGGGCGTCTGTGGCAAGTACCTGCTGCACTCACCTGCCTGCTGGGCGCTTGGCTGACACCCCTCACGTCCTGGCTGTCTCTGTGCCGCAGGCATGTCCGACTTCAACTACCTGCACACCAACTGCTTTGAGATCACGGTAGAGCTGGGCTGTGTGAAGTTCCCCCCCGAGGAGGCCCTGTACACGCTCTGGCAGCACAACAAGGAGTCACTCCTGAATTTCGTGGAGACGGTGAGTTCTGATGGTCTCAGGGCTCTGGCCCAGCCGGGGCCTGGGTGGGGTGGGTCACATTCCGGGCCCCAGGGCGGCTCCCGCAGCCTCACCGCCCCTTACACACATGCTCCTCTCGCCACCACTGGTTTTGGGGTTAACTGTCCACCACGCGCAACTTGAGATGCGGCAGCCGGTTCTCCTCTGCGTGCCCTGTGTGTGCTGGGGCGGCAGTGCCATGTGTTGGAGTCCCTGTGAGCAAGGATGTCAGGGCCTAAAGCAGCACAACTAAACAAGGGAGCACGGGCCTGGGCAGCCCAGCGAGGCATCTGAGCCAGCCTCAGAGGCCGGGGGGCTTCCTGGAGGAGGCGGCTGCAGGGCTTCATCTTGAAAAAGGGTAGGATCAATCAAACCACAGGGCAGGGAGAGCTCCCAGCAGAGGGGAGCATGCTAGAACGCCAAGGGGCCTTGAAAACCCCTGAGAGTCGCTGGGGCTGTGGTGAGGACTCGAGCCGTGGGATGGGGCGGGCACTGTGCTCCAGGAGGCACGGGAGTGAGGGCTCTGGGCAGTGGGGTGGCTGTGTGGCTCAGGCAGGGCTTTGGGGCCTCAGAGGGAAGGGTACAGGCAGGAAGTGGCTGGCAGAGGCGGGGCAGGGCGTCCTGACTGAGGGGTGACTACTATCGTGAGGCTGAGGTCACCCAGAAGCAGGCAGGTGGGAGGGGAGTGGGGATGGCTGAGAACGTGTCTAAAATGACCCCTCGCTGCCCCAGAGAGCCAAGGTCTCCCTCAGTGTCAGAGTGGGGACTCTGTGCCTGTGTCTGCTCCCCTTCCAGCACAGCTCACACCGAGGGTGCTGGGGACCCCAAGAAGGGTCCAGGATGTCACAGGGAAGGGAGCCTGTGTTCGAAGAAGCTTCTGCTATGTTTTCCCCAAGTGTTTTCAAGAATCACATAAATTGCATATGAGCACAGATGCCCAGTGAGAAGCAGGCCTCAGAAGGAGGGTTGAGCTGCAGCAGCAAGGAGAGGTAAGGGCACAGCACCGTACAGTTGGCGCCCACTGACACAGGGCAGCCGGTTCTGACACCAGGCCGTGCAGCAGAAGGGGCCATCCCATTTTATAGATAGAGTTAAGGTCCTGGCCTGGGGTCTCTGGGCCACACACAGGCTCACACTTCAGGCTCCCAGTGTCTGTGAGACAGCCAGAGGAGCAGACAGAGGGTCAGAGAGTGGCATGGCCTGTCTGGTGTCGCCCAGATCTGCTCGTTCCCAAGCCCTCTGTCCATGAGCCCCCTCCTTTCTAGAAAAATCAGGAACCCTCCTCCAAGTAAGAACAGAGCGAATTCCTTAGGGCAGCAGCCGCCGAGGTAGGAAAGAAACAAAGCCTGAAACAAAATAATAACGGAACATTCTGTCACTTGAGTTTCTTTCCTATGGCTGTGCCGCAGCCCTGCGCCACCTGCGGCGAGTCCCATTCTTCTAGGAGCTCTCGCGCCAGGCCTGTGCACGCTGTGTTGTGCGGCTGTCTGGTGAACGTGAGGTTGAAGGAGCCTCGAATGTGGCTGGCATTGCTCCTGGATATTACACATGAAGTCTTGGGATATGAAGATTTACAGCGAGCATGGACCTTGGAAGGCTGGGCGGCTCTTGAGACCAACGTCTTGCGGGAGAGCCGGGCGCGGCCTCCTGATAAGAATCAAGCCTGTCGTGGCTAATTGAGGCTTTTTTCATAGTGATCCTGGCCAGGCCTCGGGTGGGAGTCTACATCACCCGGGGCGAGGGGAAGGGCGGCGTGGCAGCTCTCCTTCCCTGCCAGAGAACCGCATGTGCCCCGTGTTTCGTGAAGGTGACCCTTGGGCCCAAGAGCAGGCACAGAAAAAAAAAATCCATCCAATGCAGGCCGATGTTGAGTGAGGGCCCCTGTAAGAGACCCTCCTGCGAGAGCCCCTGCTCTCAGGTGGGGCTGGGGGAGGCAGAAGTGAGACCAGGGCTGGCAGAGAGGACACCTGGGGCTGTGGGACCCTGGGGTAGGCCCCTAGTGTGGCTGGTCATCAGGGAGGGCTTCCTGGAGGAGGAGGAGTGTGGGCTGTGTTTTGAAGGGAGGGAAGGAATTGTCCTGGTGAGGGGCTGGTGAGGGTATTCTAAGCAGAGAGGGCTCAGATGCTGTCTGGGGGTGAGGAGGAGCCACAGGGTGGGGTGGCTGAGGGGCACGGTGGCTTCTCAAGCTGTCCAGTTTCTCCCCATCACCTTTCACACAGGAAAACCTTACTTTTTATGCTCTCCCTCCCGCTAAATGCGAGTCCATGAGACATTGTTTCAGGAGTGCAGTTCCATTAAGCAGCGAAGTGTGGACAAGAGCATCCAGGGTGGGAGTCACGAGCCCCAGAGGGCAGCGGGCAGTGGCCGTCACTCCCTCTCGACCGCGTCAGGAGGGCTGGGACCCCGTGATGTGCTCACCACGGATTCCATGTGCTCTGGGTTCCCGAAATCCCTGCGGCACAGAGATAAGTGCTAGCATGTGCTTTGTGGAGCTAGACTGGGTACCCACCCGCCTCTTTAAGCTGCCTGCGCCACTGAGGGCGGGGCGTGAGCCTGGAACAGCAGTCAGGAGCCGTGGGGCCTGAGCTCACCGGCCGCGTGTGTCAGGCGAGTCGGTTTCTGCATCGGTCACAGTAGGGGTCAGCCACGGTGGGATTAGAGTTCACGTGCTTGCTAAAATCATCGGTCCTGCAGAAGCCAGAGCTGCTTTGGTCTCATGAACGTTTTACAGCTGAGGAAACTGAGGCACCCAGAAGCAAAGGTTTGTCTGAAGTGAGGAGTCACTGGGGCAGAGCTGGTTCTCTGGCCCAGAGAAAAACCAGCCCCTCTCGGGCTCATGTCCCTGGGCCGGGGAAGGAGGATGCTCCTGTTGCCACGGCTGTGTCCTGACCCTGTGGGCCCAGGCTCTTCGCTTCTGTGGACTCCGGCCTCCATATAAAGTATGTAAAGTTAGACTTTTACAACTGTCGACGTAAAGACGAATATATAGGAAAACAGTCTCTCCAACCTAAAGTGCTTTGCTTTTATCCTGATTTTCAGAGGAGCAAGACCATTTTCATAGTTTCTGGAAGCACAGCAGGGCCTGGCTGGGAGCCCTTTCCCTGGAGGATCTTTGCTGCTGAGCCCCGTGCAGGGCCCGGGCAGGGGGTAGCCTCGCTGGATGGACTCCTCTCCCCACAGGCATCCTGGTTCCGCTCAGCGTGACCTTCAGCATCCTTGGACCCCAAGTTGTTTTCTGCTGACTAGAGCAGGGGACATGTGGGTGGTTTGTCATCAACCGTTTTAGAAGAAATGTGGATAGGATCAGGCAGCTCTGGGAGGGCTTTCCAGGGTGAAAGCACTGGAGCTGTGGGTGTGCAGGGAGCTTGTGTGTTCAGGACCAGTTAGTGCCAAGGCCGGGCGAGCGGTACCAAGGCAGGGCGTGTTATCCGCGTGTACAATGAAGAAACCGCGCTGCTCTAGTGAGGGTCCAAGCACTCAGTCCTTGTCCTCTCCGATGCCCATGCTGCTTTCGGGAGCCTCAGCTCAGAGGGAACCAGCGAGTCCGGCTGTGGCTGGGAAGGCAGGGAAGGAATGCCTATCAGTCGGAAGAGTGGCAGGAAAGGGTTCTGTGCTCAATGCCCGTCAAGATAGAGTCAGCCAGGCCTCAGGTGAGATGCAGGGTCATTCGAAAGCCCGGAACATGCTCAGGTCAATTGCCAGGGAGGAAACTGAGGCCCAGAGAGGGGAGTGACTGACTCGCTAAAGATGGCAGAGCGAGGGCTGGCGGAGTGGGGCTCTGTGGGGTGGTTCTCCCGAGATACCGAGCTCTGAGGAGCATGTGGGAAACGAGCTGACGGCCTCCACGCTCATCGGGAGAGCTCGCGCCATCTCCCTGCCTCTCCTTGGTCTCTTCAGGTGCACCGGGGCATCAAAGGTGTGGTGATGGACAAATTCGGCAAGCCAGTCAAAAACGCCCGGATCTTAGTCAAAGGCATTCGCCACGACATCACCACAGGTGAGCACGTCCCTGGCTGTCCCCTGGGGCCCACGTCTGCCAAGGGAATGCCACACAGTGGCAGCCGGCGCCCTCAGGCACTCACAGTGTGCCCAGCCCTCAGCAGGATGGCTTCATTCCTCCCCAGGCTGGCTGGGTCGGGGAGGGTGGGCAGGAACCGGGGTCTGCGTCTGCTGCAGGCTGTGTCTCCTTACAGCATTTGGTGAGGGAAGAGCTTGCCCGGCCGTGGCTACTGAACGATGGTGGATGCGTGCTCTGTATTTCTAGGAAAATGCCTCCTTCTCCAAGGTTGCCGGGGAGAGCCACCTCCACCCATAAGCCTGTTTGTTTCTATCCCAAAGTTTATACCCCATTGATAAGCTGGGGTGTCCAGCCCTGTGCGGGCTCTGGCTGTCCTTACGGAGATTTCACAGCCGATGAAAAATGACAATATGCTGTGATATGTTACCTGGCAGAGATGTGGTCCAGAGAAGAGGGGGACTTTTGCTAACTGTGGGCTGGGTATGGGGGGTGGGAGTGGTTATCAAAGGTTTCAGAGAAGAGGGGGTACCTAAGTAGGGTTTTGAGGGATAAATAAGAGTTTGACAGAGGAAAGAGGTGGGAAGGACATTCCAGGCCCACGCAGAGGCAAGTGCACATTTAGCATCTGCCTCCCATGCTAACCTCTCCCCACTCATATCCATCGCCCATCACCCCGTGGCTGGGTCTGCAGTCCTCGTGAGAATCATTTTTAATCTATTTGTCCACAGCCCCAGATGGCGACTACTGGAGACTGCTGCCCCCAGGTATCCACATTGTCATTGCCCAAGCCCCTGGCTATGCCAAGGTCATCAAGAAAGTCATCATCCCTGCCCGGATGAAGAGGGCAGGCCGTGTGGACTTCATTCTGCAGCCTCTGGGGATGGGACCCAAGAACTTTCTTCACGGGCTGCAGAGGACTGGGCCCCACGACCCGCTGGGAGGTGCCGGCTCTTTGGGGAAGGCCACGGAGCCCGACCCGCTCCGGGCGCGCAGGCAGCCCTCGGCCGACGGGAGCAAGCCCTGGTGGTGGTCCTACTTCACATCGCTGAGCACACACAGGCCACGCTGGCTGCTTAAGTACTAGCCCGGCCCCAACACCCGCCCGGATGTCGAGACCCAGGCCCTTCTCCGCGTCCTGGGCTCCTGGCTCTTGATTTTGTCTGCCACAGACATCCCACAAAGCCGCTGCCGTTTCATTAAAGTGTTTTTATCCACTTTCCACTGGAATGAGAGGATCTGGGTAAGGCGCTTTCCAGGGAAGGCTGGGGACCGACCCTTGTTGCCTGAGGGCAGCTGTGGCCTGGGCCCCACAGGGCAACCCCGGGCAGCTATCCTGCTGCCCACAGGTCCGGATTGCAGGCCCGAGACTCCAGCCCATCTGTGCTGGGCCAGGTAGACTAGCTGGCTTTTCCCAGACCACCAGGCCTTGAACTGACTTCAGATGGGGAACTGAAGCGGGCCAAGGGTGTGAGCCTCTGTAGGAGCTGAGCTCTGGATCCTGCAGCTGAAGCTCATGTGTTCTGGAGTGCAGAGGAGAAGGGGGGGTGCTGGATGGGAGGATGAGGGTGGGCAGCAGGTGACCCCAAGGTAGGGTCAAGAGCTCGAGGGCAGGAGAGCTGGCCAGAGCCTGGGGCCTCATGGCATGGTCGGGGGGACCACACTCAGGCTCACAGGCTTCCAGGGGGCCTGGCTCCATGGGCGTGGATATTCCTGGGCCCTCCCTCATCCTGATCATGCTACTTGGGTCCAGGGACCCTCTCCTGTCCCCTCTCTCTCCATCGAGAAAGTCTGTCAGCCCCGGGATCTTCCAGGAAGGGGTCCCATAGCCTGAGCAGAGAATGCAGCAGAGAAGGCGCCTGAGCCGGCCAGGGCTGCGTCAAAAAGCAGCAGAGACCTGGCGCTTCAGCAGCAGAAGTGTGTCCTCCTGCAGCCCTTGGGGGCCGATGTCAGAGCCATGTCAGCAGGGCGGGCTCCGTCTGGTGCCACACTCCCTGGCTCGTTGGCGGCCATCTTTCCCCTATTCTTCCCATCATCGTCCCGCTACGTGTGTCTCTGTCCACATTTCCTCATCTTATATTGGGCTGGGGCCTAATATAAGACCCTAGAGACCCTCATTTTAATTTAGTTACCTTTACAAATATGCTACCTCCAAATAAGATCACACTGAGGACCTGGGGCTAGGACTTCAGCAGATGAATTTTGTGGGAGGGACACGGTTCAGCCCCTAGGAGAGGGCAGCATCTCCCACGCAGTGGCTCCTCACGTGTTCCTGGCTGTGCCATCGGCCACCCTGGTTTCCAGAGCTCCAGGCCTGGGCAGGTCCCTCCATGGAACTGGGCATCCACTCTGAGCAGTGCCTTGACCTCAACTGAATGACAGCATGGTCCCCACCAGCACCCTCAGCCTCATTCCATTGCCTCCTGGCAGCTATGCCCTGAGGCGAAGGCCTCGGGGTTCCCAGCTGAAGCCCAGAGGAGCAGGCACACCCCCGATGCTGGGTGGTGTGCTCTGGGGGGAAGGCATGGGGAAGGGCTCAGGCAGCCTACAGCCCTCAAGTCTTGCATCGGCAAAACAGCGTTTGGTTTGCGGAGCAAGACACGGGTAATGATCTGGAGTGTTTGGGGAACATCTCACAGCCTCCCGAGCCTCTGCACCCTACATTCACCCATGCACCTAGTGACTGGAAGGTTTACATTTATTTGGCTCCACTGCATACAGGGCACCGTGCAGGGGTCCTCTGAAACCCCGGGAGGCCTGTGGAGCAGACCTCTGCTTCCTGCTTTGCTGACATGGGTGTGGAAACAGTGGGCGCAAGTTGCCCAGGACTCGGGGTGTGCAGGTGGTCGGTCAGTCTCAGTCCCCCCGTGGGGCACCTGCACGAGGCCTTCCCTGCACTTCATTCTGTCCCCACCCATTCACGTTGTCTAGGGAAAAGCCTGCTGCAGTGGGTGTGTGGGGTGGAAGGACTCATTCCAGAGCCCAGTTCATGTCAGGGGCCAAGGGCCAGGCCCCCAGCGTAGAAACTGGGATGAGGAGTCAGTCAGGGAGCCTTGGGGAAGGCTGTGCATGGGGGGCCATGGCAAGAGTGGGGGCTGTGGAGGGGGAAATGAGGAGACAGCATTCTCTTCACACACCACCCCGGATCCAGCCAGCTGGGGGCCCTTCTGCACTTCCATGTCCTTTTTTGTTTGTTTGTTTTGAGACCGAGTCTCACTCTGTCGCCCAGGCTGGAGTGCAGTGGCACAATCTTGGCTCACTGCAACCTCCACCTCCTGAGTTCAAGCAATTCTCGTGCCTCAGCCTCCTAAGTAGCTGGGATTACAGGTACCTGCCACCATGCCCAGCTAATTTTTGTATTTTTTTTAGTAGAGATCGAGTTTCAACATGTTGGCTAGGCTGGTCTCAAACTCCTGACCTCAGGTGACCCACCCGCCTCAGCCTCCCAAAATGCTGGGATTACAGGAGTGAGCTGCCATGCCTGGCCCCTTGTCATTTTGCTAGAACCTGCGCAGTCCTTAGTGACATCCTTGCCTCTGGAAGGACCCCCTGGCTGGGCCCTGCTGCCCCCTGTCACTTTCTGCAGTCCCTGGCTTCCAGTGTGAAAGCTGTCCGAATCAAAATGGAGACACTTGTGTTAAAAAACAAAACCCCAACCAATAGAGCTGGGAACAGCCCTGATGCCGTTGCCCATAAAACCATCACAGAAGATGGCAACCACCACAATCGTCAGCAAAGTCCATCACAACCTCACAGAAAAAACACTTCTGTGAGGACGCCTGCCCAACCTCAGACTGTTACCACCCGTGTTCTCGATTCCTGTGGCAAGGACAATGATCCCAAAACAATTATGTGATTCTCCTCACTTTCCCATTTAAACCTCTGTGCTTTTACCTCCCTGCATACGCACAGCGGACTCCAGCATACACATTTCCGCTGCAATGCCCGACTCCTGAATGAACCTCGTTTTCATCTGGAGAGCCTCTCTGGCAGTGGTTCGGGGTGGACGCTAGTGTGGACATGGCATTGGGAAAACGCTGCCCGTGCACCAGGGCTGCCTGTTGCTCCAGGGGTGCTCACTGCTTCCGGGCCCGTCCGTGGACAGAGCTAGATATCCAATTGTTTTTAAAGGGAAAACACAAGGCCGGTCGCGATGGCTCACGCCTGTAATCCCAGCACTTTGGGAGGCCGAGGCCAGTGGATCACCTGAGGTCGGGAGTTCAAGACCAGCCTGGCCAACATGGTGAAACCCCATCTCTACTAAAAATGCAAAAATTGAAAAAAAAATTAGCTGGGCATGGTGGCAGGCTACTCTGGAGGCTGAGGCAGGAGAATGGCTTGAACCCAGGAGGTGGAGGTTGCAGTGAGCTGAGACCGCGCCGTTGGACTACAGCCTGGGCGACAGAGCAAGACTCCATCTCAAAAACAAAAACAAAAATAAAAAACACAGAGGGTTCATGTTGCTACTTCCAATTCCAAACCAGAATGACCTTCTCCTGTGCAGAGAATCCCAGATTTCAGGGCAAAGGAGGGGAAGGACAAAGTAGAAAGTCACACAACTGTGCCTGCTTTATCCGAAGCACACACGACGGTCTCACAGCCCAGTGCTAGCCCGCTACCCACAGTGCAATCACTGCAAACAGCACCAGTTGTTTCCTCAAGTTCCTTTGGTTCTGGGATATAACCCACTAGGGCTATATTAAGCTCCGATGACTGGCTTTTAATATTCATGGCAGCTGAGAAGACCAAGGTGCCGTGAAGAGCCACAGCCCCTCCAGAAACTGCACCTGGCCAGGGGGCTGTGTGGCCAGAGCTGAGACCCCGAGGAGTAGGTCCCCAAGGGACTGGTCTCAGGGAAAGGTGCTGCCTCTTAAAACACGACAGACAGAAAGACAGATGGATACGTTCAACAGCAGCATAAACAATTTCTGGAACTAGAAATCATTATTTGTAAAGGAAAAACCCATTTACGAGTTGAATCAGAGGAGAGGCTTGTGTCTCTGAGTTCTGAATTCATGCTGGGGAGGAATTACCTGAAACATAAAGCAAAAATACTGCCTCGAGGAAGTTATGAGGGAAAAAGAGACTTTGAGAACAGATCCAGTAGCCCCATGTGCAAATAATAGGGAAATAAAATATAATAGAAAAAAGGCTGGGCGTGATGGCTCACGCCTGTAATCCCTACATTTTGGGAGGCCAAGGCGGGCAGATCACTTGAGGTCAGGAGTTCGAGACCAGCCCGGCTAACATGGAGAAACCCCATCTCTACTAAAAAAAAAAAAAAAAAAAAAAAAAAAAATTCCAAAAAATTAGCCAGGCGTGGTGGCAGGCACCTGTAATCCCAGCTACACTCAGGAGGCTGAGGCAGGAGAATCATTTGAACCCAGGAGGCAGAGGTTGCAGTGAGCCGAGATTGTGCCACTGCACTCCAGCCTGGGCAACATAGTGAGACCCTATCTCCAAAATAAATAAATAAACAAATAAATAAAAGAAGACAGACCGATGTTTACAAAGCATTCAGAGGAAAGGGCTCTGCCCTGACATTCTATACCCCAGCATGGATAATAGTAATAATAATAATTGATATAATAATAGCCGATGCCCACAGACTGTTTTCCCTATCCAGGCACAGCTTAAATGTTGTCTGAGCTTGTTTAATTTGTTTCCTCTCCTTAAGGAGAAGCATATTCGAATGATCCCCATCTCACAGGCACAGACAGGTCAAGTGACTGGTGCACCATCACACAGCCAGGGTTAGAAACCAGAAAGCCGGGTTGGGCGCGGTGGCTCACGCCTGTAATCTCAGCACTTTAGGGGCCGAGACGGGCTGATCACGAGGTCAGGAGATAGAGACCATCCTGGCTAACACAGTGAAACCCCGTCTCTACTTAAAAAAAATACAAAAAATTAGCAGGCGTGCTGGCGGGCACCTGTAGTCCCAGCTATTTGGGAGGCTGAGGCAGGAGAGCGGTGTGAACCCGGGAGGCAGAGCTTGCAGTGAGTGGAGATCGCGCCACTGCACTCCAGCCTGGGCGACAGAGCAAGACTCCGTCTCAAGAAAAAAAACGGAAACCAGAAAACCTGGCTTTGGGATGGGTCTGTGTTCTCAGCCACTCTCTCACTGCCTCTGCAGATAGAATTCATGGGTCACAGAGAAAGAAGACATGTCCAGATTGGCAAGGATGAAGGGAAGATGGCCTCCGGACCCTCCTCTGAGCAGACGAGGATGGACTCAGCACAGAGCCGGCAGGAGGAAGAGGAAGCAGGGGCTACCCACCTCCGTGAGACATTCGAGGCCACCTGAGAGCCACCGGAAAGTGAGGTTTGAGTGTGGAATCAGGAGCATGCCATAGACAGGCATCCCACGGCTGACCTCCCAGGCCTGGGGGTGTAAGTGGCCGGAAGCCCCCGGGGGCTCAGGCGCAGTGGGGAGAAGGGGCTCCCAGTCCCTGGGGGAGGGTGGTGTTCTGGTTCCTGTCCTGCAGGACTGGGAATCTGATGCTGAGGATGCAAGGGAACAGCGCCGCCTGGTGGCACCGGAGCACCGGGACCACGCGGGGACCCTGAGCAGGAGAGAGACCTCGGTGGAAACCGGGAGAGAAGCCTGAGCCAGCTGCAAACCCAGGGAACCGCAAAAGAGCCACAGGAGGAAGAATGGGGAGGAGCAGGAACCGGCAGAGCGGGAATCGGATGCAGGCTGCACTCCTCGTTAAAAGACCACCCGACTGGGCTGAAAACACGTTGCATGCGTTTTAAAGAAGCGTGATTATGGGCCGGTGATAAGGCTTCGAATAAAGTGATGCCAGCTGGGCTCAGTGGCTCACACCTGTAATCCCAGCGCTCTGGGAGGCCAAGGCGGGCGGATCACGAGGTCAGGAGATTGAGACCAGCCTGGCCAACATGGTGAAACCACGTCTCTACTAGAAATACAAAAATTAGCTGGGCGTGGTGGCGGGCACCTGTAATCCCAGCTACTCAGGAGGCTGAGGCAGGAGAATCGCTTGAACCCGGGAGGCAGAGGTTGCAGCGAGCCGAGATCATGCCACTGCACTCCAGCCGGGCCGACAGAGCGAGATTCTGTCTAAAAAAAAAAAAAAAAAAAAAAAAAATGGTGGTGCCAAGCAGCTGCAGGTCGGACAGCAAGGCACGCTTTAGTACAGAGGAGGCAAGGTGAAGACCAAAGCGTGAAGTGGGAAAGACATTGTGAACAAGTGGTGAGTAAGATAAAAAATAAATCTGTATTATACGTGAATCAATTCAGCAGCTAACTCTATAAAAGCCAAATTATTTAGAAATACAAGAACTTAATAAAAGCAGGATCCCGGATGGTCCCATGCTAGGTGCCATCTTCAGAATCAGACTAATTTAGTAGATGATAAATAAATAAATTAGATTTTAGAGAATTGAGCCACATAATCAGCAAACTTGATTTAATAGATGTGTAAAACATCCCCTACTTCACATCGAGACAGTTTGTCAAAGTCCCATTGAGCATTTATAAACATTGGTGATGTTTGCAGTTGCAAAGAAAACCTTAAGAAAATTGAAAAGGTAGATTTTTTTTTTCTAGTTGTATTCTAGAAAAATTAGAAATAATAAATTTTTGCTCCTCTACCCCCAGAAACCCTCACTACGTGGAAAGTAAGCAATATACTCTTAAACGGCACTTTTTATGTTACAGAATAGGTTTAGCTGCATGGCTGAGAACAACCAGAAGAGTGGATCACCACGATAGAAATAAAGATAACTTTTTTGTTATTTCTAACACAAAAGTCTGGGCTGTGTGGTGGGCGGGGAGCTGGGTGCTCTCTGAGCACCTAGGCTTCATCATGCTGCTGGTCCACAGTCTCAGGGGGTGTCCTCCACACCTGTACCCCAGCAGAAAGACATGGAGGGTGCCATCACTTCTGCTCATACCCCATTGGCCAGACATAGTCACATGGCTGTGCCTGACTCAGGGGATGCTGGGAGATGCAGCTTTTATCCTGGGTGGGAGTGGACCCAGTAAACACCAAGGCTGCTGTTACTGCAGGGAAGGGGGAGAGGAGATTTGGGAAGGGAATCACTCTGTATGACATTCTTGGAATTAAAAGAGAATGAAAGCTGGAATTAGAAACTAATCTGACAGCCATGAAAAGGGAAGCTCCTCAGTGAGAAACAAGAAAGCCTTAAATACATTCAGTATTGAAGAAGAAAGACTATAAGAAATGTATCGATGTATCACTTTAAGAAAGTATTAGAGGCTGGGCGCCACCCCCGGTGGCTCACGCTTGTAATCCCAGCACTTTGGGAGGCTGAGGTGGCCGGATCACTTGAGGTCAGGAGTTTGAGACCAGCCTGGCCAACATGGTGAAACCCCATCTCTACCAAAAATACAAAAATTAGCTGGGCGTGATGGCGGGTGCCTATAATCCCAGCTACTTGGGAGGCTGAGACACGAGAATCTCTTGAACCTGGGGAGGCGGAGGTTGCAGTGAGCCAAGATCATGCCACTGTACCCCAGCCTGGGCTATAGAGTGAGACTCAATCTCAAAAAAAAAAAAAAAAAAAAAGTATTAGAAAAAGAGATGAAAGTGACAGAGATAAAAGATGAAATAAGACAAATAGAAAGCAAATGAAAACGGGAGAAACTACTCAGAAGTCCCCGAGTTGGTTCTTTAAAGACATCACAAAATAGACACATCTGTCATAAACCTGATTAAGAAATAAAGAAAGCAAAAGAGACACAATGAAAAACAAGAAAAGAGTTGTGACTAAAAAATGGGAAGAGATTTAAAATATTTTTTAAAGAAACTTCATAGAACTCTTTAACTCTCCAATAAAGTTGAACACCAAGAAAAAAGATGACTTCCTAGAAAAATATGAATTAAATATGTAACATATACTAAAATATAAATAGAAGTGGGTAAAACTGACCTAAGACGAAGTAGATGGCGTGAGCAGCTCGTGTACCATAGAAGAGATGAGAACGTGGTCGCCAGGGCTGGGGGGGTGTGTGACTGTGATGGACATGGAGTTTTTTGGGGGACAATGAAGAAGTTCTGCAGTTAGAGAGTGGTGATGGCTGTACAAATGTGAAATACAAAAACCCAAAGAATAGCACTTTAAAATGGTTAAAATGGTGAATACTATGTTATATGAATTTTATCTCAATTTATAAAAAGGAGTCAGGGAGAGGGCTCTGTGGAAGAGACCAGGACGGAGTCTCCAGGGAGGAGGAAGTGAAACCAGGCAACAGTGTTGACGGGGGCGTTGAGGACGAGGGGATTTGCAGAGAATATGCGTGTGGGGTCTGGTGCGCACCCGGTCACCGGGTGCTCGGCTTGGCTCACAGAGTGTCCTTGCCCTGTCTGGGGTCCCTGCTGACCTGTAAGCCTGTGCGGGAGGGAGCAGTGAGCTGTATCCGTCTGACACCCTCTGCATCCCAGGTCCAAGCAGAGAGCTGGCCACCCCGATGCTCCCTGGGCAGAGAAGAGAGGATGAATGAAATGAATGAATGAATGAATGAATGAACAAGAAATAGGATGAAAACTGGAAAGCGGCCGTCGATGTTGGTGGTGTGCATGTCACAGAGACTTGTCAAAGGCGTCTCTGGGGTGTGGTGGAGGATGGACTGAGCCATCTGTGAGGGAAACAGGGTACCAGCCCTCACTGGGGTGTGGAGGGAGGCCAAGGGAGGGTGCTTATCCTCTGGAAGGGGAATCAAAACGATTCTAAATCACACGTGTCTGGAGCCCCCAGTCTGAGTTGGGAAAGGGAGGTGGGGGGTGGGTAAGGGGGAGGGGAGGGGTGGGCCTCGGCCCCTGCAGGGGCTCGGGGCCTGGGGGGCTGGAGCAGCAGGAAGGAAGGTGAAATGGGTGTGGTGGCTGGAGGCTGGGAAGTGGAGACCCTGGCTGCCTCCTGGTCTCTGTTTTCTTTGAGCAGTGAGAAAATAGCTGTTCTCCGAGAGTGAGGGGAGGTGGGAGAGTGAGGGTCAGGGGAGCCACCCCTGGAAATGGGCAGGAGCTGAACAAGACGTGGGGGCCTTGCAGGGCCAGAGGCTTCGCTGAGCCCTGTCCTGGGCTCCTCCAGCTCACTCCCGGCGTGGGCTTGGCTCTCTTGAGACGCCTGGACTTTTGATTTTGAAACCACCTTGAAGGGCACCTAGAGACACCTGCACCCAGCCCAGTGTCCTCTCTGGCATCTCGGGCAGGGGGGCCTTTCAATGACCTTTGCTAGCCACCTTCACCTAGACACACCTGCACCCAGCCCGATGCCCTCTCCGGAGTCCCGGGGGCTTCCCTCACCACCCTTCCCAGCTGCCTTCAGCTAGACACACCTGCACCCAGCTGCATGTCCTCTCCAGCATCCCTGGGGGCCACTCTAACCACCTTTGCTGGCTGCCTTACCTAGACACACCTGCACCCCGCCCGATGTCCTCTCCAGGGTCCCTGGGGGCCGCTCTCACCACCCTTGCTGGCTGCCTTCAGGGATGGGGTGAAATGGAGTGATCGGCCCCTTGGGAAGCTGTTGCTCCTGGATTTTTCTCGTTGTGAAAAAGCACTTCCTTACATGGATCCCATTTCTTCTTTGAACTGTCCACCGAATGTGGCCCTTGGCAGCTGCACTGGCCACATCCTCTGTCTTCCCTGTGACAATGTTTTGACTGCTGGGCAGATCCTGTGGCCTTGCAACTTTTCTCTCTGCTAAGCGCCCGGTTCTCTTCTCCCAGGTGGAAGGGGCACAGGGAGCGGAGAGAAGCTGTGTAGGGCCGGGTCCCGTGTTCCACCAAGCATGACACCATAAAACGCTGGCGAATGATCAGGGCCAGGCCCCATGTTCCACCAGGCATGACACCAAAAAGCACTCGCAAATGATTTTATGAGAGTCGTTTTTTCTCTTCCATTTTCGTATACAAATCTAATCTTTGGAGAACCCTCTCCCTTCTAACTCACATATTATGGGCTTTCATCAATAATAATATACGATCAATTACCCAAATGTAATTGATTAGTCGAGAGAACCGTATTTCCCCTGTTAGTTTGTGTCTGACTGGTTATAAAGCACAGCCATTGCTGTGGGTGCTGGCCCCGCCCTTTGGCCCTGGGCTATCTTTACCTTTTAGCTGAGATTCAATTTATATGCAATTTACTAACGTTAGCTTAAGAAAAATCCAAAAGGGCACTTTGCGGCCCAGCCCGGCAGAGGACACCAGCCCGGCTTTGCTAAGTGGCCTGCGAGGCGGGCCCGCGGCTGAAATGGCCTTTTGCGCTGGCTCTCAGCTTCGTTCATCTTTATTTGGCCACGCAGATAATTTTTTGTCATCAGAAAGTTGAGTTCCACAAATCCAATATCCTCCAATTCAATAAAGAGAATCAGAGCCTGTTTTGACCAGTCTGCATCTCTCTCGGCTGAAACAAACCCGTGGTGTTTTACAAACATGGCAGCGATGCCCAGACGGTGCCCAGCACAGCAGCACGGGGAACCGCAGGCCCCGGCCCAGGACGCCGTGGCCTCCCATATGCAGGGGAGAGCGGGGGCTCCCAGCACCCGGGCTTGTGCCTCTCTCCACGGCTGACCTGCCTGCCCATCTCCAAGTTCCCACCTGGTGATGTGGTTGGCTCAGGGCGGGCAGGATCCTGGGAGTGCAGGGCCTGTGCCAGAAGGCTGGAGCTCAGCCTGTGCGGTGACGCTAACCGCGCCTCTCTGGCTTCCTGGGAGAAAGGTGGGTGGCAGGCCCCGACACTGGGGGCTTAGGAGGTGTCTGCAGGCTGGCCATGTCTGCAGCCAGGTTGAGACTCCTGAAGAAACAGAGTAGGAAGAGGGGCTCCTTTGAAGGCCCATGTCCCCCAAGGCCCCGTGCAGATGCTTCCCGTCCACGTCAGCTTCACTATCACCCTGGCAAGGATTAATTTCTCCTTCCCACCAGTCCCACAGAATGGAGCTGATACTTCTCTTTAAATCTTATCAGACAGGAAGAGAAGAGCAGGAGGAAGAAGAGAAAATAGCGAAACCTGCACCCATTAACTCACAAAGCACATCAGGGTCATTGTCTTCAAGGACCCTGGGAGGCCGGTGGTGCCGTCTCTCTGGCGTCGCCTCTCCTCTGTCCTCCTCACACTCAAAGGCCAGGAAAGGATGGTTTTGGTGAGAAGAGAATTCCTCACTGATGATCCACTTTCTCACTTCCCATGCGTCCCTGTCTGGGCTTTGACCTCAGGACAAGCCAATAAGTGCCTGTTCCGGTTTCACAGCTGCTGGCAGGAGACATGAAGCTCCCGGGTCAGAGACAAAGAATGCCACCACTCCCAGCGCAGCAAGCACAGGAGTGTCACTGCCCTGTCCATTTCCGTGGCCCCTGAGTCCCACAAGAGTGACTCAGAGGGTGACGCTATACACGCAGGGGGTTTGCTGCTGAGTAACACGGGGCTGGGGCGTCTGCTGCTTTTAGAGCAGGCCTGCCCTTTGTCCAGGAGGGAGGTATCGCTGTATCCTTCAAGGTTGCTGCTACAAACCAACTCTGAGAGATGGTCTGGGGACAGGGTGGTCAGGGTCTTGCCTTCCGGGCGCCCCAGCATGAATGTGCAGGACCGCCAGGGCCACGGTGGAGTGCCTCACCCAAGCCCTTTGGCCCCCAGGCCCTGCAATCTGGCTTCTCCAACACCCTGTGGCTTCTTACCAAGTCATTCCGCTCCTGGTTCTTATCTTGCTGGGTCTTATGTGTTGATGCTGCTGGCCACGCCTCCCCCCTTGGATTGGGGTCCTCTGTTGGTCTTGGGTCATCATCTTCCCGACCCCTGCCCAGCTCTCTCGCTGCTTTTTCTTAGTCCCCTTCAAGTTCAAGTCTTACGTGCTGTGGGCGTAGGGTACCCCCCAACACTGGCCTGCTACTCTCCTGTCTCCCTGGAGGGGAACATCCACTTACAGGGCTACAACCATCATCGCGTTCTCCTGCCTGCTGGGGAGGCTTCTTCACCCTCACGCCACTGTCAGCTGGACCCGCAGCCTCCCAGGCCGTCGCTGTGGGTGTGCTACCTTCTCCTGGGCCACCCACATTTGCCTTCTTGTCTGTCACCCACCCCTGCCCACCCAGACCAGGAGCTCTCTGAAAGCCTTTCTGGAACAAAGAGAGAAATAATATACACCCATGTGTGTGCACTTGAGTACACACACACACACACACACACACGCACACTCCAAGCTCCCTGAAGAAGGACTGCTTCTTGTTGTCCCCAAGGCACCCTCAGCATTTAGTACTGGGCACTCAGTGGTCCAATCATTTCCAAATTACTGAATCAACCCTTGAGTACTTACCGCAGCCAGTTGCCGTGAGATTAGATAAGATAACCCATGTGAAGTGCTTAGCAGGAGGGCTGGCTCCATGGAGCCCCCCACCCAGTAACCACCATCTCTAAAAGTGTTCTCAGGAGGTGAGAAGTGCAGGTGCCCCTCCTCCATAAGCCTTCTCTCCGCCGGCTTCCTGCAAAGTCCCCTCCAAAGAGCTGGTTCCCCAGCACTCCCTGGAGACAGAATCAGAAGAACCACACCTACGTTGCAAAGGACACTTCTAAGCACTTGCCTCAAAAAAAGCCCCCCTCAACCCTGTAAAGAGAAAGAGGAGGAATGGTGAGCTCCTGTTTGCAGATGCTGAGATGGTGTCACAGCTACCACAGTGCTTCAGCTAAAGGCAGAGGTGCACCCAGGGTGAGGGCCCCGCCTGGACTGCAGGTGCCTCCACGGCCCTCTGCGATCTCTGGTGTGATGGACTTAACATCTGTATCTCCCCTAAGCCCCAGTGTGATGGTGTCTGGAGACCAGGCCTCCGCAGGGGGAGCAGGTTTAGATGAGGTCGTGAGGGTGGGGTCCTCCCGACAGGATCCCTGCCTGTCTAGAAGACACAAGCGCGCTCTCTCGCTCTCTCTCTGTCTACGCACAGGCACCAAGAAAGGCCACCCAAGGCCTCAGGGAGAAGGCAGCTATCTGTGCTCCAGGAGGAGGCCTCACCAGCAATGGAACGTGGCCGGAACCTTGATGTTGGACTTCGTGCACAGTTTCCAGAACTGAGAGGAATTACTGTCTGTCGCTTAACCTCCCAGGCTGTGGCATTTTGTGATGGCAGCCCTGAGCTAAGAGACCTGGATTCCTGAGGGTGACAGAGCAAGGTGATCCCCGGCGGGTGGCCTCGCGCCGCTGGCCACACGGAAGGTATCTGGCACTGGAGTTCTCTGCGCTGAACCTGGCCCGTAAGGCACAGGCAGGACGGAGGGCATCTGATGTCCCTCTTCAGGTGCCACCTGGACGGGCGGTGGTAAATCCCAGCCTGACCGAGTGCTGACCCCAATGAATGGCAGCAGCATCCACCCTGGCTCTGCAGGGGCGGTCTCTGTGCAGCTGAAGGCGTCCTGAGGGGCCGCCTGACCCCTGGCCTCACCCCCCAACAGGGCGGCGGTTGACCTGTGAACAGCAGCGTTTCGGCCCTGGCTCCCGAGGCCTGCGGTGGAAGCCCTGCGCCCTGCCCGGCCCTCGTTCCTCAGGGCCTCAGGCTGGAGTGGCGGGGAGGGTGGGCGAGGCTCCTGCCTGGCTGGGTGCTGGCACTGTCAGAATCCTGGAGTTTTCCAAGCTGGAAAATGGAGACTTAGCGACCAGGACTTGCAAAGGGACTTTCCAAGCCTCAGGCCTGCATCGGATTCCTGCAGCTGCTGTCACAAAGCTCCGCTCACCAGGGCCTAAAACAGCAGAGATGGCTCCATCCCAGGCCATGGGGCCGGCAGCGCCACATCAAGCAGGGCCAGGCTCCCTCCCATGGCTCCGGGGAGGCTCCTGGTGGCCCCCTGGCCATCTTCTCCTGAGTCTGTGTCTCCATCTCCTCTTCCAGTTCCATCGGATCAGGGCCCACCTGGCTCCAGCAGGACCTGCTCTCAACTGATGACACCTGCAATGACCCTACTTCCAAAGAAGGCCGCATTCCTGGGCACTGTGGGTTAGGACTTTAACATCTTTTGCAGGGGACATAAGTCAAGAGCCTCCCTGATGCAGCACCCCCGGAAGCCCCGGAACAGGCGCTGCTGGGCCTCTCCCCTCGTGCCTGCTTTTGTCCCCAGAGTTACTGGCGTTTCCTCCTAGTTGTCCCTGGGACATGGCCGAGGAAAATGTCCCCAGCAGGGAATGGAGCAGGTGATGGCTTTCCACCCCCCACCCTGATCCGTGCTGACTCTGAGCCAAGGGGTAGGCACACCTTGTCAGCAGCCTGAACCCCAAGAAGGAGGTGGGTTTCTGAGGATCCCCGCACACTGGAGCGGGGGCTCCCAGAGAAGCAGCTGTGTGCCTCACGGGCAAGGCTGCGTGCAATGCCAGCATGGTGCCGCAGCTCACCGAGTTCTGCTGAGTGGGGGATTAGAGGACAGAAGAGCAAGAGGATCCGGGCCTCGGGCTCCCAGGTTCCCCTCAGACTCTGGGGTGTGAATCCAGCTCCACTGCCTCCTGGCTGCCAGCCCTGGGCAGGTACTCAAATGCTCTGCCTCTGTGTACTCATCCAGAACACGCGACGATGATGCGACCATCCTTCCGGGCTGCTACGGGGACTGAGAGGTAAGGCTGGGGCAGCCCCCGTGTCTTCAGCCATGGCGGGGAGAATGAGGGGCAGCTCCCCTCTGCGTGTGTGGGCGTGGGGACGTGGGGACAACCGGCCCCTGTGCAGCGTGGATCACCATCAACAGGGCACCTCTGGATATCCCGGTGCTGGAGGGAGGCAGAGGTGAGTGCCTTCGCCGTGCTGGGATGGGGGCTGCCTGGGCGGAGATGGTGGGAGGCCTTGGAGATTCCTGGTCCTTCCTGACCCTCACTTCACGGGAGGGGAATCTGAGGCCTGGGCTTGGAGACTCACCACAGTGGCACAGCCTGTTGGTGACTGGTTGGGTACTGTGTCCAAAGCATCTTCTGGGGTCAACACCAGGCTCCAGGTAGCCCCTAAGACAGTGACTCTCGCTGTGATGTGGCACGGTGGGGAGGAGCATGGTGTGACTGGCAGGGTGGTGCTGTGTGCCTGGGGCAGCTCGTGGGCCGCAGCGCCCCCCTCCACACTGGTGACAGCCACCCGCAAGCAGTGCCAGTGAGAGCTGTTTGGCGCAGATGTCGGAGTGTCGGAGTGGAATTTTGCGGTAAGAACCCTGACTCTGCCTGGCCACGCGGTGTGGCTGGTGCTCTGGTGCACAGCAGCACCTTGTCTGCAGGGAAAGAGGCAAAATCGTACGTCCCCTCCCGGCGGAGACCCCTGAGGCGGGGCCGGCGCTCACTGAGCCTCAGAAAAGGCAGTCCACGTTGTTGATGAGGATGGCTGGACCTTGCTGTGGGTTGGGTTGTGGTGTCCTCAAAAATAGTGAAGTCCAGCCCCAGATGCCGTGACCTTATTTGGAACGAGGGGCCACTGTAGATGTCATGAAGTTAAATGAGGTCACCTGGGATTTAGGGTGGGCCCTAACCAGTGACTCGTGTCATTATGGGAAGAGGGGAGGAGACGCACAGATGCCAGGGGAAGGTGACAGCTGAGGCCGAGGCTGGAGGGAAAGGTCACAAGCCAAGGGACGTTAAGGCTGACCAGTGACGCTGGGATCTGTGAGATGCCGGGAAGGACCCGGAGTGCGGTCCTGCCAGCACCTTGATTTTGGACTCTGGCCTCCAGGACTGTGTGAAAATAAATGTCTGCCGTTGAGGGCACCCCATTGGCGGGGCTTCCTCCAGCAGCCGTGAGAGACACACACAGACCCTACCAGGCGACGGCTGGGCCTCTGGGCGTTTTTGCCAAGGTGGCCGTTTGAGGAGAGGTGAACTTGGGAGTGGTTCCACAGGAGCTACACGGCATTCTGTTTCTCCCCCCGGGGGGGTGGTCATTTTATGAGAGAAGTGGAGGAAAAAAAATCCCTTCCGACGCTCTAAGCCCGGGCCAGAGTGCCTGGAGCTCAATGGGGCGGGCATAATTTGTTTGCTTTGCAATTCTCTCCCCTCAGTGGAGACAAATTGATTTATACGTGGAAATGGGCCGTGGCTGGGAGGCGGCAGGCTTGTGAGAGGGCAAAGGTTTGCCGGGTTTCAGGAAGGGCTGGTCCTGGCTGGCGGGCCACGGCCCACCCACTGCTGGTGAGAATGTGCCCAGGTGAGCCCCCTCCAGGACCCAGAACCCTAAAACTGCTCAGAGAGTCTGCTGTGGAGCCGCGCTGTGCCGAGCCTCTCCCGGTGCTGTCCCTAGCCTCTCCCCTCGAGTCTGTGGGTGCAGCTGCTGGCCGTGTGTTTACAGAACATCTCCCTCACACAGAGGGACCCTGGTGGCGCCAACAGAGGCAGGGAAAACATGGGAACGGCGGGCCTGCCCTGGGCTGTGGCCTCCTGAGACATCAGACACTGAGGGAAGTGTTGAAAGGCTGTATGATGACAGCCGCCATACAGGAAGGCCAGGGCATTGTTTAGCAAATAACAATTTAAAATTTATATTATTACTATTATGATGTCACCCAGACTGCAGTGCACTGGCGCGATCTCCGCTCACTGCAACTTCCACCTCCCAGGCTCAACCAATTCTCCCACCTCAGCCTCCCGAGTAGCTGGGACCATAGGTGCACACCGCCACACCCGACTTTTTACAATTTTTGTAGAGATGGGGGTCTCCCTAGGTTGCCCAGGCTGGTCTCGAACTCCCGGGCTCAAGTGATCCTCTCACCTTGGCTTCCCAAATTGCATAATTAGAGGTGGAGCCACTGTGCCCAGCCTAAATAATTATTTTTTAAAAAAAGCCCAACAACTTAGTATTCCACAAGAGGAGACAGCAGTCCCAGCCACTATACCGAAGAATGAAGCTGATGTCTGTGAAATGCTCACCTCCGCCAGGCGGGGGTCTTCCTGGGTCTCATCCGGCCTCACCTCTGCACCATCCCCAAGTGGCGAGTCCCAGTCACTCCCCGCAAGGGAGCCTCTAGGATGCCATGAGATGCAGCTGTGAGCGGGTGTGCATGGGAAGAAGGTTAGTGCCAGGGAAGTGCCTTTTCATGGGTTCTGTGGCAGCAAAGCGCAGCGCCAATGACTCACGGCAAACACCCGGCAGGAGAGGCGCTCAGGGGAGCCACCCCAGAGGGCTGCTGGCACTTGTCCCTGGGCTGTCATCACGTGGGCAGTGTTCATTTTGTTTCTCTAAATGTTTAGTCTTTTTCAAATTTTCTGTGGTGAGCATTGCTTATAGTTTGAATCTGGAGAAAGATGGTTGAGTGGACTCAGCATTGATTTGGAGAAAGTCATCTTATTTCTGTATGGGGAACCTGAGCTGGGGACCCTCAGGGGGTCTTGAGGGAGCTGCCTGTCCTTGGCTGGCCCAGGTGTCCCACATGGAAAAGTCAGAACTTGGCTAGACGTTGGCAGTCTATGGTTCAGATGTGGGCAAGACCTGACTTATCCAAGGAGTTCACAACCCGGCCCCTCCCCTCCTTTTTGGGCAACTCAGAGAAGGAGCTTGATTTCTCTGAACCTCAGGGTCTTCATCTACGAAATCAGCATTGCATCCAGTTCATGGGGCGAATCCACGCCAACGCTAGGCAGGTTCCGCCATAAGCAGAAGGCACCGTGACGCAGTGAGACACATTGCTGAGCTGAGGAGGAGCAGCAGGCCACCCTCCAGAGGCCCTGGCTTAAATTCATTTTTCATTTAATTCAAGTTTACAGTTGAGATCTGCTTGCCTACGGAGAATTTATACATGGGCTCTTGAAAGTATCTGATCCCATAACCCAAAAGGTCCTACACAGATTATAGAGATACTGCAATAAAGCAGGATGTAATTAATAAGTGATGGAATTCAGGCAAAGGGAAAACATGAAGGGAAAAATAAGAGAAAGTTGGAGGTAAGAACCAGAGGCCAGAGCCCTACACAGGCACGTGGGCTTCAGACCAAAGGTGGAGAAAGGATCCTTGTGTGAGTCCCAGAGTCCAGCATCTGCAGCATCAGTCATGCAGAGGAAAGATGGCGTCCTCATTCTGGCTGAGTGCAGCTGCTAAGAGAGCATGGGTGATGACCGACTGCATTTGGCAGATATGGATGGGGGACCTTCCTAGGTGTCCTGTGCTGGGGATTCGGGGATGAGCAGCCTGTGGGGCCCGTGGGGGAATCTGTGTTCCCTGTGCCGCTCACCTATGCACTGTCCTCAACCTGACCACAGCCCGCGTGGCAGGCATCGCCAGTCTCACCTTACTGGTAAGAAATCCGATCGGATTCTCTGATCCTGCCATGTTCAAGACTAAAATGTGAGTGGAGGAACACGTGGGTTTCAGAGCCTTTGATCCACCCAGCCTCTTTGCACAGAATTTCTTACCAGGAAGCTCCTTGCGCGAGGCCCGGCCTGCAGCAGGCGGCCTTGAATATTCGAAGAGAACAGGCAGGAAGGTGGGAAGGGTGGAGCTGCCGGTTACAGCCTCGCATCGGGCTTGGCCCATGAGGCTGTCCTGAGTGACTGACGGCAGAGAAGTTTGAACAGAAAGAGCAGTGGCCCCATCGGCCCAGAATCCGGGGTCAGGCGGTCTCTGGGCCAAGCCCATGATGCCAGAATTAATATGTAAGATAAACAGACCCCTGGAGGCGCTGATCGCATTCTCCAGGCCCAGGTCAGAGGTCTGCTCTTTAGGTGTGAGAAAAGGTTTAGGGAGGACCAGGGTCAAATATTTGCAGCCCAGACAGGCTGACAATGGGCTGGCTACTGGCCTCCCCCAGGCCAGCGGGGCTCCCTGGCTGTGCTTGGGGGAAGGGGAGCGGTCAGAGTGGACTCATTACTCCGAAAGCCCGAGAAAGTTGTCTGCAGCTGCTCTCGGCTGCCAGAGCACATCAGCATCAGCATCAGCCTCTGCCCGGGGCCCCCGGGGCCCCACTGCCTGCCTGCCCCACAGTTCCAGCCCCCCACCTGCCACAGTTCCAGGGAGGGGAGGGCTGACCGCCGAGGGCTGGGGCCGTGGGGTGGAGGACTCAGTCCACGGTGCCTCACCCCGCACACGCGGCCCTCAGCCCCAGGACGAGGAGCTCACCGCTTCCCAGGGCACTGTGGAGAATCTGACCATCGGTGACAATGCTGAGGTTTTACCAACTTTCATCAGGCTTCCCTGAATGTGGCCAGAGTCTCAGGACCCTGCTGTGACCGGGGAGCAGGCCCGGGTGGGGTGTCTCTCCCTGTTTTACGGTTGAGGGCCTTGGTCAAGCCGTGCAGCCTTCCGTTCCTCATCCAGGAAGCCAGCGAGGCACGCTGCAGGCAGGTCCACCGGCCCGCGCATCCCGGGAGGTGGCGGGAAGGGTCTGGCTTTGCTATTTGGTCAATGGCTCCAGCTGGAATTGCAAGGCCTCTTCTCTTAACCCTCAATTGGTATAAAAATCTCATCAGGCGTTTCCTCTTCACGTCCCAGCCTTAGGTGCAATAACAGCTGCTGATAATATTCACTGCTGCCACTGGGCTTGGCTCAAATCACTCTTTGTACGTTTCAGAGTCTCTTCCTCAAGAGAGCGAGACAGAAGCCACCCCTCCATCTGTGTGCCCACCATAAAGTTGGGACTGATTTAAACCAGAAATGAGCAAAACAAGGCAAGTGTTTGAAATCATACATTCATTCTGATATTTTTACAAGGAAATGTACAACCAGGTCTCATGCCAATAAAACCCCGTGAGCTGGGGGACGTCTGAGCCACAGTCATCACTAAACACTCTCCCCACTGTGGGAATGTCCTCCTTCCCTCAAATGTCCGTCTGTCCTTCCACTCCTGTGCTCGTTCGTCAAACACCCCCGCTGAGCACTCAGAGTGGTCCCAGGGACCACCCTGGCAACTAAGGACACAGTGACAACTAAGCTGGGGATCGGGGCAGTCACGGGCAGGAGAGGATGAAGAGCTCTGTGGAGGACGGGTCAAATGCAGTCACTGGACAGCAGGGGAGTGAGTTCCTCTGCCTCGGGTGGAGTTGGCATTCAAGGAGGGCTTCTGGGAAGAGGAGGCACAGAGCGGACCTTGAAGGCACATTCGAAGCTCCCCAGGGCACTAGCAGGGGACAGCGTTCATGGACAAGGTGCTTGGGTGTACCTCATTCAGCCTTCCCTGGATCTGCTCTTTCCTCACAGGCCAGGCGGAAAAGGCAGAGGAAGGAGAGTGTCTTCAAGATGGACCTGGCTCAACTGGCCTGAGGGGTCTGGGCTGTATCTCTTTTTTAAAATATTTATTTTTTTAAACAGGGTCTTGCTCTGTTGCCCAGGCTGGAGTACAGTGGCGATCATAGCTCACTGCAGCCTCAGATTCCTGGGCTCAACTGATCCTCCTGTCTCAGCCTCCCAAGTAGCTTGGGACCACAGGTACATGCCACCACACCTGGCTACTTTTTTTTTTTTTTACTTTTCTGTACGGATGGAGGGTCTCACTATGTTGCCCAGGCTGGTCTTGAACTCCTGACCTCAAGTGATCCTTCTGCCTTGGCCTTTCAAAGTTCTGGGGTTACAGGTGTGAGCTGCCACACCTGGCTGGCTTTATCTCTTCACTCAGAAAGGAGTGCTATGGAGGAGCAGGCCTTTGAGACGCCCCACAGAACAAAGAAGGCCCCTCGGTCAAGTAAATTTTCCGGGATTATCTTGGAGATTCCCATGGTGGTAAAGCCTCTGAGAAGTCCTGCAAGAAGGAAACAAGCTCACTCTAATCCAGGGCCCCTCAACTTGTTTGACCATGAACCCCTTTTTGCACCTAGGGAACCCCCGGTGGATGGACATAGTGGGGTGTACGGGTGCTGGTGACCAGCCTTGATGGTACAATCTGTGCATGGTTGTCCCTCACAACAGCGCCTGCGGCCATCTGGCACCTCCAACGCTCCTCCTCTACAAGAGGAGGCTGGGGCAGGAGCAGAGATGACGTCCACCTAAGCCTGCCCGGGTGAGGGTTTGAATGCTTCAGGGACACCTGCTTCTCTGAGCTTCTTGACCATTGGAGAGTTGGGAGAGGAAGGAGGGGATGGGAGGAGCTTGCAGGGAATAAACCTGTGTGAGCCAGCCCTCAGGCTCAGCTAGGCCCAGTCAGGCCGGGGAGAAGCCCGTGGTCTAGTCCAGGGCAAGAGGCTGGTGAGGCCAGGGAGGAGAGTATTTTGTGGCTAGGACGTCCACTCTGATGCCCGCGCTGGGAGTCAGGACTGCAGTTCCCCTACCCTGACGGCCGCCTTCTCGCCCAGGCAGTCCATCAGAGTCCTCTGCCTGTCTGGCCTTGAGGGCCGAGCATGGATTCCTCCCGGCCTCTGAGCAGAATGCCCCCTGTCTCAACCCAGCTCTGGTGCAGCCAAAATAGGAAGCAGATCCTTCTGCATCCCTAGATCCTGCGATTCAAACCCAAGCAGGCCGTCCTCCGAGAAAGAGGGACAGAAACCCCAGCTCCCAGGAAGATGTGGGTGAGGACGCCTGATTTGCCTAGCGGGAAGGACAGCTGTTTTGGGCGGAAGCCCCAGGTCGGGGGTGGCCAGCATGGCCAGTGGCTTCCCAGGGGCTTGAGGGCTAGAACCTGGGGCACCAGCTTTGCACAGAGCCTGCGGGCCGGCAGCCAACCCGGGCTGCTCCCAGCTTCTGCCAGCCCCGGTGTCCTCGTCACGAAGGTGACCGTGGGCCTGGGTCCCCGGGCAGGGTTGACTGAGCACCTCCTCAGCTGGTCCTGGGATGAGAAGGCCAAAAGAGGAAAGCACCTCTGCCCCAAGCCAGACTGCCTGGCTCAGGCAGCAGAGCTGTAGAGCAGGCTGGCTGACAGTCACAGCTGCCGAGCTGGCTGTCACACAGATGAGTTCCTCTCCTGGAGGGACTTTGCCACCCCTGCTGCCTCCGCCCCTTGGCCTGGCTCCCTTCTGCTCTCTCAGACCTGGCCCAGAACATGTGCCCACAGCAGACCAAGATCTCAGCAGATGCACGAAGGGCTCCCGTCAAGGGGGAAGCGGAGGCTGGACTTCCTTCATCTCAGGCTTGCCTTAGGATGCACCATGCGAAACTCTCAGGGGAAGCTGGAATGAGGAGTGTGACCCTAGCTGGGAAGAGCCTGACGTCTGCCTGTGTCATCAACAAGCCCAGGGCAGGCTCTGGTCATGGTTGCTGCTGGCTGGCCCACTCTGTCCCTCTCCCTCCTCCGATCCTTCCCTCCCTCCCTCTTACCCTTGTCTTCCCCTTCCCGCTCTCCCTCTACCTCTCTCTCTCCTCTTTCCTTCCTTCTCTCCCTTCCTTCCATTATTCCCCCGCTTTCCCTCTATTTTTCCCTCTCTCACCCTCTCCCTCCCTCCCTCCTTCCTACCCACTTTTCTCTATTCCTTCAACAAGTATTAACTGATCACCACCAGATGCCATCACTGTCCAAGACATCAGCAACACAGCATTGAACACTTGATGTGGAGACAGACCATGCTGTACCAGGTAAGGAAAGGCCGGGAGGAAGCCCACTACCGGATTGGGGGCATCACAGAGGAGCGTCCTGTGGCGATGGGAACTCAGCACCCAGCCCTGCAGGTCGATGCTTCCATTAAGGTTATGTGCAGGCAGCTGACCACAGGCGCTGGAGAGCGAGTCCGGTGCTTTTCTCACGCAACCAGGTGGGTGCCCAGGCTGGCATGGGGCTCCCTGCTGCAGCAGGGGTGGAGTTCCTGCTCCCCGCCACCTCAGTGCAGGATCATGTGGCCCTGTTCACCCCTGTGCCTCTAGCCACTGGGGTCTGGGCAGGTGGTGGGGGGTGGGCCAGGGGGAGAACTGTGTTGATTTCCTAAGAGCCATCATGACGAAGTACTCCAGCCTGGGGGGCTTAAACAGCGGAAGTGTGTCATCTCACGTTCTGGAGGCCGGAAGTCTGAAATCAGGGTGTGGGCGGGGCTGGCTCCTCCTGAGGCCGTGTGGGAGAATGGGTCCCATTCTCTCCCCGGTTCCTGGTTCCTGGTGGCCGGCAGCCCTGGGCGTTCCTTGGTTCGGGGAAGCGCCGCCCTGACCTCTGCCTTCATCTTCACCAGGCGCTGTGCTTGTGCGTGTGTCTGTGTGTCTAAATTTTCCCTTTCTGCAAGGACACCATTCATGTTGGATTAGGGCCCAACCTGATGACCTCATTTTATTAAATTTAATTTTAAGTTCTGGGATACATGTGCGGGACACGCAGGTTTGTTACATAGTTAGACGTGTGCCATGGTGGTTTGGTGCTCCTATAAACCCATCGCCTAGGCATTGAGCCCCGCATGCATTACCTATTTATCCTGGTGCCCTCCCTCACCACATCTCCCAACAGGCCCTGGTGTGTATTGTTCCCCTCCCTGTGTCCTTGCGTTCCCATTGTTCAGCTCCCACTTATAAGTGAGAACGTGTAGTGTTTGGTTTTCTGTTCTTGTGTTGGTTTGCTGAAGATAATGACTTCCAGCTTCATCCATGTCCCTGCAAAGGACACAATCTTGTTCCTTTTTGTGGCTGTATAATATTCCATGATGTACATATGCCACATTTTCTTTATCCAGTCTGTCATTGATGGGCATTTGGGTGGATTCCGTGTCTTTGCTATCGTGAATAGTGCTGCAATGAACATATGCAAGCATGTATCTTTGTAATAGAATGATTTATAGTCCTTTGGGTATTGTATTAGTTCATTTTCATGCTGCTGATAAAGACATGCCCAAGACTGGGAAGAAAAAGAGGTTTAATGAACTCACAGTTCCATGTGGCTGGGGAGGCCTCACAATCATGGCAGAAGGTGAAAGCACTTCTTACACGGCAAGCAGCAAGAGAGAGTGAGACAGAAGTGAAAGAGGAAACCCCTTATAAAACCATCAGATCTCGTGAGACTTAGTCACTACCACGAGAACAGTATGGGGGAACCGCCCCCGTGACTCGATTATCTCCCGCTGGGTCCCTCCCACAACATGTGGGAATTATGGGAGAATAATTCAAGATGACATTTGGGTGGGGACACAGCCAAACCATATCAGGTATATGCCCAGTAATGGGATTGCTGGATCAATTGGTGGTTCTAGGTCTTTGAGGAATCGCAACACTGTCTTCCACAGTGGTTGAACTAATTTACATTCCCACCAACAGTATAAATGTTCCTATTCCCCCACAGCCTCACCAGCATCTGTTGTTTCTTGACTTTTTTTTTTGAGACGGAGTCTCGCTCTGTCACCCAGGATGGAGTGCAGTGGTGCGATCTCGGCTCACTGCAAGCTCCGCCTCCCGGGTTCACGCCATTCTCCTGCCTCAGCCTCTCTGAGTAGCTGGGACCACAGGCGCCCGCCACCACACCCGGCTAATTTTTTTGTGTTTTTAGTAGAGACGGGGTTTCACCGTGGTCTCGATCTCCTGACCTCGTGATCTGCCTGCCTCGGCCTCCCAAAGTGCTGGGATTACAAGCGTGAGCCACCGCGCCCGGCCTGTTTCTTGACTTTTTAATAATTGCCATTCTGACTGGCGTGAGATGGCATCTCATTGTGGTTCTGATTTGCATTCCTCTAACGATCAGTGATGTTGAACTTTTTTGCATGTTTTTTGGCCACGTGAATGTCTTCTTTTGAGGAGTGGATGACCTCATTTTAACTTCTCTATAAAGGGGCTGCCTCCAAATAAGATCGCATTCTGGGATACTGGGGGTTAGGAATTTGGGGGGACACAATTCCGTCCATAACAAGGAAGAAGAGAAAAAAGTCTGTCTAGATCACTAGGTCTTCCTCAAGTATCAGGAAAGCCAAGTCTCCGGGAGGCGCTGCTGTGGCCCCATTCTGCGTCCGGCAGGCAGGACCCTGCCGCGCTCCTCCCCAGCTGCAAAGGCTTGTGTGGGGCTGTGAAGTTCATTTCCTCTCAGCTGAGCATGTTTCCAACCTGAGCAGGATGGGGCTCCCATCGGGTTAAAGGAAGAGAGGGTGATGGGCATGGCGTGCCCGAGGTTGGAGGGTCGTGGTTCTTCGAGCTGACTTCCAGGGATGGGTGGGAAAGGTAAAGGAGACACCGGGCGAGTCTTCCTGGAGAAGCTGCAGAGAGATCACCGGCCTCTGCACAGGGAAGCGGGAGGAACCCTCGTCCCTGGGCCCTGCTGGTGCCGGCCCCCGTGGGCTCTCTGCCTCCATGAGCTCCTGATAACCTGGGCCACAGGCTGGCAATGCAGCAAATGCAGGGGAGACAACTTGCTCTTTTTTGTTTAAAGTGATAAAGTCTTCCAGACTCTTCTCCATGAGGACAGAGTGGGGTGCCTAGGCAGACTCCCTTCTTACCTGGATCAGGGCAGGTCCGGGAAGGGACCAGAGCTGGATTTGCACAGAATGCCCCTTCCGGAGCCCCCGGCTGGCAGAGCCCTAGGGACGGGTGAACCAATTGTAATGGAGCAGTGGCCTCTGCAGAGAAGCGACCGCACCTCAGCCCCTGCCCGACTCTGATCTGTCTCCTCACTTCCCCGGGACGGGTCTGCTGCTTGTGGAGTGTTAAATGAAGCCCAACCAAGGCGATCGATGGAAGGACGCGCCCCTCCAGGTGGAGACTCCCTGAGCGAGCCTGTCTTGTAATGAGTATTTATGGAGGAGAGATTGATGGGAGCTTGGGAAAGCTTTATCAATGCGCCAGTGATCAGCACAGACCGGAGTCCAACAAGAAATGGCAGCCAGCGCTGGGGCTGCCAGGAGTCCTGCAGGGGACACGGGGGTGGGAAGCAGTGGACAGTGAGCTGAGAGGCAGAGCCTGCAGGTCAGGGCGGTGGAGCCAGCAGGCCTGGCTGAGGGGCCCAGATGGATGGGGCCAGGGTTCCTGGCCTCCTCGCAGAACCAGGTGTGTTGCAGAACCAGGTGTGTTGCAGAACCAGGTGTGTCTGCAGGGCCTGCCTCTCTCTACATGAAGAGTTTGGTTCAGAAGTTCTCGGAGGTCCCCCGGAGGCTGCGATTCTAAGGTGAGGACAAGTCCCTTCTGAAAGAGGCTGGGGCATCTGCTGTGGAGATATGCACAGGTGTGTGGGGTCAGGGGAGGACAGGGGCCCTGCACGCGTTACCATCTATATGTTGTCTTGGCCCAGGCTTTAAATTGAAACACTCCAGATTCAAATCCACCCCCAGCCTCAGACACCACTCCCGACACACAGGTGGAAGTCACAGTGGGAATCTGGGAGCTCGAGGAGGCTGGGGGAAGCCTGTGAGTTCCTTATGGAGCGCGGAGTCTTCCCTGCTGGGCCCTGTTCAGGCTCCAAAGGGGGCCTGGCCAGCTGCAGGGAGCCCCAGGCAGGAGCAGGGGCTGGGTGAGCCCAAGATGAGGAAACTGAGGCACAGAGTCACGCGGTCTCCCCACAGCCTTGCCACGGTCAAGGCAGCACCCAGATCTGTGGGATCTCAGAGTCTGTGCCGTCTGCTGCACGTGCGCGTCTCCTTCATTGCCAAAAATAACCTGCATTCAGGCTTGTGTGGGCGGCTCTCACCACGGCAGCACCCTCCTTCCCCCACAGCAGCTGGGCTTCCCGAGCTTGGGCACCCTACCCCCGCTGCAGCAGAAACCAGAGGCCATAATCATCCTTAAGCTGTGGTTTTCTACAGAAGGAGGCCTGGCCAGAGAGTCCCAGCTGGGAGGGGGGGAGGGAAGAGGAGAAGAGAGCCTCAGGACCCCCTCACCTTACCCCATGCCGAGGCGACGTTTTCTGGCTAATTATTGCTCCCCGAGGCCTCCTTAGCCACGTGGTCCCTGAAGGCGTGTGTTCTGGGCGCTCTTCCCGCCTGGGAGTTCACTGGGGGGATGTTTGAAGGGAGAGGCTCATTCGACCCCAAGGCCCCCAGCCTTGCCACCCACAGTATGGACTGGAGAGAACGCAGGAGCACGGGGGAGGCCTGTGGCCCTGTCCCCAGGTTGTGTCTCGGCACTCATTCTCAAGGGCCATTCCGAATGACCACGGCAGTCGGCATAAGCCCCCCGATCTCCGGCGTCCCCCTTGCTCCCAGCCTAAAGCCTGACCTGCTGCTCGGGCACTGTGGGGGGACACTGGCAGCTGCTCCTCCTCAGCCTGAGGCTGCTCCCTACTCACTGGCTTCAGCCGACACCACACAGCCCTCCCCTCTGGCCCTTGCTCTCCCAGGCCTTGGTCAGTGGAGACAGTGCAGGTACTGGGGCACCTCCTGCCCCCCTCCCTCCCTCCCTCCCTCCATCCCTCCTCCAGCTCCTCGCCCCAGTGTGCCTCCTCTGAGTTGGGGCTGGAGGAGGCCAGCTTGAGGGCATAACAACCAGAACTCAGATCTCAGTTTCTCCATTTACCCACCAGTCCTGTTCGTTCATTTGTTCATGCATTTGTGCAACAAATATTTACCCACAGTCTGCTGCGGAAGCAGACACTGCACTCTGCCTTGGGCCTGGTGAACACGCCCACCACGGACCTGGCCTCTGGAGCAGGCTGTGGTCTGTTTGCCTAATTCTGCACCAACAGGACTCATTCCCCAAAAGTGGAGATACAACTCACACACCACAAAATTCACCCACTTAAAGTGTGTAATTCCGTGGCTCTTAGTATGCTCACAGAGGAATCCAACCATCACCACAATCAATTTTAGAACGTTTTAATCACCCCAACAAGAAATACCATACAGTCGTTCCCTGTTCGTCCTCCCCCAAGCCCCCCGGCAACCCTAATCTACTTTCTGACTCTATGGATTCGCCTATCCTGGGTATTTCCTATGAGTGGAACCACATAATATGTGGTCACTTAGCGCAAGGTTCTCAAGACGCATCCATCCTGTATCCTGTGTTCGTGCTCCATTCCTTTTTGTGGTCAAAGAGTACTCCATTGTCTGGATAGGCTACATTCTGTGTATCTGTTCATTTCAGCGGATGGACATCTGGGCTGTGTCCACTCTTTGGCTATTGTAAACAGAGCTGCTTTGAAGATCTGTGTGCGCGTTTGTGTGTGGATATGGATTTACCGTTCTCTGGGGTAGATGCCTGGGAGTGGGACTGCTGAAGCAGGGTTTGATTTGCTGAAATTTTATAAGTCATGCTGATATCTGATAGAGGAATCCCCCACGATGGTGTTTTTCAGGAGTGTCTGGGCGATTCTTGAGTCTTTGCTTTCCCATAAATGTGTTAGCATCAGATTATTAAATCACACACATACACACACATAGCCATAGTTGGAATTATATTGAGTCTATAGATTGGGTTGAGGAGTACTGATATCTTTAAATTCGTGGGTCTCTGTCTTCAGGAATATGGTCTATTTCTGCATTTATTTAGGTCTTCTAAAATTTTTGGCAGTAACATTTAACAGCTTTCTCCACAGAGATCTTTCTGATCCTAGTTTAGATTTATTGCCAGGTGTTTTATACTTCTTGTTGGTATTATAAAAATTTGATTTTCTGTTTGTTGCTGGCTTTTAAAGTAATGCATTTAAAAAAACATATTGATCTAGTATTTAGAAACCTTTCTAATCTCTTGGCCCGGCATGGTGGCTCACACGTGTAATAACAGCACTTTGGGAGGCCCAGGCAGTGGGATCGCTTGAGCTCAGGAAGACCAGCCTGGGTAACATGGCAAAACCCTTTCTCTACAAAAAATACAAAAATTAGCTGGGCATGGTGAGTGTGTACAAGTGGTCCCAGCTACTTGGGAAGCTGAGGTGGGAGGATTGCTGGATCCCAGGAAGTTGAGGCTGCAGTGAGCCATGATCATGCCACTGCACTCCAGCCTGGGTGACAGAGCAAGACCCTGTCTCAAAAAGGAAAAGAAAAAGAAAAACCTTGCTGATCTCTTATTAATCCTAATAGTTTATAGATTATTTCAGGTTTTTACAGAGAACAGTCATGTCATATGAAAATAATGACAAATTAGATTCTTCTGCCCTAATCATTCATTGTCTTTCCCCTTCCCTTCCCTTCCTCTCTCTTCTGTCTCTCTTTCTCTCTTGTTTGTTTTCTGAGATGGAGTCTCACTCTGTTGCCCAGGCTGGAGAGCAGTGGCGTGATCTTGGCTCATTGCAGCCTCCGCCTCCCGGGTTCAAGTGATTCTCCTGCCTCAGCCTCCTGAGTAGCTGGGATTCAGGTGCCTGCCACGACACCTGGCTAATTTTTGTGTTTTTAGTAGAGACAGGGTTTCGCCACATTGGCCAGGCTGGTCTTGAACTCCTGGCCTCAAGTGATCCACCCGTCTTGGCCTCCCAAAGTGCTGGGATTACAGGCGTGAGCCACCAAATCCGACCTGTCTCCTTCATTTTTTTTCTTGTCTTGCCGAGCTGGCTGGGACCTCCTAGTCGTGTAAACTTGAGATAAATACCCTTGTCTTGTTTCTAATTTAAAAAAGAGTTTTATTTATTTATTTATTTTGAGACAGGGTTTTGCTGTGTCACCCAGGCTAGAGTGCAGTGGTACAATCTCAGGTCACTGCAACCTCCACCTCCTGGACTCAGGTGATCCTCCCACCTCAGCCTCCCAAGCAGCTGGGACTACAGGTGTGTACCACCACGCCTGGCTAATTTTTGTATTTTTTGTAGAGACGGGGTTTCGCTATGTTGCCCAGGCTGGTCTCGAACTCCTGGGCTCAAGCAACTTGCCCGCCTTGGCTTCCCAAAGTGCTAAGATTACAGGCATGAGCCGCTGCACCTGGCAAAATAATGTTTTTGATAGCTCACCTTCAAGCACATTATTTGCATAGATTTGGTAAATATTTAAATTCTCTTCTAGCCTTATATGGTTTGGTTCTGTGTCCTCACCCAATCTCATGTTGAATTGGAGGAGACTGGATCATGGGGCACATTTCCCTCTTGCTCTTCTCATGATAGGGAGTGAATCCTCAGGAGATCTGATGGTTTTAAAGTGTGTGGGACTTCCCCCTTCGCGCTCTCTCTCTCTCTCTCTCCTGCTTTGTCCTGGTAAGATGCGCCTGCTTCCCCCTCCCTTCCACCGTGATTGTAAGTTTCCTGAGGCCTCCTAGCCATGTTTCCTGTTAAGCCTGCGGGACTGTGAGTCAATTAACCTCTTTTCTTCATAAGTTACCCAGTCTCAGGTAGTTCTTCATAGCAGTGTGAAAACAGACTACTACACCTTAGTTTGCTAAGATGTTTTTTAAATGTTGAAAGAATACTTACAATGTTTGTGTGCACTATTTTATTGTTTCACAGTAACCCATGAAATGGGTGCAATAATCCTCACTTTATAGAAGATGCATAGAGAGGTCACCCCACGGGAGTTGGGGAGCCTGGGGTATTAACCACTTCACTGTGCTGTCTCTCTACAGCAGGAATAAAACAACATAAAAGTAGCAGAAATGGCAACAAAATTCAAAATCTAGATCTCTGAAAATATTAATTAAAGAAAGAAGCTTTCACAAAGGCTTCTTTTTTCTTTTTTTTTTTTTTGAGTAGAGTCTCGCTCTGTCACCCAGGCTGGAGTACAGTGGCGCGATCTCGGTTCACTGCAAACTCCGCCTCCCGGGTTCACGCCATTCTCCTGCCTCAGCCTCCTGAGTAGCTGGGATTACAGGTGCCTACCACTACGCCCAGCTAATTTTTGTATTTTTAGTAGAGATGGGGTTTCACCATGTTGGTCAGGCTGGTCTCGAACTCCTGACCTCAGGTGATCCGCCTACCTTGGCCTCCCAAAGTGCTGGGATTACAGGTGTGAGCCACCATGCCCAGCCTCACCAAGGCTTGTTAAGCAAAAACCAAAGGGACACCAAGAAGTTATGCTGGAAGGGAGGAGGGCAAGACCAGAAATACAATTGAGGTGGTGGCATTGTGAGAAGCTATTATGTTCCTGCTAGTGAAAGAGAAATTTAATAAAAAAAATTAGAGAGTATAGTAGAGGAGAAAGAAGAAATATAAAAAAAGAAACTGCTATGAACAACTTCATACGACTGTACCTGGAAAATCAGAAGAAATATATATATATATATATTTTTTTTTTTTGAGATGGAGTCTCACTCTGTTGCCCAGGCTGGAGTGCAGTGGCGCAATCTCGGCTCACTGCAAGCTCCGCCTGCCGGGTTCACGCCATTCTCCTGCCTCAGCCTCTCCGAGTAGCTGGGACTACAGGCGCCCGCCACCACGCTCGGCTAATTTTTTTGTATTTTTAGTAGAGACGGGGTTTCACTGTGATCTCGATCTCCTGACCTCATGATGCGCCCGCCTCGGCCTACCAAAGTGCTGGGATTACAAGCGTGAGCCACCGCACCCGGCCAGAAGAAATAGATTTTTAAAGGAAAAATATGTTTTCAAAGTTTCATGTAAGGAGAAGTGGAATACCTACAGCCATAAAAAAAATAGCATGAGGCATTTTAAAGGTGAGTTTTAATGCATCTTTAAGTAGCAGAAAATCTCCACCTCACTTAAACTTTCAGAGGATAGAAAACAAAGCTGCTGCCTCATTTGAGGAGGCCTATATACCCTGACATCAAACCTGCGTTTTGTGCAAGAACAGACAAATTAGGATCAGATCCACACACACATATATCAATTCTTAAGTGAAGAATCAGCAAATTAAATCCAGCAGAATATACAAAAATACATTACGTAAAAGCAAGATTTACCCTAGGAATATAAAGTTGCTTTAGCGGCCGGGCGTGGTGGCTCACGCCTGTAATCCCAGCACTTTGGGAGGCTGAGGCAGGCAGATCACGAGGTCAGGAGATCGAGACCATCCTGGCTAACACGGTGAAACCCTGTCTCTACTAAAAATACAAAAATTAGCCAGGCGTGGTGGTGGGCGCCTGTAGGCCCAGTTACTGGGGAGGCTGATGCAGGAGAATGGCCTGAACCCGGGAGACGGAGCTTGCAGTGAGCCGAGATTGCGCCACTGCACTCCAGCCTGGGCGACAGAGCGAGACTCCATCTCAAAAACAGGTTGATTTAGCAAAAATTACATCCATGCTGTACCTGAAACTCCTAGATGGATTGAAAAAAAATTTTTTTAATGTGGAAAACAAAACGATTAGAAGAAAATATATGAAGCCCAGTCTGGAACCTCAGGGTAGGAAAATTCTGAGTTGGGGTACAAACAGAATAACTCATACAAGAGAGAGTGATGGATTCAATTACACCAAGCTTTAATTCGTGGAACAAAAGACACAATTGAAGATAAACATCAGACCACAGACAGAAGAAGACATTTATAGCATATAGAACAGACAGAAGATTAATGTCCAGAACACAGCTTATAAATTACTGTTACAGCTCAATGAGGAAAAGAGGCCAATGACCCAGGAGGAAACAGACAGAGGGTCCAGAGAGAAGAGTCTGAAGAGCCAGTGGACCTATAAATGCACAGAAAGATGTTCAGGCATCTTTTACATTGGCTCAGCCACCCCGGAGGGCAATGTGGCCATCCCCAGTAACACAGCAGGGTGCAGCATCCCAGCTCTTAGGGATCCACGCAGAGGGACCAGGGGACTTGTGCCAGCTCTGCTTGTTACGGTAAAACACTGGGGCCGGGCGCAGGGGCTCCGTTTGCCATAACATAACTCCTTGGGAGGTCCAGGAGTGTGCATTGCTTGAGCTCAGGAGTTTAGACCAGCCTGGGTAACATGGTGAAACCTCATCTCTACCCAAAATACCAAAAATTAGCTGGGCATGGTGGTGTGCACCTGTGATCCCAGCTGCTTGGGAGGCTGAGGTGGGAGGATCGTTTGAGCCTGAGAGGCAGAGGTTGCAGTGAGCGAGATTGTACCACTGCACTCCAGCCTGGGCAACAGAGTGAGATCTCATCTAAAAAAAAAAACAAAAAAACTTTGAAACAAAAATATTTCTCCAAAAAAATAATAAAACCATTGGGAACAGCCCATGTGCCTATCAGATGGAATGGATAAATTAAAGGGAGTTGTCTCTACAGGAAGAAATGCTACAGTGAAGTTGAAATAAAATGTTCATTTTACATAAATTTTTAGACCTACAATGCAATACTGTTGATTATTTACAAATGCCTACATATGTAGAATAGAAAAGCAAACTGCAATGAGAAAGAGAATTTAGAATACACAGCAATGGCCTTGGGGGTGGACAGAGGAGAATGGGCAAAGGCCCATTTTAACTTTACCTGTGACTTTTACTTCCTTCATTTCAAAACGTGAAAATACGGCCAGGTGCAGTGGCTCTCTCCTGTAATCCCAGCATTTTGGGAGGATGAGGTGGAAGGATCATTTGAACTCAGCAGTTTGAGACCAGCCTGGGCAACGTAGCTAGACCCCATCTCTACAAAAAATAAAAATTAGCTGGATGTTGTGGTATGTGCCTGTAGTTCCAGCTACTCGGGAGGCTGAGGTTGGAGGATTGCTTGAGGGCAGGAGGTAGAGGCTGCAGTGAGTCATGGTTGTGCCACTGCACTGCAGCCTGGGTGACAGAGTGAGACCTTGTCTGAAAAGAAGAAGCAAAAACCCAAACAAACAAAAACTCATGAAAATAAAAATGACAAAATGTGAACATTTGTTGATCCTGGAAGTTGGGAACCTGGGTGGAATTTTTTCTCTGTACTCTTCTGTGTTTTTACAATTAAAAATATATATACTGAAAGAAAAAGGGCAGCAGGGATGAGAACAGAGGTGGGGAGGAGAGGAGGGGGAGAGGGGCCGGCCTGCGAGGGCACCAGGGCTTCCCGCGACCTCCTGGAGCCGTGACTCACCAGGCTGCCCAGCCGGTGGCTCCGCGCGGTTCTTGGGTATTGATCGGAGATTTCACTCTCTGGCCACAAGCTCCCTGGGTGATATCTGCAGCAGTAGCTTGGATCATGAGAACTGCCACAGCCTAGTGTAAGCCAGGCAGGCTGTGCAGAGAGCAAAGCAGAAAAGTAGTTGGATCAGGAGCTGTGAGCCTGCTCCCAGGCCCAGCTGCACCTCAGACTTTCTCCGTGGCTTTTGTCTCTGGCCCTTTGTCACCCACGTACTGGCAAGGAGGGTCTGGCTGACTCTAAGGACGATTCTGAGGCCCCTGGGTGACTTCATCACTGCATGCATCATTAGGAAGCTGAAGAAGACCTCCTGGGAAGGGTGCATCCACTTGGGGTATTTAGGGATGCATAGGAGTTTGCAAGACAAAGCAAAGAAGGTTACTCCAATCTGAGGGAAAAGCATAGACAAGGAACTTAGGCAAGAAAGGCCCAGCAGCTCAGGAGGCTGCAAACACACCTCGTTGGCTTCCCTACCCCCGTGGATACTCACTACCTCCCACCTGTGATGCTGGCATCTTTTACCTCTGGAGAGAACCAGCCCGAGACGCCATCTACAACCTCTATTTTTAACCATTTCCCCAGCCCCAAAGAGGTGGGGGGCATTTGGGATGGTGCAGCCCCTTCTGAATCCTGCTTGGTTTTCACTCTCGGCTCCAGTATGAGAGAGTAACAAAGCCATCCACTTCCCAGAGATATACGGCTGCTGCCAATGACAGCAAAACCAATGCTGCCTCCTCCATTATCATTCTGGGCCAAATCAATATCAAAACAACCGAAGTCTAGACGCATAAATGTCAAACTATTTAACAAGAAGCAGTTAGTGCAGAAAAAACACTTAAATGGCAATTGAGGGGGTCTGATGAGCCTTAAAGTAACTTAGGAGGATTTATGGAAGATAAAAACAGTTTAACTAAGCCTGGAGCCGAGCCCCTGGTGGCCTAGCGTGGGAGGCCACGCTTTATCCTCCCTGTGAGGCTGCTGAACCGGCTGCTTGGTCAGAGAAAAGGGGCCCTTGTTCTTCCGGTCATTTCTGCCCCAGTCTGGGCTTCAGGTTGTGTTTTTATTAATGATAGTATAACGTGATGTGTGGACCACACAGTGCCAGGCCTCAGAGAGGGAACCACAGCTCTGTGTTTCAGTTACCAAGCACCCTCCCATCCATTCTGTTTAAATATAGCAATAGCTGTGATGTATCGAGTGGCCACCATGTTCCAGGCACACACATGACCGCATGTGATTTTCCCCGCCTGCCCTCGAGTTGGGGTTTTCATCTCTGAGTTGATGGAGAGGAAGTGGGTGCCCTGAGTTGTTGCTGAAGGTCACTGCTGGGTTTGCATCCAGATGCCTCTGCCCCAGAGCCTCTGTTCTGCCCGCGTGCTGTGCCTCTGTGCCCCGACGAGGCCCGGTGCTGACCTGCTCCTTCGGCTCCGCTGATACAGTCGGTCCCCAGGGATGGGGAGGCTTTGACTGTCCCCAGAGAGGGAGGGAGGTGGGCTCCCGTGAGGACCCATCTCAAGTGCCCTAAACTGCCCACTTGCTGTTTAGTGGGATCAATGGCGGCTTCTTAATTGTTGGTAATGACTTCAGGCCCATCCAATTATTACCGCACTTAACAAGAGTCTGTAAATCACCTTCAGTCTAATAAGATTGGAATTTGAAAGTGACTCAGGTTTCCATGGACTGCACGCCACCCCTCCTCCCACCTGCTCCCATGGTAAATCAATGCTATCCTTCAAAAAGACCTCCTGCAAGCAATGCCACGATCTCCAGGACACATCGGAGCCTTCCACAGTCACGACCGAAGTCCTCTCTAACGGAGCTAAGGCCAAGCGTGGCAGCTCTCCGTGTAGTTCAGCCGCAGCCTCCTACTGCGACCTGCTTGCTGCATCTTTTTTGGAGCGAACACAACCTCGGGTCCCTTCTGCCTGCTGCCGAAGCCTCGGACTGAAATCCAGGCTGCAGCCTCCATGGCTCGTGGCCACCCTGTGAGTGGGCTGTGGCTCTGCCTGCTCCCCACTGGACTGGGGAGCCCTCTGGGGTAGGTGCAATACCCCGTATACAGTAGGTGCTCAATGAATACATTCTGATGAATAAAGGGATTTTTCTTTCTTTGAAGTTAAAGGACCTCCTTCTGGCAATGTAACAATCTAGATGTCTGGAGAAAAGAGCCCATTTCAGAACAATTCAAAAAGCTGGATGAAATAAATTTGCATTATACACATATTTTATATGTTTCATGTAAAATTTTTAAGATATGTATCTGACTAGCAGAAAAGAAAGAGAAACCCTCGGTGGCCAGAAATGATGAGAAATGGAATTCTGAGAATTGGACAAACACAGAAGACGGGGTTCGTGGGGAGCTCTCTCCCCCATCTCTGGGGACCTAGAGCAGGGCTTCAAGGGGCCCATGCAATTGGGGGACAGGAAACAGACTCAGGGCCAAGCAACTCACAGGTTGGGACAGAGACCCCTACATAAGCCAGGACTTCTGAAGTGGCATGAGGTCAACATCCACCCCGCAGAGGGAGACAGTGAGCCCTGAGGAGAACAGAAAAAACCCTTCACTGGGAATTCCTCCCCACCCGGCTCCACCCCCAGGAGGACCCCAAATCACACTGCTCATGTGCCCATTCCTCAGCCCCCTCCACTCCAAAAAAAGGAAAGGTGAAAGGCTGAAAGTGGTCCCAGGATACTGGTGGCTCCAGGTGAAGTAAAAGCACATCTGTCCAGGAGACATGTATACAGAGTCTCACTCTGTCTTCAGGCTGGAGTGCAGTGGCGTGATCTCAGCTCACTGCAGCCTCTGCCTCCTGGGTTTGAGCAATTCCGCTCCCTTAGCATCCCGAGTAGGTGGGAATACAGGCATGCACCACCATGCCTGGCTAATTTTTGTATTTTTCTTTTTTTTTTTTTTGAGACGGAATCTTGCTCTGTCACCCAGGCTGGAGTGCAGTGGCACAATCTCAGCTCACTGCAACCTCTCCCTCCCAAGTTCAAGCGATTCTCCTGCCTCAGCCTCCTGAGTAGCTGGGATTACAGGCACCCGCCACCATGCTCAACTGCTTTTTGTATTTTTAATAGAGATGGGGTTTCACCATGTTGGCCAGGCTGGTCTTGAACTCCTGACCTCAAGTGATCCACCAGCCTTGGTCTCCCAAAGTGCTGGGATTACAGGTGTGAGCTACAGCGCCTGGCTGGGAGAAACATTTAAACCCAGGCCTTAAACAATTTCTGCAGAGTAACTTACAATTAAGATAAAATTACAATTAAAAATTAACATCTGTGGAAAAGTCACAAGATTGAAAATCTGTAGAATTAGGTCCATGAAGACTGTGACAATAGAATTACCAGATAAAGAATAAGTATATTTTATATATTTAAACAATTAAAAGGTGATGTTGACAGTTTAGCCAAGGAGAAGAACTATCGAAGTTGACTAATCTTACTATCATACTGGTCTTTAAGGAAAGAAGAAAAAAAAGGTTGACTACACTGATTTATTATTTTTTGGAGACACGGTTTCATTTGGTTGCCAAGGCTGGAGTGCAGTGGTGTAATCATGGCTCACTGCAACGTCAAACTCCTGAGTTCAAGCAATCCTCACAACTCAGCCTCCTGAGAAGCCAGAACTCCAGGGAACATCACTATGCCTGGCTACTTGTTTTAAGAGATGGAGTCTCACTATGTTGTCCAGGCAGGTCTCAAACTCTTGGATTCAGCCATTCTTCTGCCTTAGCCTCCCAAAGTGCTGGGATTACATGTGTGAGCTACCGTGTTCAGTTATCTAATCTGATTTGAAAGAACAAATATGAAATTCTAGCAGTAAAAAATAAAAAAATTGAACTTAGACAATTAACCAACAGAGTTGATACAGCTAAAGAGAAAGTTAGTGAAAGGCAAAAGAGACATGTAGAAATCATCCAGGCTCTGATACAGAAGAGAGTGACATAGAAAATATGAAAGAGAAGTTAAAAGCACAGAGAAAAGTGAGAGGCTCTATAAACATCAGAGCTTGGAGCCTCAAAAGAAGAGAATGGAGGGAGTGGGGAAGAGAATATCATCGAAATAATCAGACAAAGGTAAAATGCCTGATTAAAAGATAAAGATCAGATGGGATAAAAAATCTGTGTTAATGAAAGACACATTTACAGCATAAGGGCAGAGAAGATTGAAAGAAACATGATGAAAAACGTCCCTAAGGAGATATTAGTTAAAAAAAAATACCCTGGAATATCTATAATAATATCAACTGAATAGACTTAAAGTAAAAGCATGACTACAGATAGAGTTATTGAATTTACATAAAGGTTTCAATTTGACTGTAATTCTAAACTTGTTTATACTTAACTTCAAAATATATAAAGCGAACTTTGTCAGGCTACAAGAACTATCAAAAAATTGAACAAATACTGTCATAGAGGGATATTTAAAAACACATTTTGTAGTGACTGAAGTAAGGAGATAAAAAATTATCATGATGGTGTAGAGTAGCTTTACAACACAATTAAGCTTCATGTAATCAGCGTGTAGTGAAAGCTGCGCCCAGCAACGGGAGGGTTCACATACTTCTCAAATGCCCATGAAAACACATTAAAAATAATACTAGGTCGTAAATCAAGCAAGCAACAACAGATTTCAAAGAATGGTTATCAAAGAGACCACATTCTCTGCCCACAATACAAGTAAATTAACATCAATAAAACATCATACATGGTGAAACTTTAAAGCACACTTATAATTAGCTCATAAGCCAAAAGAGATTTTGAAAACTGAGCATACTAGAAAAGAATGACAGCAAAAATAATAAACATCAAAATTTGTAGGGAGCATCTATAGCAGTACTTAGGAAAAAATGTATAACCTGAAGCTCTTATGTTAGGAAAAAAATGTTTAAAATTAATTAAGTAAACCCAAAGAAAAGAAGTCATGAAGATAAAAATAAAAATAATAAAAGAATAGAATGAGCAAATTTATAGCACAAAATTAGAAAATGTAGATGAGATGCCCAGATTTTTAGAAAAATATAAGTGCCAAACTTGAGTTAAGAAGAAACAGGACAATCAAATGATCTCATAAGCATTAAGGAAATTGAATCAACAATTTAAAATCTTTCCAGAAAGAAAACACAAGTCCCAGTGTTTACAGGTAAGTATAATCTAACATTCAAAGAACAAATAACCCCCATCTTTCACAAATTCTTTGAGATAATAGAAAAATAAACATATTCCAGCTCATTTTTGACCTAAAAATTAGATCCATTGAGGCAACCTCACTCATGAACATAGATGCAAAAATCCAACAAAAAATACAAGCAAACCAAGTTCTGTAGTACATAAAAGATAAGAAGTCATGATTACTTGGTGTTTCCAAGAATGTAATATTATTGACTTTTTAAAAATTTTGAGACAGAGTCTTACTCTGTCATCCAGGCTGGAGTGCAGTGGTGCAATCCTGGCCCACTGCAACCTCTACCTCCTGGGTTCAAGTGATTCTCATGCCTCAGCCACCTGAGTAGCTGGAATTACATGGTGCACACCACCATGCCCAGCTAATTTTTTTTGTATGTGTTAGTAGACATGGGGTTTTGCCATATTGGCCAGGCTGATCTCAATCTTGTGGCCTCAGGTGATCCACCCACCTTGGCTTCCCAAAGTTCAGGTGTGAGGCCCTGCACCCGACCAACTATATTCTTACATTAGAAATGTTGTTAACGTAATTCATTACATAGATAAAAAGAGAAAAAGTATATGGTCATCTCAATAGATATGGAAAAAAATCCATAAAAATTTATGATGAAAATCCATTAAGAAAACTTGCTATATTAGTAACTAGGGTTAGAATGAAACTTCTATAACCTGATAAAGAGTATCAACACAACAAAAGCAAAGAAATTCTACTTCAAATATTGTACTTAATGATGAAATGATAAAATAAATCCCTTTAAAATCAGATTCAAAACAGATTCCCAAGTGCTATTCACCTTGGAGCTATTAACCAATGCAATAAGACAAGACAAAGAAATAAGCAGTATAACAGTTTCAAAGGAAGAAGTAGAACTGTCATTATTCTCCTGATTTTTTTTTACACAGAAAAACCTAAAACAATCTAAGAGAATCTTCCAGAATTGATGACACAATCTAGCTGTTTCCAGATATAATATCAATAAACTAAAGCCAGCCGCATTTATATTTCAATAGTAGTTAGAATATGTAATTAAGATGTTATTTATAATAGCAATGAAAACAAAGTATACAGGAATACATCTAACAAAAAATGTATGGACTCATCAGGTGCAAAATTATAAAAATAAATACCACTGGAAAATAGCTATGAAGACCTAATGGAGAGCTGGATCATGTGTATGGACAAGAAGATTCAATATCACAAAGAGGTCAATTATTACCCAGTTAATCTATAGCTTAAACACAACTCCGAATTCCTGACAGATTTTTAAAAAATAAAACCTAGTAAGCTCATTCTAAAATTTAAATGGAATAGCAAAAGGCCACGATTACTCAAGACGCTGATATGGTGTTGCTGTGTCCCCACCCAAATCTCATCTTGAATTCCCATGTGTTGTGGGAGGGATCCAATGGGAGGTAATTGAATCATGGGGGCAGGTCTTTCTTGTGCTGTTCTCGTGATAGTGAATAAGTCTCATAAGATCTGATGGTTTTAAAAAGGAGAGTTTTCCTGCACAAGCTCTGTTCTCTTGTCTGCCACCATGTGAGACATGCCTTTTGCCTTCTGCCATGGTTGTGAGGCCTCCCCAGCCAGGTGGAACTGTAAATCCATTAAAGCTCTTTCTTTGGTAAAGTGCCTAGTCTTGAGTATGTCTTTATCAGCAGCATGAAAATGGACTAATACAGACACTTATGAAGAAGAAGGTGAGGGTGGAAGGAATTCGCCCTACCAGATATCAAGAACTATGAAAAATCTAGACTAATAATGGTGGTGTGATATTTGAGCATAGGTAGATGATAATTAAATGCAGTGTTAAGATACAGACCTCTCTGTGTGTGATAACAACTTATGATACTGTACTGGTGGGATGTAAATGGATAGAACTACTTCTCAGCCTACCCCAGATCTATGGACTCAGAAACTCCAGAAGTGGAGCCCAGCAGCCTGTGGCTGTCCTTTCCAGAGCAGTCTCTGGGGCAATGGTAAAGCCAGGAGACCAGGGAGGAAGCTTTGGAATGATCTCGCTGAGCGACTGTGGTGGATCAGCTGGGGAAGAGCAGAGAAGGTGGGAAGGGAAGGCTTTCGACGGCTGAGCTCCAGGACTTATTGGCAGCTTGGATGTGGTATGGGAGGACAAGATAGACTTCGTGGTGACTCCGGGATTTATGTTCTGTACATCTGGAAGGATGGCAGAGGGCTGCAGTTTTAATAGGATTAGGGAGGCTGGGAGCTCAGTTTTGGACCCGTGGATGATATTGTCTGTTGGGTACATGGACAGCTGCCCTGTGGATTGGGAACCTTTGGCTAAAAATCAATGAGACCACCCAGAAATGCTCCTTCAGATAGGACCAAGGACAGAGGTCAGGAGAAGAGGCAGAGCCAGCAAGGAGCTGAGGCAGGAGGACTAGAGAGCTGGAACCCTGCACCAGGGCAGACGAGAGGCCACATCACATGGACACGGTGGAGGCTTGTCCAGGGCGGTTCCTGGGAGTGGCTGGAGGGAGCCCACCTGGGCAGGAGAGAAAGCAGAGGCAGGGACCTCAGGTGTCACTGTAGAGAGAAGCGGAGAAATGAAGTCGGAGCTGAGGGCAGCAGGTGGGAGGAGGGGATGCCCAGTGGGGAGAGGAGATAACAGGAGGATGGTGGCAAGATGCTGTGCTCTTTGATGCTGGGGACCAGGCTGGGTCTCAGCATTCGCCAACAACTCCCAGCAACATTCCCAGCAGCTGGGGATGGGAGTGAGGGGAATGGGGGAGGGTGAAAGGGGTGGGCGCCACCAGGTAAGGGGATCTAGGGAGCAGCTCGGTGGGGTCTCTGAAGCAGCAGAGCCAGGATCACCCAGGCACTTGTTGAAAATGCAAATTCCCAGGCTTGGCCCCAGACCTGCTGACTTGGAAACTCCAGAGTTGGGGCCCAGCAGTTGGTGTTTTATGCACTTTCGCAGTGAGGCTCCCAGGTCTGAGAACCTCTGCACTGCAGGATTGATTGCCCAGGACCCCCTGTCACACCTCAGCCTCGGTCACTTCACAGGTGGGTGTCGGAGGCCAGGGAGTCTCAGGCAGCCCTGCACGCTGCTCACCTGCCAGAAGCTGCCTGCTCTGCTGGCTCCTAGCCCAGATGCATTAGTGTCCTCGGCCGCTGTAACAGGGGACCACACTCTGGGGGCTTAAATCCAGATAGATTCTCTCACGGTTCTAGAGGCCCGAAGTCCAAAGTCAGGGTGTCATCACGACCTTGCCCCTCCAAAGGCTCTGGGGGAGGCTCCCTCCTGCCTCTTCCAGCTTCTGGTGGCCCTGGATGTTCTCTGGCCTGTGGCCACATTGCTCCAGCCTCCTCCTCTGTGCGTCTGTCTCTTCTCCTCCTCTTCTGAGGACACCAGTCATTAGATTTAGGGTCCACCTGCTTAGTCCGGGATGATCTCACCCCTCGACTCTGACCTTAATTATATCTGCAAAGACCCTGTTTGCAAAAAGGTCACATTCTGAGGCTCTGGGGGACATGAATTTGGGGGCCACTATTCAATCCACCACCCCAGCTCTCCTCTTACCATGGTAATGATCTCATGAAAATCTCTCAGAAGCATTCCCTCCCGCTGTGCTGTGTGCCCTTGGAAGCAGGGGTGGCCTCAGACTCCTGACTGCACCCCTGGCGCTGTGAGGGGCTTTTTCCCGCCGCCCGGGGTGGGTTACCTGGCAGGCAGTTGCCAAACAGGGAGCAGGAGGGCTGGGCGCGGTGGCTCACACTTGCAATCCCAGCACTTTGGGAGGCTGAGGCAGGCAGATTGCCTGAGGTCAGGAGTTTGAGACCAGCCTGGCTAACACAGTGAAACCCCATCTCCACTAAAAATACAAAAAAATTAGCCAGGCATGGTGGCATGCGCCTGTAATCCCAGCTACTTGGGAGGCTGAGGCAGGGGAATTGCTTGAACGAGGGAGGTGGAGGTTGCAGTGAGTCGAGATTGCACCACTGCACTCCAGACTGGGCAACAGAGCGAGACTCCATCTCAACAACAACAACAAAAGAGGGAGCAGGAGAAGCACAGGCTTTGTCAAGTCAAAGGGGCCTGGGTCTGACCCCAGCTCTGCCGTGTCCAGCCGTGCCCCGGGGAAGCTGTGTCACCCTCTGGGCCTCCACTGGCCCGTGTCTAAACCAGCAACAGCATTTTAGGATTTGTCTTGAATGTGAAGATAGAGCCAACCCCTCTTATCTGCAGGTTTTGCATTGCAGATTCAGCCAACTGTGGATCCAAAATACTTGACAAAATAATTAAGAATTTTAATACAATACAATATATAAATAAAACTCCAACAGCTGTTTACATAACATTTTTGTTATATTTGGTAGTATAAGTCATCCAGAGATGATTTAAAGGATGCAGGAAGACTTGTATGTTCCATGCAAATACTGTGCCATTTTACATCAGGGATTTGAGCATCCTTGGATTTGGGGGTCCTTGGGAGTCCTGGAGTCCACCACCAGGCATTCAGTGCATACCCCATAAATGCCAACTGTCCCTCAAATCACTCATGTTTCTTGATTGAGCCCAGCAGAGAAATGGGGAATCTTGGAGCCTGAGAGGCTAGAGCTGGAAGGGACATCAGACACCACAGGGTCCGTACCCTGATGGGTGGGTGGGCACTGAGGTCTTCCCACCAGATCCCTGTGATGAAGGGAGATGCTTCTCGCATGGAGAGGGGGCATAGGCAGAAAGCAAGCTTGTTTCAAAGCACACTTTGCCCACCCATTCCAGGAACAACCTGTCAGGGATTGATTGTGGGGATGACGCTGAGGAAATGGCTGCTCCTGGTCCTGCTCAGCTGCTACCTGGGCCACCCGTCCTGCCCCTGCTCTGAGCTATTCTGGTCACCACCATCACCTTTCTCGTCAGAAAGAAAAGACGCTTGCCTACATTTAGAAGCTTTTCTGGGAAGAGAGGGCACAGTGTGACAGTCAGGGGAGGATGACGGGAACGTCCCCAGACCCACCACCTCCCCGGCCACACCGCAGACACTCACACAGCTCATGCTGGAGAGATGGGAGGGCGGAGGCACAGTCTCCTCTGCCGGCTTCTTCTGGGAATGGGGCAAGAACCCGGGGGGTGGGGCCCTGTGGGGGTGAAGCAGTGAGCCCAGCCTGAAGGAGGCCAGCACAGGCCCCCTGATAAGATGAAGTAGGTGTGACTATACCCGCTCTGTAACTGAATATCCCCAGCTCAGAGAGGGTGGGGACGCACCTACAGTCACACAGCGGATGCAAGGAGGAGCCTGGATGGCAACCGGGTCCCTGCTCAAGCCTCTGTTTTCAGCCCCTCTTCTCTCTGCAAAAGAGGGAGGTTATTTCTCCTGTTGACTGCCTCAGGGTCCACGGCCAAGGCCTCTGCTCCACAGCCAGCTTGGGGTCCTGCCTCTACCTCTGGAGGTGGATGGCCAGACGAGGAGAGGGGAGAAACCTGCCAGGCCACAGCTGGGGAGAGCCTCAGCTTCCAGATTCGCCAAAGGAGCTTCCAGATTTGCCAATGGAACTTCAGCTGCAACAGGCGTGATGGAGCTGTCTTTGGGTCGGGTCTAAAGCTGAGCCCCTGTCCCCAGCCCCGTGTTCTTCTCAAGGTGCAGGGGCTCTTGCCTGGGGTTGGGTCTGGTCCTGCATTCCCTATGCAGTTACCTCCTCAGTCAAACGACCTCAAGGTCCCTCTCTGCACTGCTGTTTTCAGATTCATCAGATGTATCCCATTCCATTTCCCTCCCACTGAGGGGGTCAGAAGTTACTGTCTGAACCCCATATCCTCTGAGAAAAGAAAATGCCACTGTCTGATGGATCCTGGGACCGCCAGAGTAGATCATGACGCAGCAAGAACCAGGAAGGATCTTCCCCTCCCTGGTGAGGGCTGTTGAGGGTGCCAGGCTGGAGGGGGTGCTGCGGGGCTGAAGTCACTGGGAGCTGTCCCCGGTGCTGACCTCAGTCTGCTTCTCAGCCAACCAGGCACCACCAGCCCAAAGGCGGACCCAGTCTCCATCCTAACCAGCACCGCCCACCCCTAAGGCTGACCTAATCTTTGTCCTAACCAGACACCTCCGGCCCAAAGGCTGACCCAGTCTCCATCCTAACCAGACACTGCCCACCCCAAGGCTGACCCAATCTCTGTCCTAACCAGGCACCACCCATCCCTAAGGCTGACCCAATCTCCATCTTAACCAGACACTGCCCACCCCTAAGGCTGACCCAGTCTCTGTCCTAACCAGACACCACTCGCCCCTAAGGCTGACCCAATCTCTGTCCTAACCAGGCACCATTCCTCCCTAAGGCTGACCCAGTCCTAACCAGGCACCCCTTGCCCCTAAGGCTGACCCAGTCTCTGTCCTAACCAGGCACCGCTCGCCCCTAAGGCTGACCCAATCTCTGTCCTAGCCAGTCTTTCGGGCTTTCCCATGTCTCTCGCCAGATCTGGTTCCCATTGATAATTTCTCACTTCCCTTGTCCAACATGCATTCATCAACAGGCATTGTCACCAGCCACAGTGTTAGCTTGTGTAAAACATAGAGAAATTGGATTTGGCCCCGCCCTCAGAGAGCTCACAGTCAGTGGGGGAGACAGAGAGATGTGGGAATCGCTGTCCTAGGCCGCCAAGGGTTTGGAGCTTTGAGGGAGGTAGGAGGAATAACTTACGCAGGGGCCCTGACCCTGGCCACTCAACAGTAGTTGCCGCGTACTTGCTGCACCAGGCTTGGTCCATCTGTGGAAGCTGCTGAGGAGCTGTAGGCTGACTTTACTCAATGCTACTTGTGAATTTTTAAAAATTTGAATTTCAGTGTTTGGTCTGAGGCCAAAGGTCTGTTTCCACCCTCAGATGTGCAGCTGATCTTAGGCCCACTCCCCAAGCCTCAGCCTCCTTCTCTGTGGAGCAACAGACCCCACTCTGGCTACTTTGGAGGACTGTAGGAAGATCAAATCATACACAAGAAGCACTTGGAAAATAGCGAAGTCCTGTGTAAGGGTTAATATTAGTTTTGAGTCAAGAAGTAAAACCTTGTGTACCAAATAATTCCTACAAAATATATTGAACATGTGTGTAGCATACCAGTTCTTCCACTTCTTCATCCAGGTTCTCGGATCTGGGCCCATCAATGACCTCTCTGCCAGTCATATCCCTCATAAGCCTTAGACTCCCATCTCTGGCCCTGGGAAAATAGCATATTCCCCGCAGAGGCGCTGGAGGGATACATGGTGGAAATCATTTTCTGTTCCTGGGAACCCCTGCCTCACCTCTTAGGTGATTCCCACAGCCTCTGATCTCATCCCCTGGCCTTTGTCCTCCCTCCCCTACAACCTCTTCTGCACAGAATGGTCAAGGATGCCTCCTCCAACATAAGTCAGACCCTGTCCCCACCATTGAGCATCCAGCAGCTCCCGCGGGACTCAGGGCACGATTCGAAGTCCTCGCCGCACCCACCTGCCAGGCCCCTGAGCTCCGCAGTGCCTCCTTCCTGACCGTGCCACCTCTCATTCTCCTCCCCTCTCAGGGGGCTGCACATATGGTCAAATCTGTGGGCAAAGAAGGTGTCACGGGCGTGAAGGCCACATCAGAAAGACTCAGGCCACACCCCACACCCATGTGGATGGCTGCGATAAAAAACAGTAGCAACAATAAATGTTGGCAAGGATGTGGAGAAACTGGAACCCCTGTGCACTGCTGGTGGGAAGGTCAAACGGTGTGGCTGCTGCAGAAGACAGACTGGCAGTTCCTCAAAAAATTAAAAATAGAATCAACATATGATCTAGCAATTCTACTTCTGTGTAGACACTCAAAAGGATGGAAAGTGGGGACTCAAATAAACATATGTACATTTGTGTTCATAGCAGCATTATTCCGAGTGGCCAAAAAGTAAAAACAATCCAACATTCATTCATGAAGGAGTGGATAAACCAAGTGTGGTCCATCTATACCTTGGAATATTATTCAGCCATAAAAAGGAAAGAAGTCCTGACCCAGGCTACAACTTGGATGAACCTTGAAGACGTCATAGTAAATGAATAACACACAAGGGGACAAATGTGGTCGGATTCCATTTGTAGGAGGTCCCAAGAGTATTTAGATTCATAGAGACAGAAGATGGGTCTCAGGGGCTGGGGATGGGTAAATGGGGAGGGAGTGTTTAATGGGGACAGAGCCTCAGTTTGGGAAGATGAGAACATTCTAGAGACAGATGATGGCTGCACAGCAATGTAAATGTGCATAATGCTACTATACTGTACACTTAAAAATGGTTACAAGGGCCAGGCGCGGTGGCTCACGCCTGTAATCCCAGCACTTTGGGAGGCCGAGGCGGGTGGATCACGAGGTCAGGAGATCGAGACCATCCTGGCTAACACGGTGAAACCCCGTCTCTACCAAAAAATACAAAAAATTAGCCGGGCGTGGTCGTGGGCGCCTGTAGTCCCAGCTACTCAGGAGGCTGAGGCAGGAGAATGGCGTGAACCCCGGAGGTGGAGCTTGCAGTGAGCCGAGATCACGCCACTGCACTCCAGACTGGGAGAGAGAGTGAGACTCTGTCTCAAAAAAAAAAAAAAAAAAAATGGTTACAAGGATAAATTTCATGTCATGTGTATTTTATGACACACAAAAGAAGATATTGGAGAAAAAGAAAAAGACCCAGAAGCCAATATGAGGAGGCCCCTACTGGCCAAAAGTAGAGAATTTGGCTTCCCTAAGGATAACAGGGGTAATGACTGCCATCCGCTGAGATGCACTGGAGATGGTCACGTTCACGAGTCTGTAAAGATTAAAGCAGAAACCTAACTGACCACATCTGGAGGACACTGCTGTGAGCATTTATGTGGACATATAATTTCATTTCTCATATGTAGACAAACAGGAGTGGAGAGTCAGTGGCAAGGACCTGTTTAACTGTATAAGAAACTGCTGAACTGGTCTCCAGAGAGGCCAGCCTCCCTGCAAGGCCTCCAGCAGGACATAAGCATTCCTGTTGGTCCACACCTTTGACAACACTTGGTATTATCAGTCTTTGTAACTTTACCTATTGCAGTGGTGTCCCACTGTGGTTTTAATTTGCACTTTCCTAAAGCCTAATGGTGTTGAGCTTATTTTCAGGCACTCATCAGCTATTAATAATCTTCTTTAGTTAAGTATCTGTTCAAATCTCCTGCCTATTTATTATTTTCTAACGTTTTTAAATTTTTAATGTATTATTATTATTATTTGAGACGGGTCTTGCTCTGTCACCCAGGCTGGAGTGCAGTGGCACAATCATAGCTCACTGCAGCCTCCATCTTTGGGCTCAAGTGATCCTCCCATCTTAGCCTCCTGAGTAGCTGGGACCATAGGTGTGCACCACCACAACAAGCTAATTTTTGTATTTTTTGTAGAGATATGGTCTCACTATGTTGCCCAGGCTGGTCTAAAACTCCTGGGCTCAAAAATCCTCTCACTTCAGCCTCCCAAAGTGCTGGGATTACAGGTGTGAGCCGCTGTGACCTGCCTGCCTCCCATTTTTAAATTTGGTTATCTTATTATTGAGTTGTCAGAAATGTTTTAGAAAATGTATATGCTGGACAATTTTTTTTTTTTTTTTTTTACCAGATACACATTTTTACAAATACTTTCTCCCAGGCTGGGTTTGTCTTTTCATTTTCTTTAAATGCTTCTTTTGCAAAGCAAAGTTTTTCATTTTGGTAGAGTCCAAGTGATCAATTCTTTTCTCTTGCGGTTTGTGCTTGCGCTTTCGTGTCCTGTGGAGAATTTGCCTATCCCAAGTTTATTTCCACTTTCTCCAGAGGGTTTATGGTCTTGGCTCTGTCATTTAGCTTTACGGTCCACTATGAGTGATTGATGGGTCCCAGGCTGAGAAGGGCCTGTGTGGTTCCCATGAGCTCCTAATGGCGTTTGGGGAGATTAGAAAGAGCCAGCATTCCAGGTCGGCCAGGGACAATCATGAATCATGATGTCACTAATTCTCCCTTGCAGGATTTTACCATCCAGAAATCATTTTCTCGTCTGACCTGCACAACATCCTGACATGGAAAGAAGATTGGACAGGACTTCCCCGTTCTGTTGTGCAGGTAAAGAGGCTAAAACACAGAGACATTCAGACACCTGCCCAAGGCCACACAGCTGAGCTAGGATTTCTGTCCTGGTCTCTGCTTTTCTGCCGCAGGGCAGACCCCTCACCCCTCACTCACCACAGGTTTCTCACCTGCTTGCAGATTACTTGATACCTGGGTCAGGCCTTCACTCTCAGCCTGCTGGGTAACCTGGCAAAGCTTGGAAATTGCCCCATTTTTGTGTCCCTGTGTTTGTTCATGCGACAAACACTGGGACCAATGGATTGGCTGTTGGGGGATGGGTGCAGACCACCTGGCTGAGTTGGGCTCACAGCAGGTCCTCACCAAGGCCTGGGGAGCCTGCATCTGACGTGGTACTTGGTTTCCGTCAGGGTAGCAAGCTGAGCCAGGACCCTGTTGTCAGCCATGCCAGGGCTTCCTGCTTATCCTGCTAACATGACATTATCAAGGGACTTCCAGTTGTCAAGACACCAACAGGATCAGATGGCACACTTAACACAGGGTGGCAAGAGGAGGGTCTAGTCAGGATGGTGCAGTGTAAGGGGCACAAGGAAGGGTCTAGTCCTGGGTTTGCTGCAGCTGAGTTCTTACCACCTCTAGTCCTTATGGGACAAGGTAGGCAGGTGATTATGGCAGAGAGAGAGAGAGAGATACAGAGAGAGAGACAGAGGAGAGAGGGAGATGGTGAGACAGAGACAGAGAGACAAAGAGAAAGAGGAAGGAGGGAGAGAGAAAGAGGGAGGGAGAGACAGAGAGACACAGAGATAGGAGAGAGAGAGAGAGACAGCAGAGGGAGGGACCCTCAGCTGGAGGACACTCCAGCTCCCGGCAACCTCATGGGGAGAGCCAGGGCACTGAGGACCTGATCTTGCTCTTCTCCCTCTCGATGCTCTCCACTGGGTTCCCTACTGGCCAAACCTGGCTGGAAGGCACAGGTTGCAGAAGTCCAGAGATACCCCGATGCAGGTCAGCACAGTGGAGCGAGGGGCAGCAGAGGGAGGACGTGGAGCAACAGAAGTGGAAGTGGAGAACTCAAGCTACCCTTGGGTTAAATGAGCTATGAGTCACCCCATGATCACTAGACCTGTAAGTAAGCATATAGAGGAATCCCCCATTTCCTCCCCAAACGGAGGGGAATATAAGTAAATTCCCACTTTGAGTGTGTGTGTGTGTGTGTTGGGGGGCAGAATGGGAGGATTTCTGCACTGGGAAGCAGCCTGCCTCCAGAGGCTTGCAGGCAGAAGCTAGAGGGAACTTTGGGGTCAGGAGAGACTGGACGCAAGGTGTGGGCCTTCCAGGGAGGCTGCACGGGACGGTGGAAGGTGCCCAGCTTTGGACCGGAGAGATCAGGGTTGAAACAACAGCTCCCTAGCCGTGGGATCCGGAGGGCAAAGATGCCCCTGCATTGAGGCTTCTCCGCCACGTCTACAAAAGGGTAAAGCCGCCTGTTTTCAGCGGTAATTGGAGGGATCATGCTAAGTTGAATGAATGAAGTGCCTGAGAGTTGCTAGTCAGTGCTGTCAACCTGCAGATTCCTGAGAGGCATTGGAGAGCAGGGAGCCCCAGGAGAGGCATGTGGCCGGAGCCTCCCAGGATTGGAGAGGCGACAGAGCCCCCAGCCTTGGTGGGGAGGCATTCTTCAGCAACAGAGTTTTGGGGGCCCAGGCATTTGAAAAACATTTCAAGACATCTAAAGAGCTACGAAGACACGTGGCTTTGCTTAGGCCCTGACCAGAGCCGCCTTTCTTGTGGGATTCGGCCCCGTTCACTCTCCAAGCCCAAGGAGCCAGGAGGGGAAAATGAAAAACAAAGTTTTAAGGAATTATCGCAGCTTCGTTCCTTTCTTGCTGCCTCTCCTTCCCTTTCAAGTTGACAGAAGAGAGCTTCTCCCCCTCCCAGCTTTTGTGCAAATGTGAAACGGAGCATTTTCGCCGTCTCGGGCACCACATTTGATTCCGATTTGCGCCTGGAGTGTGATGACAAGCGCCGCTGGCCGGTAATGGACGAGGCCAGGCTCCGGGCAGGGGAAGCCCCAGGCACTGCTGTTATTAGTCTTGCTGCTGTAGCTGTCACCAAGTGGGCCAGCGGGTACTAGCAGCGTCCCAGCGCCGTGGGGGGTGGGGAAGCAGTAAGCCACGTGGCCACTCCACCCTAAAGGGTCAGGGGTCACTGTGGGGGAGCAAGTGACCACATCAGGCCAGGTATGGACAACTCTGTGAGTGGACACTGTGGGCATTTAGATGGACCAACAAGGGGGAGGTAATGCAGCTGCTGGAGTGTCTCTAGCCAAGGTAGTCTGGGCAGTGGTGGCGCTGGGGAGTCTGGTGATGGTTGATGCATTTGCCTCTGTCCTACGGGACAAAGTTACCCCATTATGTTGTAGACCCTGAATCCAATGCCATTCTCCTCCCCAGGTCTTTGCCCTGTAACCTGGAGGTGCTTTTCCACTCTGGCTCTGCTCAGCCTGTGACTTTCTTTTGCCAGTAGAACGAGGCAGACGTGAATGATGTCAGTTCCGAGTCCTGGCCTCTGGGAGCCTTGTGTGTTCCTGTGAGCTCTCCGGCTCCTCCGCCCTCCACATGAGCCTCTGCCCAAGCCAGTGGGCTGGAGGATGAGATCCCCATAGCACAGAGCCACATCCTCCCATTGTCTCAGCTAAGGCTTGCCAAATCTGTAGAGTCCCCATGGTCCCTGGTTGGCCCCCCAACTGACCATAGACACCTGAGCCATGAATGGTCACTGTCATACCCCACTGACTGTGGGCTGGTTTTGTTACGCAGCAAAAGCTACCCGATGCAGAGGCCTGCTGCAGGTGAGTACCCTGGCGATCGCCTGCTACTCCTTTGTTACCTGTTCACCTTCTCCATCGGGCTGAGGATGCTGATTACCTCCAGGGCCCTTCTACCCCAGGACACCCAGACTTTCCTCAGCCCGACTTGAGCCCACCCCCAACCACAACAGGACAAGAAGCCACATCGAGAGGCAGCACCAGGGACCTGAAAGCATGCTGCCTTTGGAGGTCCATGTCCCAGCTCTGCCACATGCCAGCCATGGGACTTGGGCAAGGGACTTAGGCTCCTGATGGATGACCTCTGGTGTTAACTAGCACCTGCTAGCCAAAGTTTCTGTGCAGGCTACACTTGCCACATATAAAGTGCTGGACACACCGTTGGCACTCAGCAAGTGAGGGCCCCTGGCCCCAGCCCATTCAAGAGTCAGGAACAGCAGCAAGACCTCAGGCCGGGCTCTTGTTCAGCCTCTCTGTGCAGTGTGCTACCTGGCTGCGCCAGATCTTTCTTCCCTCTGGGAGAGTGAGCAGGAGAGACGTTGCCAAGTGCAAATTTGATAACCAGACACCGCGCTGGGGCTTGCGGACAGCCCAGCCTGCCTTTGATCCCAGGCTGTCTGGGCTGGCTGCTCTCTAGCCGCCAAGGGTCTGTTTTCCATTTTGAGTTCGGCTGGGCCTGCCCGTATGGAAGATCGGTTTTCAGGCCCCAGCAGACAAAGTCATGGGCAGGAAGGCACACGCTTTTCCCTTTCTCTGTGGTGGTTCCCTCAGCTCCCCTGGCCCCCAGGAGCAAGAGGAGGGATGCTGGAAAATTTTCTCATGGGATGGAGACAAGGGTGCTCCCAGATGGGAGGAGCTTCCAGAATGGCTCTGCAGGGCCTCAGCACAGTTGAGGTCACCAGCTGCATGGTAATGTGCAGAGCCCGGGTGCCAGGTGTCTCCATTAGGTTTCTGAGAGGTTTGGCAGAGCAGCAAATGAGGATTCTGAGGGTGGGAATTAACCTGGTGAAGGAATGGGAGGGTCTTGACCTTGGCGGTTGCTCAGAGCATCTTTGTTGAATAAATCCATGGATGGGTGGGAAAATGGGTAGATGGGTGGATAGCTGAGTGGGTGGGTGGGTGGATGGATGGATGGATGGGTGGGTGGATGGATGGATGGGTAGGTGGATGGATTGGTTAACGGGTGTATAGATAAGTGGGTGGGTGGATAGATGAAAGAGTGGATGGGTTAATGGATGGATGAGTATGTGGATAGATGAGTGGATGGATGGATGAGTGAGTGGGTGGATGGATGGATGGATGCATGAATAGGTGGATGGATGGATGGATAAATGGGTGGGTAGATAGATGGATGGATGGATAGATCGATGAGTGGGTGGATAGATGAGGGGATGGATGAGTGAGCCGGTAGATGGATGGATGGATGAATGGGCGGATAGATGGATGGATGGATGCATAGATAAGTAGGTGGGTGGATAGATGGATGAGTATATGGGTTAATGAATGAATGGGTGAATGGATGGATGAGTGGGTGGATGGATGAGTGGATGGATGGATGCATGAATGGGTAGATGGATGGATGAATGGGTGGGTGGATGAATGGATGGATGGATGGATAAATGAATGGGTGGACAGATGGGTGGATGGATGGGTGGGTGATGGGTGGGTGGGTGAGTGAGTGGATGGATGCATAGATGGGTGGATGGATATGTAGTTGGATAGTTGAATAGATAGATGCTAGAAGGATGAATTTCACCCTGCTTTGGCTCTAAAGAAGAAAGGATCATGATGTTCTCATTGACAGAAGGATAGTCATAAGACTTGGCCTGCTCTCCTCTTGGGGTAAAAGAAGGTAACGGTTTGAGAGTCATGTGGGATGACAATGTGTGTCATAAGAAGAAGCAGAAACTTGGAATCAGACTTGGAATCTTGGCCAAACTACTTTCTCTCACTGTAGACTTGGGCAAGTCCCCAGATGTCAGCTTGGAGAATGAGGGGCCTTGTCTCTTTGCTCGCCTTTGTCCATGCATCACTGCCACAGACTTAATTGTGTCCTCTTCCCTCACCACCCCAATTCATATGTCAACGCTCTAACCTCCCATGTGACTATATTTGGAGGTAGGGCTTTGGGGAGATAACTGAGTTTAGATGAGGTCCTGAGGGTGAGGTCCTCGTGGTGCGCTTAATGCCCTTATGGGAAGAAAAGAGACATTAGAGCATGCACACTCTCTGCCATGTGCAGACATGGTGAGAAGGTGGCTGTCTACATGCCAGAAAGCCTCCTCACCAGGAACTGAATTGGCACCTTGACCTCAAACTCCCAGCCTCCAGTACTGTGAGGACATAAACGTCTGTTGTTTGTCTAAGCTGTCCAGTCTGTGGAATTTTCTTAGGGCAGCCTGAGCTGACTAATCTGGCACACAGTAGCAATAAAACATGCATTTACTGCCCAGCACAATCACTCTGAACCTCTGTTTGTTCAAGTGAAAAATGGGGACAGTAGTAGCCACCCCTCCCCTGGAGGGTGTTGTGAAGTCAGCCACCGTGAGTGGAGCTGTAATGGCTGCATACGGTGACACTCTTTCATTTCATTTTTTTTTTTTCATTAAAAAAAATTTAGAGATAAGGTCTCACTATGTTGCCCACACTGGTCTCAAACTCCCGGTGTCAAGCAACCCTTCCACCTTGGCCTCCCAAAGTGCTGAGATTACAGGCATGAGCCAAAGTGCCCAGCCAAGATGACACTCTTTTAACAGGTTATCCTATCATGATCATTAAATAAAGGACCTTAAGCAGCACGGAATCAGTAACGACATGCCTGTCCCATAATAGGCAGTACATTTCAGGACAAGTCTTGCTTCCTTCACAGGATGACTGCAGGTTAGCCAGGTGGGTGGTCTCGGCGGGGCTAGTCCACTCCATGCTGCATGGGGACCTAGTCTCTGATCCTAAGTGCAGCCACCATGTCTCTCCTCGTGGTTCCATGATGGCTACCCCTACTCCCCCGATCTTGTCACACCACAGCAACCAAACAGGAAGCAAGGGGGACTGCTGCTCTGGCCAAGGGACCTCTCCCTTTCACTGCTCAGGAGAGAAAACGTTGCCAGATGTCCCACATCTCATTGTCCTGACTTGAATCACAAGCCCTTCTGGAAGGGATTGAATTGCCATGACCTTACATCAAGGATCGGTGAACTATTTCTGTAAAGGGCCTGATGGTGAATAGTTTTGGCTTTGGGAGCCATATGATCTCTGACTCAACCATGAGATTGTAGCACAAAAGCAGCCACATGCCGGGCACACCCGTGCCCACCTGTAGCCCCAGCTACTCCAGAGGCAGAAGTGGGAGGATTGCTTGAACCCAAGAGTTCAAGATCAGCCTGGGCACCATAGCAAGACCCTGTCTCTTTAAAAAAAAAAAAAACAGCCACAGATGATGCATAAATAAATGGATGTGGCTGTGTTTCAATAAAACTTGATTTACAAAAATAAGCAATGAGTGGGATTTGCTCCACAGGCCAAATATAGTTTGCTGACCTTTACCTTAGACCAAATGATACTCACCTCTTGCGGCCGGCCAAATTGCAACCAGTGAATCTGCCAGAAGCGTTTAAGCCGGCCCTGCATCTCCTGGGTGGGGAGGAGCAGTGGCCAGCGCTACCTGACCTTCCAGCAGAGGACTTCCCATGCATCCATTCTGGGAAGCAGAGAGGGACCAGCAGCTGAGTGTGGCCTGGGTGGGACACAGAGGTGGGGGTGGCGTTGCTGAGGCCGAGCCTGTCGCACATATTGGGAACAGCAGAAGGGACCTGTAGGGCATACCTATGGAGACCCAGGGGCACAGTGTGCCTGTTAGAATCACCCCGGCAACTTGCCAGTGGAGGGATGTCCCTGTCCCTTCTCTGGGGGCTGATGCCTGGGCCCCCTGTGCATCTGGGATCTGCATTTTCACATGCTGCCTCAGTGGCTCTGAAAATCAAGTAAATCTGGAAACGCTAGTATGCTCTCCTTTTATTCTCCAAGGAATTCTTTGGGACAGGTGACAGTCTCTCTTAAAGTTGGGGAAATGGAGGCACAGGGTTGTGAAGGTGCATTCAATCTGAGAATTCACCCCATATGAGTCTGCAGATGGTGGCGTCTGCTACCAACCTGGGTGCAGAGTCAGCAGCCCAGAGAGTCAACCAGAACCCTTCTAGAGTGCAGTATGGTATGGTCTTGAGCACCCAGGCATGTGTCAAAGTTCTGGCCCTTAGACCTAGCAATTCCCTTCCAAGGAGCCATTCAGGAAACAGGGATGTAGAGCCAGAAACATCTACATGTTGTTCGTGTTTTTATCATGATGTATTTGTCAGGATTTTAAAATCCTTTTTATTTTGAGATAATTGTTGATTCACGTGCAGTGGTAACAAATGATTCAGAGAGACCTTATGTACCCTTCACCCAGCTCTCCCTTTGGTAACATCTTGCATAGCTAGGAGGAGGTCAACCAGGAAATCAACATGCTAGGAGACAGTCCATCACCCTATTCCAATTCTCGGTTTTGCATGGCAGTGTGTGTGTGTGCGTGTGTGTGTGGTGTGGGGTATGTGTAGTGTGTGTGTGGTATGTATGTGGTGTGTGTAGTGTGTGTGTGTGCTGTGTGTGTGGGGGTGTGTGTGTATTGTGTGTGGTGTGTGTGTGGTATGTGTGTAGTGTGTGTGTAGTGTGTGTGGTGTGTATGTGGTGTGTGTGGGGGTGTGGGTAGTGTGTGTGTGGTGTGTGGGGGTGTGTGTGTGGGGGGTGTGTGTGTGTGTGTGTGTGTGGGGGTGTGTGTGTATTGTGTGTGGTGTGTGTGTGGTGTGTGTGGGGGTGTGGGTAGTGTGTGTGTGGTGTGTGGGGTGTGTGTGTGTGGTGTGTGTGTGGTGTGTGTGGGGGTGTGGGTAGTGTGTGTGTGGTGTGTGGGGTGTGTGTGTGGTGTGTGTGTGTGGTGTGTGTGGGGGTGTGGGTAGTGTGTGTGTGGTGTGTGGGGTGTGTGTGTGGTGTGTGTGGGGGTGTGTGTATTGTGTGTGGTGTGTGTGTGGTGTGTGTGGGGGTGTGGGTAGTGTGTGTGTGGTGTGTGGGGTGTGTGTGTGGTGTGTGTGTGTGTTGTGTGTGGGATGTGGGTAGTGTGTGTGTGGTGTGTGTGTGGTGTGTGTGCTGCGTGGGGGTGTGTGTGTATTGTGCGTGGTGTGTGTGTGGTGTGTGTGGGGGTGTGGGTAGTGTGTGTGTGGTGTGTGGGGTGTGTGTGGTGTGTGTGTGTGTGGTGTGTGGTGTGTGTGGGGTGTGGGTAGTGTGTGTGTGATGTGTGTGTGTGGTGTGTGTGGTGTGTGTAGTGTGTGTGTGTGGTTTGGTGTGTGTGTTGTGTGTGCTGAATCTTGTGCAATTTTTTTCACATGTGTAGCTTCAAATGGCCACTGTCACAGTCAAGATACAGGGCACTGATTTTGAAAACAACCATTTGCAATAACGAGTATTTGTCACAAGGGAAATTGATTTAAAAGATTCTGGTGCTTGCCGGGCGCGGTGGCTCATGCCCGTAATCTCAGCACTTTGAGAAGCTGAGGTGGGTGGATCACCCGAGGTCAGGAGCTCAAGACCAGCCTGACCAATATGATGAAATCCCATCTCTACTAAAAATACGAAAATTAGCCAGGCATGGTGGGGGGCACCTGTAGTTCCAGCTACTCGGGAGGCTGAGACAGGAGAATTGCTTGAACCAAGGAGGCGGAGGTTGCAGTGAGCCAAGATCGTGCCACTTCATTCCAGCCTGGACGACAGAGCAAGATTCGGTCTCAAAAAAACAAAAGATTCTGGTGCAGTAATTCAATTATGCCCACGTCCCGCTGCTTCTGTGGCTCCTGGCATAGCAGAGACTCTTGCACCCCTTATACTGAGTAAACAGGCTCTGAAAGGTGATGCTGGGGGTCCAGGGCCACATCCCCTTTTGACCGGGGTGGGGGAAACGACAGACTCCACCTGCTCCCACTGTGCTGTCTTTCCTGGGATGTGTGGGGCAGGGAGGATGGCCCTCCAGTGGCGTGGGGAGACGCAGGCCATCTCCAGCCATCCCGCCCACCAGTGTGCTGTGTCTCTCCCGCCTCTGGATTGTAGAGTGTCCCTCTGTACAACAAACTCACACGGAGGCACGGGAAAGGGCAGCAGCGAGAAAGAATTGCAGAGGAAGAGGCAGGGGATTCTGCGGGAGCTGTTCGGGGTGTCGCTCCTGTATCGCCCAGGTCCTCCCGGACACTGCTGTCAATGGGTATTTGGTTCTTTTCCGTCCCTTCCCCGGAGGCCTGGCCTGCAGCTCCCCGCAAGGCCACTGCGTGGCGCCCTGTCCCCCAGGCGGGACGGCCGGCGCCGAGCCCAGGGATGCGTCCACGCCTCTCGCAGTGGAGTTTACAGGAGATGCGCGACCATCATCCTTCCCTTCCGGTGACATCTTCCCAGGCCCTGCTTTCAACACATTCTATAATTTCTCTAATTAGAAAAAGATTAGCAATGGAAAATCCCCTTAGGAAGAGATTATTAATGAAGAAATTATGTTTGCTTTCCCATTCCAACAATTGCATGAATGTTCGTGTGCTGTGTGGCCTCACGGGGAGGGTGCTGTTGATCTTTGAGGCACTGGGCCGGGGGCGGAACCCAGGGTCCATTCCTGCTCCGTTTACCACCAGCTGGGTGGCGCCGGGCAAGTCCCTCTCCCAGCTGTGCCCCTGGAGTGCACAGGCCCGTGCTCTGGCTCTCTGCGGAGACTCCCGGAAGGCAGTCTGAGACTGGATGGAGGGTGCAGGCGCCCGGCTCATCCCCAGAACAATGGCAAGACCAAACCCAACCAGTGACATTGGTAAGGAGAGAGCTCTTGTTGCTTCCTTCGAAGGAAGAGCTTGCAATCAAAGGCGGGGCTTGCTGCGCACGTGTGTGCAGAGAATGGAGGAGGCGGCAGAGGGCTGGATTCATTGAGCTCATGAGCCGTTGAAAGAAATTTAATTTTAAAAGACTGGTTCATTCCAAAACATTCGCTGAGGACCCCCTATGTGCTGGGCCAGGGGCTGGCGCTGGAGGCAGGATGACGAGACAGGCTCCTGCTCCCAAGGAGGTGTTTGTCACCTGTAGGGGACAGACAGAGGAATCTGGGGTGGCACCCCTGCTGGCAACCCCGAGGTGGGGGAAAGCACAGAGGGGCATGAGAGGCCCCGACCCATCCCAGCAGGCCAGGGAAGCATCCTGGATACGAGACCCAAATCCCAAAGGATGGCTGAGGGTAGAGAACCAAGTAGACAGGGAAGGAAGAAAGAGCATCGGCGAAGGCCGGACAAAGGCTTGCCGGGTGCAGGGAGCAAGTGCGTGCATTTGGGGTGGAGGGTGGGCCTGGCTGGAGAGATGGGGGCTGACCGCGGAATGCCCTGTGGACCCTCAGCTCATGGGCTCTGGCTCCATCTTGAACAGCTGTGCAACCACAGATTTAATCCTTAAACACCTTGAGCCTCAGTTTCCTTATCTGTAAAATGGAGATGATAATCGCTCCCTATCGGGCTGGCATCTGGAGGGAATGTAAACTATGGAGTGCTGGGCATGGGGTCCGAGGAGGCCCCAGCAGGGAGGAGCCACCTCCTGCTCTCTCCCTGCCCCAAATAATTGTCTGATCTCACCTGAATGGGGAGCAAGATGGTACTATTCCTCTCACAGGCATGGCCCAGCCCACTTTCTCTCTGCCCGGCAGCTGTAGCTTGCTTTATGAATCAGACCTTCCATGGAGGTCATTCCCCTGACCCCTGTCCTGCCCACCTGTGATCTTCCTGAGTCACCAGCAAAGGCCTCATAGCCACACAGGACCCCGGGGCCCCCAGTCTCTGTCCCCGTTTGGAACACTGGAGCACGCGTGCCTGACCCATCCCTTTGCACTGTGGGTGCCAGTGCTCTCCTGCCCTGGGCCCACTGGCTGCACAGGTGGAGTCTGGGGGTACGATGGGTCACAGAACCAGAAGGCAGGACACCTGGGGACACCAGGCAAACAGGTTCCCTTCTTGAATTGGGCCGGGGTGCCCACATCTGCAAAATTAAGTGGTTGGAAGAGGCCAAGTCTGCAACCCTGTGTTCTAGGTGTCAGTGTTTGTGTTCATGGTCAGGTGACACAGACAGACAGATAGTCATTGAGAGAGAGAGAGGGAATGAGCCTAGATGTCAATGTTCTCAGGCCTGATTGAAAAAAAAAGTAGAAAGCAGGAAGACTTTGGGGTCAATATCCACTGTGAGGGGAGGGGCTGCTGGCCCCCGTGTCTGGAGCTCGACAGCTCCCAGTACGCTTTCTGGTCTCGCCTTCCATGCATTCAGTAAGAGCTGTTGCACCCCTGCTGGGCGCTGAGCACGTGCCAGGCACAAGGACACTCTCGAGAACAGGGCAGTGGGTTCTGCCTGTGTGGGGCTTGCCTCCTATCGCAGGACAAGTGATTGACGGAAACTGCAGCCACGGTAGATACGACAGGAAGGGAGGGGATGATGGCAAGAGCCCAGCAGAGGAGTCAGGAGCTTGTGGGCCAGGCTGCAGGGCTGAGGCAGGCAGGCAGGGTGCAAGTTGAGCAAGGACTTCTGGTCACCCAGGGAGCCACCTGGGGCCACGTGTTGCAGGCAGAAGCAGCAAAGGCCCTGGGGTAGGTGGTGCTGTGTGTTCTGGGACATGCCACGGCCGTGTGGCTGCAGGTCCTCTTGAGGGGGTTGAAGTTGGGTCGCAGGAAACTGGGGATGGATTGTGCAGGGCTTTGGGCCAACATGTGACTTTTGGGTCTTTCTCCAAACTCAGGCATGGCAGGACTTTAAAGAGCAGGGATGTACTCACCTGGCATTTAGTGACTGTGTGACTGTATTGACAGGGGAGGCTTCTGAGGCCCTGCTGCAGGGCCTGGAGCTCACAGCTCTGCCACAGCATCTGGCCCAGGCAGGGAGGATGGCCCTGGAACTTAGGGCTGTCAGCAGAAAAGGACCAGGTGGGGGTCCGTTTTGGAACAAGCCCTGCCTTGGCATGGAGGACAGATTGGAAGCTTTAGGAAAGCTCCATGTGCCCCTGAAGAGCACGAGGTCTGTGATGGGTGCAGCATTGCGCCCGCATCAATGTGAAGAGCACGAGGTCTGTGATGGGTGCAGCACTGCGCCCGCATCAATGGGGTCGGGTTTATGAAGCAGCTGCTCAGCCCCTTCCTGTCCTGGTGACGTGTCCTCTGCTCATTGTGTTGGGTTTTGACAGAGCTGTGCCCAGATACCCCCTACGGTTGAGGCTGGGCTGTGGCTCCTCTCGGTTCTGTGAATTCTTGCTCTTTATGTTTTGAAGCCGCGTTGTGAAGCACACAAGTCGCCCTGTATCCCGGGTGGAGTGGCCTGGCAATCGCTGTGCACTGAGCTATGCTACCAAATTTTAAGCCCCAAAGATTTCTGTCTGATACTAGTATAACTGCGCCAGCTTTGGGGGCTAGTGTTTGTGTGGTGTATCTTTTTTTATACTTTAACCTTTTCTGGATCTTTATATTTAAAGTGAGGCAGGAGAATAGGGAATTGGGTAGCCAAGGGCTGGGGCATGAGCAAAGGAATAGCAGGTGCAGCCAGTTCATGTAAGCCAGAGAATTGCAGGGGCAGCTGGTTCTAGACAGGACTGGGCGGCACCCAGGCCACATCCTCACTCCTGCGATAACAAGACAGAAGTTGCCCGCAGCCTCTGATGGACCACGGGCCAAGTCTCCACTTCAACCTCTGATTGGTCACAAGCCAATCCTTCATAGGGTATAACCAGTTGGAGGACTCTAAGGAGCACCCGGGGGAACATTGCAATAGAAGAGGCCCTTGAGCTGCTTGCTTGAGCCCATTTCCACTCTGTGAATTGTACTTTCACTTCTTCAATAAATCTGCGCTTTCATTACTCTTTTCTTTTGTTGCTTTGCCTTTTGTTGCTTTGTTCTCTTGTTGCTTTATTTGTGCATTTTATTCAATTCTTTGTTCAACACACCGAGAACCTGGACAACTCATAGTCCAGAACTTCCATCTGGTAACAAAATTGTGTCTTTTTTTTTTTGAGACAGAGTCTCGCTGTATTACCCAGGCTGGAGTGCAGTGGCGTGATCTCAGCTCATTGCAACTTTCGCCTCCTGGGTTCAAGCAATTCTCCTGCCTCAGCCCCCTAAGTAGCTGGGATTACAGGCATGCCACCACGCCTGGCTAATTTTTGTGTTTTTAGTAGAGACGAGGTTTCACCATGTTGGCCAGGCTGGTCTTGAACTCCTGACCTCAGATGACCCCCTGCCTTGGCCTCCCAAAGTGCTGGGATTACAGGCATGAGCCACCATACCCAGCCCAAAAGTGTGTCTCTTCAGGCGGTGTCTGTGTTTGAATATGGTCTGCTGATCCCTGTCTTTTGAGTATTAATCGATTCACATTTAATGTAATTACTGAGCTACTTATGTCTACCACCTTCACATTTGTTTTCTATTTGTTCAACCTGTTTTGTTCCTTTCCCCCCACTTGTTTATTGCCTTCTTTTAGAGTCACTATTTTAGGTCAATTTCCCCTGCCTCCCACGTATTAGTTATTTAACTCACTGGTTATCTTATGATTGGTATCATTCTTGGTTTATCAAAGTCAAATACAAACAAGTGCTTTCACCCCTTCCCAGTCTGCTAGGATTTCAGAACCTGTCAACTCCATTTAACCTTTTCCAGCCTTTTGTGTTATTGTTATTCATCTGAATTTGGCATGTAGTTTAAAAGTAACCATTGTCTGTGCAATCCATGTTGACTTGGATCCACCTGCACGTTTGTCCTTTCTGTTGCCTTCAACGCTTTTTTTTCTTTGTTTCTATCTGAGGTTATCTCCCTTCTGTCTGAAGCCTTCTTTGTTTGTTTGTTTGTTTTTCTGCAGGTCGACTCACAGCTGAGTCTCTCCAACCTGGTTTACTAGGAAATGTCTTTATCTCACTTCATTGTGAGGATCTTTTGCTGGGTATAGAATTCTGAGCTTGCAGAGGGTTTTTTCTTCATTGCTTTAAATCAGACCTTGTTTTTGTTAAAGTCAACTGTCATCTTTTGGTTGCCCCCTTTGTTGCCCGTGTGATATGACTTCTGTTTGTTTGTTTGTTTGTTTGAGTCTCGCTCTGTCGCCCAGGCTGGAGTACGATGGCATGATCTCGGCTCACGGCAACTTCCACCTCCTGGGTTCAAGCAATTCTCCTGCCTTAGCCTCCTGAGTAGCTGGGATTATAGGCACATGCCACCACACCCAGCTAAAATTTGTATTTTTAGTAGAGACGGGGTTTTACCATGTTGGCCAGACTGGTCGCGAACTCCTGACCTCATGATCCACCTGCCTCGGCCTCCCACAGTGCTGGGACTACAGGCGTGACATCACGACCGGCTGATATGCCTTCCTTCTGGAACGGAATGTGTCTGCATTTAACGTTTTATCTGTCTTTTGTTATCAGCAGCTCCACTGCTAATGTGTGGCTTTCTTCGTGTCCTTCTTAAGGTTTTTTATGGTTCTTGAATTGGTAGCTTGATATGTTTTCTTCCATTTTGGGAAATTCCCTGCCGTGATTTCTTCAAATCCTGCTTCTGTCCCCTCTTCTCTTCTGAGACCACAGTCCGTGTATGTTTCACCCTCGCATCCTGCCCCATACTTTTATTATTTTTTTCTCTGGTCTGTATTTTCCATTCTTTTTGCTCTCCTCATCTTAGCCTCACTAATTTTTATTCTTAGTCCATTTATGTTGTTATTGCCTCAATATTTTCTACCCCCAGCGCCCACTCCATTATCATTTCCTGCTCTGCCCACTGTGAGAACTGCTGAGTCCATCGATCGAGTCCTTCATTTCTGTTTTCAGACTTTTCAGTTCTGCCAATGCTATTGACTGGTCTTTCTAGATTCTTCTTATCCCCCATCTTGTAGTGGGGACAGGAGCTACTGAAGGAGAAGTAGGACCTGGGGCCCAGATGGGAGTGTCAGGTGCTCTCGGGGGATGTGGAAGGGGACAGGCGGGGCTGGTGACACCATGCAGGAATTTTGGAGTGCTGGCAAAGGGGTGATGCAGGCTGTCTCAGCCTCGATGAATTCGAGGGGCCAGTGGGACACCCAGGTGGAAGAGCCCAGGGGGCAGCTGGAGCTCGGCAGAATTCAGGAGGGAGGTGAAGTCTGGAGAGAGGGTGAGTTGGCCCCAGGTGAGCAGGAAGAGTAGGAGGAGCAGGGAGAGCAGGTGGAGGAAGGGAGAGTGAGGAGGAGCAGCAGGGGAGGGGGACCAGGACAAGGTGGGGCTTTGGGAAAAGGAGGGAGGAGAGCGTTTCCCAGCAGGAGTAGGAACTGACAGCATGAACTGCCACAGAGGGCTCCCCTGAGGTGAAGGCTCCCCTCCTCAGGACACGGAACGGGGTGGGCCAGGCCAGGAGCCAGGTTTGAAGTTGGTAGTGTTGTCACCTGAGAAGGGAGTGGCCAGGGGATGGGGGTGCCCCATAAACAAGAGAGCAGACCTGGGCTGCCTGTGGGGGCCCTGAGCCAAGGCTACCCGGACAAGGACCCGCGCATAGCTGGCAACATCACAGAGCACTTGCCGTCAGCTCCTATGGATGCCGGTCCTCCAGGGGCCCCTCCTGCCCCGGGAATCCGCCCTCTGAGCTGCAGGAGCAGCCCCAGGACCCTGGAAGGGAGAGGGCAGTGGAGGCGGGTCACACCTGGTCAGGTTTCAAGGGCCAACTTCAAAGGGCCCTGAGGCTGGGTGGAAGAGCCACAGCCCAGGAAGGCTGCAGGCAGGAAAGGGGTGAGAAGCCCCTTCCTGAGAATGGCATTGGCCTCTGGTTGTGAAGTGGTCCAGGGCCAAGGGAAGGTTTTCCCTGGGTGGGGGCAGCACAGGCATCTGTGGTCCCATGGCTCCCGCCCACCTTTCGCCAGCTTCTGTGGGACACCGGGAAGGTGATTTGCTCTTGCCTGGCTGTGGTTTCTCTTCTCCAAAAATTGGTGAAGGAGAATAACATCCGCTTAGTCTGCCTCATGAGATGCCAAATGCAGGAGTCTCCACCTCTGCTAAGGGCTGTGCTCACGTGTGAAGAGTTGCTGCCGCCTGTGTGCAAACAGTGCAAGAGTTACGGAGACATCAAGGACGGCCACTCCCAGAGGAGGGAGGGTGCATGTGTTCAGATTTCTTCCCATCCACACACCACACACCACATGTACAGGCATGTGTGTATGCACATAGATAGCACAGAGCATGCACACATTCACTGATACACTCATACACACAGGTACACACATACATTTGCACCCAGACCTATACCTGTGACATGCACACACCGACACACGCATACATACATCTGCACCTGCACACTGAGGAAAGTCTCCTTTCTTTGCAGACACCCTGACCCTGTCGCTGGTCCCTGGCAGCCCAGGCCTCTTCCCCAGGCCTCCTCTCCACTCTTAGTGCAAATACTTTCAAAATGAAGGAAAGGAAACATTTTTTTCTAAACCACTTAAAATCCTATTTTAAAAAATCAATGGTCCACTTAATCAGCTGCAGCCCTGGGGTGGGCGGGGCAGGCGGGGAAGCACTTGCATTTTGTCCTGTGCATCTCAGGCTCTGTGGCTTCCTCCTAAGGCAGAGCCACAAGCTTGGGTTCCTCCTGACACTGCCCTCCAATGGAGGCAGCAGCAGAGGGATGACTCCAACATCCCCGGATCTGCTTCCCCAGGGAGCCCAGGTCGAGTACCGCCTCCACCAGGAAGTCCTCTTGGACTGTTCCAGGCAAGTCCCCTCCCTTGCACTCCTGGCCCAGTGCTCCTTCCTGTCCCAGGATGACCACACATCCCCATGCTCTCAGGGCAGGCCTGGTGGCCTGCAGCTGCCCCAGCCTGTGTGTTAACAGCATCCCCATTAGAATGACAGATCCAACGGACGCTCTGCTTCCCCACACTGCCACTTCCTCCTTAACTCTCCCAGGATGTGGTCACCATCGGTGCTGGGCCAGGCTCTGTGCTGGTCTCTGGGCCATGGGGAAGAACAAGACAGTCCTAGGAGACACTCAAGTCCGTGGACGATGGCGCTCACTGGCTGGAGCATCTGCAGCAGCTGCAGGTCCTGGGCCTGGAGTAGGAGGCTTTGCAGGAGGCCACCAGGAGGGACCCCAGTCTGCCCTTCCATGAGGCCTGCCCACCCCTCAGCCCATGCACCTCCCTGGCCCAGAAGCTCGCTCCTCAGCCAGCCCCATGTCCTTGGCATTGAGCAGTAGTTCAGCTCCGCCCCTTCCCAGCTGTGGGGCTTTCAGCAAGTCACTGTCACCTGTCTGGGCCTCAGCCTCCCCAGCTGGAAAGTGGAACGGACAGCAGTGTGCTCTTTGAAGTACACAAATCAATGGCTTTAGTATACAGCAGTCCCCCTTACCCACAGTTTGGCTTTCTGAGGTTTCACTTACCCGTGGTCAACCTTAGTCCTAAAATATTAAATGGAAAATTCCCAAAATAAACAATTCACATGTCTTAAGTTGCATGCCATTCCATGCCGTGTGATGAAACCCCATTCCGTTCTGCCCAGGACATCCTCCCTTTGTTCAGCATCTCCACACTGTACATGCTACTTTGCCCGGCCATCATCTAGAAGCCACCTCAGTTATCAGATTGAAATCACAGTGTACGTAGGCTTCAGTGCCATTCAAAGCTTCCACTGGGGGTCTCGGAATGCATCCCCCATGAATAAGGGTAACACCGCTATATTCACAAATACATGCCACCATCACTGCAGTCCGTTTTAGAACATTTTCATTACCTCGAAAGGAACCCCCCACCCCTGAGCTATCACCTCCCCAGCCTCCCCTGCCCCAGCCTGAAGCAACCACTCATCTACTTTCTGTCCTGCAGACCCCCTGTTCTGTTCCTGTCATATACATGGACTCATATAGCATGTGGTCTTTTGTGACGGCCCCTTTCCCTTTCCATGCTGTCGTGAGCTGCACCCGTGCTGGAGCAGGCGTCAGTGCTGCCCTCCTCTTGGGGTCAAATAGTCTTCCTGTGTGCACAGACAACAATTTGTGTATCCATTCATTGGATGATGGACATTTGGGCCATTTCACTTCTTGGCTATTATGGATGTTGTTATGAACATTCAAGTACAAGTTTTGGTAGGGAAGTTGTTTTAACTTTGCTTGGGAGCATGCTCAGAGCGGAATTGCTGGGTCATAGGGCAACTTTATGCTTTCCTAAGCGGCAGCACCTGTTCTCTTGTATAAAAACAAAAGTTTTGCAATTAAGAAAGCAGTGCTCATAAGAGAATCGCTTGAACCTAGGAGGCAGAGGATGCAGTGAGCCGAGATCACATGCCACGGCACTCTAGCCTGGGCAACAAGAACAAAACTCCATCTCAAAAAAAGAAAAACAAAGCAGTGCTCGAGGACCTTGGCCTTGTACCCAGCAGGTAGGAGAGGTTGGCAATTGGTTCCAGTCCTTCCTGCTTCTCCCGCTCCTGGGTCCCCTGACCACTGCCCTGGCCTCTGTGAGGCACTTGCCACTGAGCAGGACTAGCTGCTCCCCACCCCACCTCTCCATTCTCAGGCCTGACTGTTTTCAAGGTGCCTCCATCCCATGGCTGGAAGGGCCTTAGAGATGCATTGGATGCCACTCTGGGGACCCAGGGAGGTGAAGTGGCTTGTCCAGGGCCACACAGCAAGTTAGTGACAGGCCCGGGACACAGAGCCACATCCCTGGGCGTGTCTGGATCCTTCCCGGGGCCACCTGTCCACACTGGCCTCTCTGCACCCCACAGACCGGCTCCTCCTCAGACAGCCTCTGCTCCAGAGGGTGGAGACGGTGTTTCCTGCTCCTGTCTCCCCTTCGGGGCCAGTTTGGAGTCAGGCCCCTGCATGTTCCATACTTGCTGGTCTTCTGGAAGCAGAAACAAGCCTGCAGGGGCCCTTCTGTCTCCTCCAGCCTGAAAGCATTGCTGGGTGTGAGAGGGGCACCCACACTGCTCTCCTCAGACTAGTGCCTGGGGAGTATCTCAGATGCCTCTTCCTAGATGCCCGGCCTGGCCATATACCGGGCAGCACTCAGGGACAGCGTGTGCGGGATGGGGGTGAGGCAGAGGCCGGGCTGAGGCGCATGTCGGGGGCAGGATGGCGGTAAGACCGGGAGGCAGAGGAGGGCAGGGGAGCGCGGCCTTGGTTGCAGGCCTGCTGAGGCGGACGGGCGATCAGTGGCCCTGGACTCAGTTTCCACTCTGGTCAGGAGGGTTGTGGCCATTGGTTAATCCTCCTCTGTCACTCTCCACATTCCCCCTTCTTCTGATGCCCCTGCCTGTCCCTCCTGGCTCAGGGCTACTGCCCTGCTCTGAGGACGCAGATCTGACCACCGCCCTCCAGCCACACCAGCAGCTCCCCTGCCAGGGGGCACTGGAAATGCCACTCGCACCCCATGTGGGCCCCCAGTTCTCGGACACGTGGAAAGAGGCTGAGGTGGCCTGCATGCCTGCCCCCTGGGGTCCTTGCACCCAGCCTGTATCCCCACCCCATGCTCCACAGGGGTCTGGTTTCAAGGCAGATCCAAGCTCACCCCAGGGCCTTGGCACATGCTCTGGCCTGCCCATAGCATACTCCCACACTGCTGTCTGGCTCCCCCCGAACCTGCTTCCCCTTGGCAGGCTTTGTGACCCCCAGCCCTAGATCAGAGCCCGGGAATGTTCATTTCTCAGCCGCCCCCTTCTACATCAGGCCCAGAAGGGCCCCTTCCTGCCGACCCTCAGTGAGGGCATCTTTTCATCCATGAGGCCGGAGGTGGGTCTGCCCTAGCACCAGGATCCCTGGGGCCTCGCACAGGGTCCAGGCAGAGTGTCTAGCACAGAGTGGGTGCTCAGAAGAGGGCTGCTGGATGAATAGACAGAGAAAGAAGAGGAGGGAAGAGTGTCAGAGGCGCAGATGGCTTGGAAATTCGTTGAGCTGCCCCAAGCGGAGGTCTCCCTCCAGGCAGTTGTGGGGCAAGACAAAGGCAGCAAAGCTCTGGCCCGAGGAGCCCCCAGCCCAGCAGAGGAGTCCATGACTCAGGAGGCCCCAACACAGCCCGGGACCAAGGCACTGACCCTGGAAGAACCAGCAGACATTCTCAGGCAAGGACGGTCCAGGCAGGGGCAACAGTAGGGTCGAAGGCCCGGCACCACGGCATGCGGGCGTCAGTGCAGACCAGCCGGTGTGACCTGAGTGGGTCCCCCTTGCGCAGGGATGGCCTCACGCGGGCAGCTGGGCCTCGGCCCTGAGGAGAGGGTTTACACCACAGACAGTGGCAAGAGATACACGTCCAGGGTTCTCGTGTCCCCAGGTGTAGCTTCAACAGTGTGCTGCTGCCCAGAAATGGAAGGGAGGGCCGGCCAAATGCAGGGCAGGGGGCCGCAAAGGGCGCCACTTCAGGGGTCTGTGAACCTACCTGCCAGAGAGGTTTTTAGGCTGGGTGCACGCTCTGTCATCATAAGGGGTGGGGTCAGTTTCCATCAGATTCTCAGAGGCATCCTGACCCAGGGAAGGCACAGGTGTCGCCCACTGCCAGGCAGCCAACCGCTCGCTGAGCAGCAGTGACCCGCAGACCTGCCGCTGGGACCCCGTCTCCCTCCCTCCTCACCATTTGAAGCTGCCAGGCCCGAGCCCCTCTTTGGCTTTTCCCCGGCCTGCATCTGGTTGGCACTCCCAGGCTTCCCACCCTGAGAACCCTCCCAGCTGAACTTTACTAGGGCTGAACTCAAAGTCACTTCAAGGTAGTTTTGATTTTTTTTTTTTATTAAAAAAAAAAAGGAAAAAAGCAAGGGTGGGGTGTTGGGGGGAAGAACCTGAGCAGGCACTTTGCAATTATCCTTTGAAATTAGAATATTCAGCAGATGTTTCTATTTTCACCCTGTCCTGCTCTCTTTCCAACCCAGCGAAATTAGTTCCAAAGTCATTATTCACCTAATCACACTAATAGTTTAACATCCGATCTGCCCTCTGTCCAGCCGGGGAGGAGGAGCAGCCAAAGCTCTATTTTGGCACTTCCTTCCCACTGATCCCTTAATTAACTGGCATCTGTTCTAATACAAGTTAAATATTGCAGTTGACTTTATTTTCTTTCTCCCGGTCCTCCGGGTCCCGGGACAGGGGAGATAAAGTGAAACACATTTGCTTCCCCGGGCGGGAGGAAGGGACATGAAGCTGCCTCTCTGGAAGCGCGGCCCATCAATCATAAACTGATTACAAATTCGTCACCTTGAATCAATTTCTGTTCACAAGTTCAAAAGGCACCCTGAGCTCGGGGCTATCTGGAACATTCTACATGTGGAGAGAATTAACATTTGGTCGAACGCCTCCTTCTGAGAAGGAGCCCAGTTGGGCGCTGGGGTGGGGGAGGCAGGTTCGAGACACGGATTGCATTAACCCCGCAAAGCCCGCGCTCACTGCGGCTCCTACCCCGGCAACCCCTCCATGGTCGGGGCATTGGCGCTGCCAGGAGGGGTCCTGGCACCTCTCTGTGGACCTAACTGGGGGTGGGGAGGAGAGGAAGAGGCAGAAAACATCTTGTCCGATGGCGCCAAAGCACATTGCAGCATAAATTCTTCTATACGGAATTTTCCTTAAAATGATTGTCTTGAAAGAGGCAACTCGTGTGTGTGTGTGTGTGTGTGTGTGTGTGTGTGTGTGTGTGTGTGACAGAGAGAGACAGGGAGAGAGAGAGAGAACGAGAAAGAGAGAGAAAGCGTTGCCAGGTGAGCATTAGGGAAGGGCCGCTTCCCTGCCGACTTCCAAGTTTGCCCCCCAGTCCCTAAGAGATGCCCTTGACCTCCTGCCCCCACTCCAGAACCCCAAGAGGAGGCATGTTTTGGGGGAATGTCTTGAGGTTTGGTCAGAGGAGTTCGTTTCTGAGGCAGCTGGGCCTCTGGACCGCCTCCCTTGACTTTGAGGGTATGGGGTGGAGATGAGATGAGGTGAGGTGGCGAGAGGGGGGGAGCCCCACTTTAGCAGCCCCCCTCTTGACTTCAGGTCAGACATGGCTTTGAAGAACATCACCGCGCTCTTCTTGGAAACAAAAGTCCCCTCCCTCCTCCCTCTCTCCCCACCCAAGTGGGGTCCCAGGCATGGGGAGCACCCAGCACCTGCCCCTTCTGCGCATGGGGATCCAGTGCCTCCAGCAGCTCCGTTCAGGCCTGGGGAGGGAAAACAGGAGGAGCCGGGTGCAGTCTTCCCTTCAGAGGTGGGGGCCAGGTGCAGCCCTCAGCTCTCCCACCCCCTGCAGGTGTGGCCTGGGCAGCTCTGACACGCTCTCAGCTTCTGAAGACAAGAAGTCTCTCCCAGGAGGTGGCTGAGCACTTAGAGACACCCCTGCAAAGTGCCTGAGGTACTGGTCATTACCCAGGGTTGGAGGTCAGAGGTCGGAGGTCAGAGGTCACTGCAGTGGACTCAGTGCAGCCCTGTGGCACTGCCCAGCAGCACAGCCCCAGGACACATGAGCGATCCCTCACAAACCTTCCAGGGGCACCCACTGCCCCGAGGGAGCCGGATGCTGGCCTGGGAGTGGCCAGGGAGGAGCTGCTGCCTCTGAGTTTTGTGCATTTTCACTTCTGCTGGTGCCTTTGTTCTGTCCTCTTTTGGATGAGCATGAAGAAAAAGTTCTGGAGTTAAATCCACGCCTGCAAAAACACTGAAACCTTGCACCGTCGTCCAGCCTGGGCTCTGCCATGCCTGGCTCTGTGGGGATCATGAGCAGTCTCCGTGCTAGACCTGGGTTGGAGAAGCCCTGCTCTCACTCCGGGTCCTTCTTGCTCAGACTTGAAAACTGAGGTCCAGGAAGGAGGGCTCTCAAGATCCCTCGGGCTCATTCTTTGAGTGAGGGAGACAAGAACTGGCCCCTGATCTCCAGCCAAGCCCCTTTCCTCCTGCCCCCTGCCTGTGGCTGCTGAATTGACAGCAGGCTTCTTGCCTTGTGTACCCCAGATCTCCTCGTCGGATGTAGGGATGTTCAACACAGCCAGTCTTCCCATTTAACTCCAAGCAGAGCCAGGCAATTTCAGGAGCTAGAGCCCAGTGCTGGGGTCTGGTTCCCAGCTCAGGCGAAAGAGGAGAGGGCAGGGTGAATGGACAGGTGGGGACCCCGGGAGGTGGGAAGGGGCTGCACAGCGAGGGAAGGTGGAAAGAGGTGGCGAGGGACTGGGAGGAGGCTGTCTTCCTCTGAGAGCGAGACAAGTGTGGGTGAACCCAGGTAGGGTGTCTGGACAGGAAGTGTTTTCTGGTTAAGACTTGCCTGCCAAGTTTCCTCACCAGACACCTGCCCTGCTCATCCCCAGAACACACAGTGTCCGACACACACAGGTGCTGGGAGAGGGTGTGCTGGGCCCACCAGCGAAGCCCTGGCGCGGGCCACACCGGGAAAGCCAAGTGGTCTAGACGCGACCCCCAAGTTGAGACTCGGCAGGCAGCTCGACCTAACTCAACAGGCAGGCATCTCCGGCCGCAAGGTGGGAACAAGGAAGGGCAGAGGGAATGGAAAAGCTGGGCCGAGGGAGAGCCTGCCCTCTTCTAGGAACTAAGAGACGCTCACTGGCGTGCAGAGGCTGCGGGAACAGGTGTGTCATGGGGCGATCTTAGCGCCTTCACCGCGGCTGCAGTGGGTGAGCTCCAATCACCACACTGCGTGAGAAGCGTACTGGATGTTCATGAGTTCCAGCCCTTTCTTCCTCCCGGGACACAGCCATGGGGAACACACACTGCCTGCCCTCAGCAGCTCACGGTCTGGGTCGGGGAGTCAGACTTGAGCCCATGCTGCAGAATACTGGCCCCGGTGAGTTGAGATTAAGGGCTGTGTGTCCTCAGAGGAGGGGGGTTGGCATTACTCATGGCAGAGTCCAAGTGATACCATTGCTCTGGGTGCCAGGCAGGTTCTGGTGGGTGCAGAATACATTTATCATGGAGGGACTCCTGAGAGGATGACAGGGCCGCCTTGGGGGTCCAGCAGTGCTGGTGACCAGAAAGGTGGGAGAGACAGTCATCTTTGTTCTGCAAATGAGCAGAGAGCTGGGGAGCCGAGAGCTGGCAGGGAGGGGGTGTTCTGCTGGCCGTAGGGTCCCAGGAGAGGCAGAGAGACTCCAGGAAGACAGCTCCAGTTACCACCCACAAGTGGGGACGCTGCAGACCCCAGAACACAGCAGGGACTGGCCAGGCCCCCGGGAGGGGCCAGGTACACTGAACTGCCCCGGACAGGCCCGGCGGAGGGAGACCTGATGAAGATGCCCAGGCTGCCTGCACACTTTTCTCATCTCAGCGTTAGATTCCCTCTGGGTTGATTTGTTTTGTTTTCCCCGTAATGCTCAAGTTCATTTCTTCACAAAATATCCCAAACGCTGTCTCTGGAGGCAGCCAGACAAGGACTTTGGCCCAGTTACGGTGATGCCTCAGCCTTCTCATCTGCGTAATGGAAATGAAACTCTTACACCAAATGACCGTCCTGAGAATTGTGTGGGGTAAATTCAGATGCCAGCCTGGCCCATCTCAAGTGAGCCCAAGTGTTCCAGGCCCCTGTGTCCCCATCTGGGAGAGGCCTGTCTGTGGGGATGTCCCCAGTGAGGTCTGGCAGAGGAGGGGACCCACTGGCCTTGGCTCATCCTCCAGCTGGGAGATGTGACCTCAGCCCAGGAGAGCACATGTGTGGCCGCCTGGCCAGCACACAGCACCTGAACCATGCTTCTCCCCACTCCACATACCTCCTTTCCAGCTCACGAAGCAACCTTCCCACCAAAGGAAAGAACCCCTCAGGCCCCCTCTCCGGCCCTCTGTTCATTTCTGGAGCTGAGACGGGTGACATTTTTCATGACCAATGATGGTTCAGACTTTCCCTGCCCTGGTGGCCACTACCTGGGTCCTGTACCACAGGGGCCTCTGTGTCTCCCGTTTGGGTGTCAGGGTCAGAAGAGGCTGAGCAGCTCCTGTTTCTCCTGTGGATGTACTGCCTCGGCTGCTGGGGACCTCAGAGCCACATTTTCAGCTCCCCACTAGCAGGAGTGTGAGGCCAAACAGCTTACTGGGGGCTTTTTCTCCTGGTCCTATTCTCCCGTGGCCTCCACTCTTCCCCTAGCCTTTAGGTCACCTCTGTCTATTGCCGTCCTTTGCTCCCTTGTTCTAAATGAGCCAAGTATAGATGCTTGTTGATAGACGGACACAGAGAGAGACAGACGGAAGCATCAGTGGCCAGCTGCCCGCGGCCCACAGCCACCCGTTAATTTCTTTACAAAACATCTGTGTCCCTCCCCTTGTGCCTTGCAGAGGGGGAAGCCTGGGCCTGGAGTCCATGCAGGGCTGGGCCTGGGACCAGGCGGTGGAGACGCAATGCAGACAAGACTCGGCCCCTCTAAGATCACGGCTGGCAGGAGACAGGGACAGTGCGGCAGGACAGGTCCTGTCAGTGAAGGACCCGCGGCCAACTCGGGGCTGGCATCTGACAGACCTGGCACCACTTGCTGCAGCCTGCCCGGGGCGGGGGCACTGCCTTGGCTACTCCGTCTGGGTCGGGCAGAGGACCGCGGCTGGCGGGAGGGGGCCTGTGGGAGGAGTCAGTGGAGGCCGTGCCTGGAAAGTTGGGCCCAGAAGCTTGAACCAAAGCACCCTTGGGTGATGGGGACTCTGATGGACATGACCTTAAGCACTGAGAGATCTTGTGCCTCAGTTTCCCCGTGTGCTCAGTGAGGGGGCCTGGCCGTTCTTTCTTGGCACCTCCCGCCTTCCGACCCCAGGACGCCTCCCCAGTGGCCTCCCCAGACGCTACATCAGATGACATCAGCCCCTGTCTGTCCATCTCCCAGGCAGCCAGGTTGGTTCTAACTTAATCTGATTTGCTGTTTCATAAAGCACAGACCCTGCCAGTGTCTGGTCCCTAGGGCGCGGCGCTGACACGTGTATCAGGAGGCGCTGAGGAAGCGGCCTGAGCTCAGGCACTGGGGCCCCGGGTGCTGGGTAGAGACCAGGATGGCCTGGGGCTCAGGGCCCACCCCAGGGTGGCCTGGGGAGAGAGGGAAGCTGGTTAGCAATGTTGGGTTGGGGAGAGGTAGCCCAGGATCCCTGGCGGTCAGAGCTAGAAGGGGCCCTACCGCATTCTCTGTCCACGTGAGCGGCTACAGGGCACTTGCTGGAGGTCTGCAGTGCAGGGAGCTCTCTGCTCTCTGAGGCCCCCCCATCCCCAGACAACGCTGCTTGTTAAAATGTCCTCCAGGCAGAGCTCAAAGCTGCCTGCCCGTAGCTTCCCCTCAGCACCACGCAGGCAGTTCCTGGCCCCCGAGGCCCTCCTCTTTAGCCCCCCACCCCAGCCTCAGCTCCAGGTTCCCAGGTGCCTCTGAATATAGCTCCCATACTGCATGGGCAGGAGTTGGGTGCTGGATAAGCCAGGGGGTGCCCCCTCTGCAAAACTTCAGCCTGGCGGGAGGCTTCTCGCGACTTCTGAGGCTTGCCAACAAGGTGCGGGGGTCGCCGGCTTTCTGCTGGATTTGCTTTGTAAAGAGGTCTTGGCTTGGGGTCAGCTGTCCCCTGTTCCTGTCCAGCCTGCCACCAAGGACTCTGTGTGCCCTGGGGCGGCCACTTAACCCCTGGCCTGTGACGCTGCAGTTCAAAGGGTCTGAGGCCACCCACTTTGCATGCTGCCTGAGGAGCACGCTCAGGAGAGGGAGTCTCGGCAGTGGTGCCAGATGTCACCCAGGTCCAAAGCTGTAGCTTTGCCTTCTCCACCCCGGCCCTCAGTCCCGGACATGGGAAAGGAAGGGCCCTAATGGCAGTGGAGCCCCCCGAGGCTGCGACAAGGGGCAGGAAGGTGGTGGGTTGCGGTGGGGGAAGCGTATTTTAATTCTCAGCATCCCTCACTGCCTTCCTCTTCTAGAGACAAGAACACGCCCAGAGTAAGTGATTTTCCCAGAAAGTTGGGGCATGAGACATGTCCAAATCCTAAACCCCCATGCCTGTGATTGGAACCTTATTTGGAAATAGGGACTTTGCAGATGTCATTAAGACGAGGTCATCCTGAAATAGGGGGTCCCATGTCCAATGACAGGTGTCCTGATGAGAGGAGGAAAATCTGGAAGCAGAGACCCAGGGAGAAGACCCTGCATTGAGAGAGGCAGAGACTGGAGGGAGGCCTAGGATGGCTGGAAACCGCCAGGAGCCAGAGAAGCGTGGGAGGAGTCCACCCAGGGCCCCAGAGGGAGCAGGGTCCCACCACATCTTGACTTTGGACTTGGAGCCTCCAGGATGCATTATTTGAAACCACCCAGTTTGGGATGCTTTGTTTGGCAGCCCCAGGAAACGAATGCAGTCGGGTTTGGGATCCGAGCTCTGCCACGAAACCGGCTGTGTGACCTTGCAGGACTTGCTGAACTTCTCTGAGCCTCAGTCCCCTGGTCAAAAAAATGTTGATGCAGCACGTCCCTCACAGGGGGCCGTGGGGACGAAACAAAATGCAGAAGGGGCACACGGCGAATGGGTGAGATGCTTTAGACAGTAGGAAGCCTCCTCCAGCCCTGCCGGGACCCGGAGGTGCTGCGCTGGCTGTGGGTGGGGGTAGGGCGTGCAAGGGAAATGGGGTATTAAGAGGCTTCCTCCGGCTCCCTTTGATGTGTACAACTGCCTCCAAGGGCACATGAAACACTTTGAGCCTAGGAGTCGGGGGCAGGAGAACTCTGAGAAAGGCTGCCCCTGGCAATTAGCTGCAGATCAGGTTTCTGCCCGGAGTCCCACGGGCCCCGTCAACCGAAAAGAAGGCCCGGAGTGGGGGCCGCAGGTCCTTGGTCCACACGTCCCCCCGGTTTCTCATGCCCACCCCTCTCCATGAGACTCTGCTTAGTAAATATTAATTTACCCTCAATTACTGATGACAGGTCGAGGAAGGCCTTGCCTGAGCCGCAGGATGAGGCTGTGTCCTTCAAAGCCGGCACCAAGCAATTAGGCCTAATGGTGTCTGCAGCAGGAGGCCTGTGTGGCTGGCCCCGTGGCCCATCCCCTGGCGGCTACCATGGCAGTGGCCCTGCTTTTGGGTCTGGAGAGTCGCCTCCTGCCTCTCTTCCCAGGGAGGGCAAGAAAGCAATGTCGCCAAGTGCCCAGGAGGACCCAGAGCTGGGAGGCCCGAGGACCTTCCCAAGCTGGTAAGCACTGGCAACTAAGAAATGGGGTTCAGGTGTGCCCTGTGATTCCAGCAGCCCACATTTCTGAGGTTTGGCATTGGAACAGGGAGGAGCGTAGGAGCCGATGGTGGCACAGTGTCACCACAGACACCAGTGCAGGGAGCTGAGCAGAGAGGGCAGCCCTGGCCTCACCACACCTTGCTGGCTGGCAGCAGCAAATCACTGGGCCTGAGTCTCCTTGGCTGTTAAGTGGGGATAGCAGTGATTCCTTTGTGGATGGTGGTGAGGATGGGATGAGACCACGGTCTGCTCTGACTCACGGTTGAGGTCCCTGAGTGTAAACAGGTGGCCGTGTGTCCAAAGAGGCCCGTTCCCATGCCCTGAGACTTCACAGGGTTTTGGAAAAGGGAACCCCCTATCATACACGGAGGTCAGCTGAGAGGGAGCCAGATTGAAAGCCTCAGAAAATGAATCCAGAATGAATGAACTTAGGAGGCGGGGGGCGTGGCCTTTGTACACCTCGGCACCATACAGAACCACCCCGTTCTTGCAAAGGTGTCAGCTCACCTGTTATAACAAAGTCCTACAGACTGGGTGGTTTAGAACCGGCAGGCACTTATTTGTCACAGTTCTGGAGGCTGGAAGTCTGAGACTGAGGTGCCGGCATGGCTGGGCTCTGGTGAGGACCTTCTTCCAGGTTGCAGACAGCTGCCTTCTCATAGTATCCTCCTGTGGTAGGAAGAGAGCTCTCTGGGGTTTCTTTAAAAGGGCAGTGACCCCATTCATGAGGGCCCGTCCTCATGACCTGATCGTCTCCTAAAGACTTCACAGCTTAATACATCACTGTGGGGATTAGATTTTCATGGATGAATTGGGGGGGGACACGAATCTTCGGTCTCAAGCAAAAGGGCTGTCCAAGACCTCAGAATTCACCCTGCAGATGAAGAGCACAGCCCCGAGGTGGGAACCCTGGGATGGGGGGGGCACTAGGCCAGGTCCTGGCTGATGGTCAGGGTGGCCTGCCCAGTGCACCTCTGCAGGTGACGGCACTGTCTTGAGGTCCTGTCGTGCCCTCCCACCCATGCTCCACAACGCCCTACATCCTGGGACCTTGGTCTCCCACTCTCCCGCCCATCCTGCTGCCACTCTCTGAGCACTCAGCACCGGCGGGAACCTGAACATTCCGCTTCCCAGGATGTGGCCAAGCCAGGGCTGGGACCCAGGAGGGGCGGACAGGATTCAGCTTCCCTGGGGGTTCAGGACGCCCAGGCTGAAGGCCAGGCCCTCAACCTCTCAGGACGGGACAGAGCAGGGAAGAGAACATTCACGTGGGCTGTGTGAGCGTTGGGAGGTGCAGTGCATTGAATTATGTCCCCCACATATCCACGTCCATCTGGAACCTTAGAATATTACCTTATTCAGAAATAGGGTCTTTGTGGCTGTGATGAAGGTGAAGATAGAGATGAAGCTGTCTGGAGTAGGGTGGACTCAAGTCCAGTGACGGGCATCCTTCTAAGAGGTGAGGAGGGATTGGGGTGCTGTGGCCACAGCTCAGGAATGCCTGGAGGTGACAGGAGCCACAGAGGCAGGGAGGAGCCTCCCTCAGCCATTCAGGGGGGCTCTGCTGACACCATGATCTGGACTTCTGGCTCCTAGGGCTGCAGAGGATCAGTGTCTGATGTTTGAAGCCCCCCAGTTTGTGGTTGTTATGGCAACCCCAGGAAATGAATCCAGGAGATACCGAGGCTAGCACGGGCTCTGCCCCCCACAGAGAAGATTGCCCCAAGACAGAGTCCCCCCAAGATTGCCCCCCAGAGCCAGAGCCAAGACCAGAGGTCAAGTTCCTGTGATTCTCATCTCCTGTGCTGTGGGCACGGAGCCCCAAGTCTGGCACAAGGTCCTCACTCGACTCAGCCCCTCCCATCCCTTTTGGCAAATGGGAATAAGAACTCAGTAAAAATGCAGGCTGGACCCGGCCGGACACAGGGGAATGTCTGCTGCTGGGTGCTTGGTGGCTGATGCTCCACCTCAGCCCTTTAAAAGGATTCATCAATGGCATCCTCGCAGCCACTCTAAGAGACACTTTATTATTACCCTGTTTCACAGATGAGGAAACCGAGGCACAAGGGGGTGAAGCAGCTTTCCCAGGCCACACAACAGTGTTTGGGGAGTGGCACCCCAGAGCCCTCCCCTTCCACACTTTCCTAACCTCTCAGCTGAGAAGGTGAATTCGTACTGATTCGAGCGTCAGGCTATCCGGTTAACCAGCCAGCATTCACGGAGCTCCTGTGCACAGTGCTGGGGACGGGCGCAGCGGGGAATCGCACAGCTGCTCCCAGCAAACAGCGAGGAAACGTGCAGCCAGCGGGAGGCCTTCTTCACAGGAAGAGGCAGGAAAGGACTCGGGGGCATCTCTAGCACCCCACGCCTGTGCAGGGACAGCACCAAACGGGTCACAGGCTCACAGGAGGAAGCGGATGTCACTTTACTCCCCCCCCCCCCCCAGCTGCCCTGTCCTCCTGGCCTTTCTGCCCCTGGGTAGGGCTAGCAATTCCACAACCTCTCCCCATTCTCCACTGCCCAGGAAGAGGGTGTGGCTCAGCACCCACCTGTCAGGTTCTTTCTCTGGAGGCTGGGCCCTCCGTTGGGCCGGGGAGAGGGGCTGCTAGTGCTGGGCTGCGTCTCCTTCCCAAGGCTTGGCAGCACAGCTTTCCTTTAGGCGTGCATGGTGCCCCAGCAGCTTGCAGGAAACTCCTTTCTGCCTAAGTTAATCGGAACCGCTTTCTGTTGCTTGCAGCCAAAATCCTGTCTGGTGCAGCAAGGCCTCCTGCAGGAAGCAGAACCTGAACTGGGCATTCTCTGGTGGTAGGACCTGTCCAGGTTGGGACGAGAGCAGAGAGCCACCTGGCAAGGGCAGCTGCCCAAGTCAAGGTGTGGGGTGAGGGCATGGGGTGAGGGCATGGGGTGAGGGCATGGGGTGTGGGCGTGGGGTAAGAGCATGTGGTGTGGGTGTGGGGGTGTGGGTGCACTGACCACGTCCACAGGGAGTGAGGAGACCTTCAGGGAGGGCTGAGACCACAGGAAGGCAGGGCAGTGGAGGAGAAGAGACCCCTCCTGCCTCACCCCTTGCCACCCCCCCCAACCCCTCAACTCCTGCTCAGCTCGGGGGCAGGAGCGCCACACTCAAGAGTCACCCTCCCAGTATGGACTGCGTATCATGTGGACAGTGCGTTGAGGGCAGGAACCTGGGCTCTCACATCTCTGCATCCTTCACACCTGAGCCCCAGCCAGAGTAGGTGTGGGGCAATGCTGAGTGCATGAAAGAATCTCACTGTTGCAAACACAGGAATGATGCCACTGAGTTATCACTCTCACAGATGTCCAAGACTAATTTATGTAGAAATACATGGCCCATGCTAAGTTGATCATGGGATGGAAAGCTGGTCCTCTATGCCCGTGAGAAGTGCCAGTCCCACTCCTGCAGCCCAGGGGCATTCAGTCCCTGCTAGGAGCAGGGCAGAGTGGAGCAGACAGCTGGAGACCACGTGGACAGATGTGGAGCTTGGCCACCATTGGGGGTGGGGGGAGGTCCTCATAGGAAGCACATACAGACATCATGTGTCTCGGAAATGCCCTCATCCCAGAGCCATGTCGGGCCTGTGGTCTGCAGCAGTCAGAGATGAAAGCCAGTCCAAACTTTGACCAATGTCCCACTCTAACCACCAATAAGGTCAGGGCTGGGGCCTTCAGAAAGAGCAGACCCCAAGACCCCACCCTGCCCCCCAGAAGCAGGCAGTGCAACCGGGGAAGCAGGACCCAAGCACATGAAGGGTCAAACAAAGCAACAGATCTGAGAGACAGCTCCAGGCAGTCACAGAGCTGTTTCCAAGACAGGGAATGATGGAAGCCTAATCAGTGCCACACAGCCCTCCTGTCCCTTCTGCTCCCTCTCTGGGGCTCCCTCTTCTATGTCCAGACCGTCTCCTCCCCACCATGGTCTCCTCCCCACCATGGTCTCCTCACCTCCCTGGAAGCATTGCGTCCTAGCCACATGACCTCCTTGTAATCTAGTCCACACTGCTGCTGCAGGGACAGTTTCAAATGCCCCTGGGACATCCGGGTAAATGTGGTGGAATGGAAAGGACCTGGGCTTCCCCTTGTTAACCACAGAGAACAACAACAAAACATGAAAACTGGTGAGAGTCTGGCAGCAGCATCTAGGCAATGACTTAGAGGGATAGCTGCCTGCCATGCTTATATTTTCACTGAAGTAAGCAAGGGAAACCGATCCCCGGGAGTCATGGCATGGCTCCTGAACACACTTCTGCATGGCAGAAGTCGTATTGTGGGGAGAGGGCAGGTTGACAGAATCCTGAGCACATCCATTGAAGGCTTATCAGCTTTGGAAGTTTCTATTGTCATATCCTTAAGCTCAGAATTAGTAGGCCATGTCCAGCCTACTAATAAACACATCAAAGGCATTCTTCATTTCTGTGACAGTGTTTTTGATATCTAGTATTTCTTTTAAATTCTTTCTCAGAATCTTTCATATCTCTGCTTGCATTACCCATCTGTTCTTGCAATTCTTGGTCCGATAGTTTCAACATTCCTGCCATATCTGACTCTGATTCTGATGCTAGTTTAGTCTCTTCAAACTGTCTTTTGCCTTTTAGTATGCCTTGTAATTTTTATTGGACCTTCCCTTAATCAACCAGTGAGTATAGCAAACAACAACAAAACATAAAAACTGGTGAAAGTATGCTGCTTTAAGGTATGGTGGAAAAGGGTATGGGTGGACATCCTAGGAAAGACCCCTTGGGAACAAGGGACACAGGGTTTCAAGAGACACACGAAGTTTTTCAGGCCTTACCTTTTTAAATGTTTCCTGCTTATTTGAGAAAATGGCTAAAACCAAGGAATGAGAAACAAGTAAATCAGAGAAAAAAGGCAAAGATGTTGAAACAATCAGAGAGAGGGTAATAGAGGGACAAAATGATTCGAGAAAGGTAGTTGGTGGCCCTGAAGAGGATAACTCAACAATGGAACATAAATTATATTTTAAGATGTAACAGAAGACAATTTCCTTGATATAAAGGAAAGACTAATTTGCCAAATGAGCAGCAAATAATTTTCTAGGGTAAGGTGATGGAGAATGAGCCACACTGATACAAATCCTGGTCAAATTATTGAACTTTGAAGATAAAGAGACATTTTCAGCCATCCAGGCAGCAAAAAACAAGTTAGGCCATTATCAGATGACTCCACAGTTTCATTCAATATCACAACACAAACTTCTGGAGGTAAGAACCTGTGGGTGGAAAAGTATGACAATAAAAACAGACAAGTTGTTCAAGTATAAAGGCAACAGACCAACATTCTCAAACATGAACTAATTCTGGGCATACAGAAAAAATACTTGATAAAGTCCAGCTAACCAAAGATAAAAGAAAGAAAAGTTGTGATGAAAGGTAGCATTCAATTTCAGGAGACAGTAGAGCAATGGCTACAACGGCTAAGGGAGAGAAAAATGTAGCCAAGAAATTCTATACCCAGTTAAGATGGCCATGGGTATAAAGGCAAAGCACAAGCATTCTCAAGTATGCAAGAATTCATAAAATATAACCTTTAGGATTCTTCTTGTGGTAAAGATAATTTTTTGAAAAAAATCTAGTTAAAAAATGGAATCAACTGAAATGCTCATCAACAATAGACTGGACAAAGAAAACATGGTACATATACACCATGGAATACTACGCATCCATAAAAAGGGATGAGATCATGTCCTCTGCACAGACATAGATGGAGCTGGAAGCCATTATCCTCAGCAAACTAATGCAGGAACAGAAAATCAAACACTACATGTTCTCACTTATAAGTGGGAGCTGAACAATTAGATCACATGGACACAGGGAGGGGAACAACACACACCGGGGCCTGTCAGGGGATGGGGTAGTGCGGGGGAGAGCATTAGGAAAAATAGCTAATGCATGCTGGGCTTAATGCATAGGTGATGGGTTGATAGGTGCAGCAAACAACCATGGCACATGTTTACCTATGTAACAAACCTGCACATCCTGCACATGCACCCCAGAACTAAAAATAAAAATTTTAAAAAATGATTAAAGTTTTTAAAAACATGAGATTAGAGAAGTTCTGGTTAAATAAAAGACTGAGGGTAAGCAATGAATTAAGATGTATACACTTTAATAACTATATGAATTAAGATTACAGAATTCATAAATTTTATAAACCTTGACAAAGTAAAACCAATGATACAATAGATAAAAAATCCTGGGATTTTGTTTGAGATTCATTAAATCTATAGATTAGGAGTGGGCAAACTTTTCCTTAAAGGACCATATAGTAAATATTTTAGTCTTTGAGAACTATATAGTCTCTAGTCTCTAGCACAAGTATTTAACTCTGCCATTGAAGTACAAAACAGCCATTGACAATACATCAATGAATGGACATGGCTATTTTCTGATAAAATTTTATTTACAAGAATAGGCAGTCAGCCTAATGGTCATAGTTTACCAACCCCTACTAAATATCAATTGGAGGAAAAGGGACACTTAACAATATTGAGTCTTCCAATCCATGAATATGGTATATCTCTCCATTTGTGTAGATCTTTAATTGCACTTAGCAATGTTTTGAGTTTTTATAACTTACATAACTTTTATTAAATTTATTTTGAATCATTTTGTATTACTCTAAATGGTATTTACAATGTTTTAATTTCAATTTCCATTTTTTTAAAGGCAACTTCCAAACCATTGTTAGTAGGGAGAAATACTATTGAGCTTTTGTAAACTCACGTTGTATATAAATTATAAGTATATAAATTATATATTTATAATTCATTCATTATAATCTAGAAGATTTTTGAAGATTCTTTATGGTTTTCTATATAGACAACCATGCTGCTGCAAATAAAGACTTTTTTTCCTTTCCAAAATGCATGCTTTTTAAAAAAAAAAATTCTCTTTCTTGCTGTATTGAATTGGCGAGGACCTCCTGTACGATAATAGACACATATGGTGAGAGCAGATCTCTTGTTTTATTCTCAATCATTGTAGGGGGGATGCATTCAGTCAATCACTATTAAGTATTATGTTGTCTATAAGTTTTTCATAGACAGCCTTTATCAAGTTAAGGAATATCCTTTCTATTCCTAGTTTGCTGAGAGTTCTTATTATGAATTGAGTTTTGAAGAATGAGTATTGCAGAATGATTTTTCTGCCTTTGTTAAAATGATTATATGACTGTCTCCTTATTCTGTTAATGTGGCAAAGTACATTGATTTATTTTTAAATCTTGAACCAACCTTGCATTCCTAGGATAAACCCTATTAGTCCTCATATACTATTCTTCTTATGTTTAGTTGAATTCAATTTGCTAATTTTTGTTGAGTGTTTACATATATGTATGTGTGTGTATATATATATATATATATATATATTTGTGAAAGATATTGGCATAATGTTTTCTTTTCTTGTAATTTATTTGTCTAGTTTTGTTATTGGGGTAATAATATTGGCCACAAAAAATAAGCTTTAAGCATTCCCCCTTCCTCCTCCTCTATTTTCTGAATCTCTGTTACATTTGTATTATTTTCTTCTTATAATTTGATAAAATTCACCAGTGAAACCATCTGGATCTGGAATTTTCTTTGTAGAAAGATATTTGGTAACAAATTAAATTTTTTCAGTAGTTATAGAGTTTTTCAGAATTTCTATTTCTTCTTGAGTCAGTTTTGATAAGTTACAGTTTTCAAGGAATCTGTCCATTTCATCTGTTATCAAATGTGTTGGCATAGGTTATTTGTAATATTCCCTTATTATCTTTTAATCTCAGTGAGATAGAAGTAAATTCAAAGTAAGTAGAAAAAGGAAGTAACATAGGTAAGAAGAAGTAAATTTAAAGTAAGTAGTAAAAGGAAATAATATTGCTCTAAATACCTACATTAGAGAAGGAAAATGGTTTAAAATCAGTGATCTGTTTTTGAACCATTTCCTTCTCTAATATAGGTATTTAAAAAGTTAATTCTATAGGAAGAATGTTTAGTTATATTCCATAAATTTTGAAATGTTTTCATGATAATTTATATTAAAATATTTTCTAATAGGCCGGGCACGGTGGCTCATGCCTGTAATCCCAGCACTTTGGAGGCTGAGGTGGGTGGATCACGAGGTCAGGAGTTCGAGACCAGCCTGACCAACATGGTGAAACCCTGTCTCTACTAAAAATACAAAAATTAACTGGGCATAGTGGCGCACACCTGTAATCCCAGCTACTCGGGAGGCTGAAGCAGAAGAATTGCTTGAATCCGGGAGGCAGAGGTTGCAGTGAGCCAAGATCATGCCACTGCACTCCAGCCTAGGTGGCAGAGCAAGATTCTGTCTCAAAAATAAATAAATAAATAAATAAATAAGAATAAATAAATAAATAAAATAAAGGCCAGGCGCGGTGGCTCACGCCTGTAATCCCAGCACTTTGGGAGGCCAAGGCGGGTGGATTACGAGGTCAGGAGATTGAAACCATCCTGGCTAACACGGTGAAACCCTGTCTCTACTAAAAATACACACACACAAAAAAATTAGCCAGGCATGGTGGCAGGTGCCTGTCGTCCCAGCTACTCGGGAGGCTGAGGCAGGAGAATGGCATGAACCCGGGAGGCGGAGCTTGCTGTGAGCTGAGATTGCACCACTGCACTCCAGCCTGGGTGACAGAGCAAGACTCCATCTCAGAAAAAAAAAACAAAAAGGATATGGGCCGGGCACAGTGGTTCATGCCTGTAATCCTAGTACTTTGGGAGGCCAAGGCGGGTGGATCACTTGAGGTCAGGAGTTCGAAACCAGCCTGGCCAACATGGTGAAACCCCCACCTCTACTAAAAATACAAAAAAGTCAGCCAGGCATGGTAGCAGGCACCTGTAATCCCAGCTACTCAGGAGGCTGAGGCAGGAGAATCACTTGAATCCAGGAGGCAGAAGTTGCAGTGAGCCGAGATTGTGCCACTGCACTCCAGCCTGGGCAACAGAGCGAGACTCTGTCTCAAAAAAAAAATGCAGATATAGATATAGATATACATGAATCTTTTCTCCAGTTATTAATGGAAATACCATGATTAAAAGTATAATTTTCCTGCATGAAAAGTTTAATAGATGGGATTAACAGCGGTGTGGAGACTGCAGAGGAAAAGTTTAGAGTACTTGAATACAGGTGAGGGAAACCTATCCAATTATAAAAACAAATTGAAAGGATTGAAAAAAAGAACAAAGCGTCAGTTCTAAGCAATAGAAATGGTTTAACATATGTGCAATTGAAGTTCCAGAGGGGGAAAGAGAAAAAAAAATGGAACAGAAAAAAAATAGGGAAATAACAGTTGAAATTTTACCAAATTTAATGAAGAACCTACAAATGAAGTGTAGGTCCTCAAAAGTCTACAGATCTCAAAAGTCTACAGATCTCAAAAGCTTGGTAAGCCCAAGAGAACCACCCCTAAGCACGTTACAAGCAAACAACAGAAAAATCCAAAAAATAAAAAGAAAAAAAGGAAAGAAAAAATCTTAAAAGCACCAAACAAAAAGTGTACATCACTACAGGGAAGCAACAATAAGAGTCAATGATGATCTCTCAGCAGATACTATGGAGGCCAGAACATAAGGGCAACATCTTTAAGGAACTGAAAGAAAGAAGCGACAGAAAGAAGGAAGGGAAGGGAAGGGAGAAAGAAAGAAAAAAGAAAAAGAAAGAAAAAGAAAGAAAGAAAGAGAGAGAAAGAGAGAGAGAGAAAGGAAGGAAGGAAGGAAAGAAGAAAGAAAAGAAAGAAAAGAAAGAGAAAGAAAGAAAGAAAGAAAGAAAAAGAAAGAAAGAAAAAAGAAAGCAAGCAAGCAACAAAGAAAGAGAGAGGAAGGAAGGGAAAGAAGAGACAAAGAAAAAGAAAGAAAGAGAAAGAAAGAAAAGAAAGAAAGAAAGAACTGTGGCCCCAGAATTACATATCCATCAAAAATATCCTCAAGAAAGACATTTGCAGATCAAAAATACCCAAGAGAATCTGTTGCCAACAGAGCTGCACACCAAGGGATGTTACAGAAAGTTTTTTGTTTTGTTTTGTTTTGTTTTTGGTTGAAGGGAAATTATAGTGGGTGACGACATGGATCTATAGGAAGAAAGAAAGATCACTAGAAAGATTACATCTGTGGATAAATAAGAAAGACTACCTTGTACTCATCAATTTCTTCGAAAGTCAATGAGCTATTTAAAGCAGATCTGTCCACGGTAACTTTCTCCGATGATGGAAATGTTCCACATCTGTGCTGTCCCACAGGGTCGCCAATAGCCACAGGTGACCACTGGGCCCTGAAAATATGGCGAGAGTAATGGAGAAACTGAATCCTTAATTTTATTTCATTTTATTAATTTAAATTTAAATAACTATATGTGATTAGTGGCTATTGTATTGGGCAGTGAAGATTTAAAGCAACAAAAATAGTATTGTATTGGTGGGGGCATCATACTGTGTACAGAGGTAAGGTAATGGCAGCAGTCCTACAAAGGAGAGGGAAGCTGAATGGACTTGGGCAGTGGTCAGATCCTTACATTGTACATGAAACAATATAACATCAACTCCAAGTAGATTCTGATTAAGTTAATGATGCATATTGTAATCCCCAGAGAAATCACTCAAAATAATACAACACTTGATCTTAGCCAAAAGGCCGAGAAGCGATTCAAAATAATACAAAAGGACCCTTTTTTAAAAGCCAAAACAAAGGCCAGACACTGTGGCTCACACCTATAATCTCAGCATTTTGGGAGGCTGAAGCGGGCAGATCATCTGAGGTCAGAAGTTTGAGACCAGCCTGGCCAACATGGCAAACCCCGTCTCTAGTAAAAATACAAAAAGTAGCTGGGCACAGTGGCGGGCACCTGAAATCCCAGCTACTCGGGAGGCTGAGGCACAAGACTTGCCTGAACCCAGGAGGTGGAGGGTGCAGTGAGCTGAGACCATGCCACTGTACTCCAGCCTGGGCAACAGAGCGAGATTCCATCTCAATAAATAAATAAATAAAAGCCAAGAGAAAAATTGAAACAGAATACTAAACATATTTAGTTAGCCCAAAGTAAAGGAGAAACAGAAGAACAACAGAGGAACAAAAAAATTCAATGAAACAAAGAGAAAAATATGACAGACTTAAACCTAACCATATCAATAATTATATTAAGTATAAATACATTTATTAAATGTAAATATAAAAGGCAGAGATGGACTGAAACATAGCTATATTACCTGCTTTAGATTTCTAACATCTGAACCATATCAGGATCTCTTTCTAGTAATGCTTTCTTTTAAATTATAGGTCATAGTTTCTTGCTTCTTTGTATGTCTAGTAATTTTTAATGTATGCTGGACATTATAAAATTATAAATAATATGGATTATGTTATAAGGATGTTGAGCATTGTTCTGGTAGGCAGCTAAATTACTGGTAAATCTTTTTTTATTCTATGGGGCTTAGCTTTATTCTTTGTTGGGGGGGGGTGTACTTCAGTTTGATCTTAATTCTAAGGCATGGACCTTCCTCTAGGGTGTGATCCTTACTCCAAAGGCATGGCCTTTATGGGTCCCAACCGAATATCCAAGTGCTCAATGAATTCTTGGCACTCTAGCTGATCCAGAATCCCATGTCTTCCTGCACTTCACAGCCTCTGGAAACCCAGCGTAGCACACAGCTAAGCACTGGACGGACGATCATTGTGGTGGCTTATCACTGTGGTGGTTCATGTGCAGCACAGCCTGAGATGAGGATCTGCACTGACCTCACGGGGCTGCTGGGGCTGCTCATCTGTGTGTCTCCCTCGTCTGATATGCCGCCCCCCAAATTCAGCAGCTCAAGCTCCAGTCTCTGTCTCTTCAGCTCAGTGAGATTCAGAGCTCCGTGTGGGCTCCAGGAGGCAGAGGGCAGACAAAGCTCACCTCCTTTGCTCCTCTTCTCTGGGGAACCACGAACCCGCTCTGCCTGTTGCCCAATATCTGAGCGCAGTGGCCTCACATGTTCTCTACCATTTCATCATTGTTTACATTGGGAGGGAAAAACCCAGTACCTGTTATCCCAGAAGTGAAAATCCCAACAAATTCACCATTAACTAAGCTTGAAATTCCTTCTTCTTCTGGAAATGTATATTTATGGGTCCAATCTGGCACACAGTAGGTGTTTGACAAATCACATAAATTTCCATGATAATTAACTAACGCTCATCCCCCATATTTTGTAGTATTCAGTGTTTTCAAAGCATGTTTACATGCACGGCCTCATCTGCACATCATGATAGCCCTGTAAGATGTTTTGGTCCAATATTATTTTCTTAGATGAAGAAACTCAGATTTCAACAGATCAAGTGATTCATCCAAAGTTGCCGGCCGAGTGCGGTGGCTCATGCCTGTAATCCCGGCATTGGGGAGGCCGAGGCAGGCGGATTGCTTAAGCTCAGGACTAGCCTGGGCAACGTGGCAAAACTCTGTCTCTACTGAAAATGCAAAAAATTAGCCAGGCATGGTGGTGGGTGCCTGTGATCTCAGCTACCCAGGGAGGCTGAGGCAGGAGAATCGCTTGAGCCTGGGTGGTGGAGGCCGTGGTGAGCTGTCATCACACCAGTGCACTCCAGCCTGGGTAACAGAGTTAGGCCCTGTCTCAAAAATAAACGAATAAATAAAAACAAAGTTGCTGACCTAGAAAAGGCGTCTATACGTGAAGCCCCTAGGCCGGTGCCCTCTGCACGAGGGACTACAGCCTTCTACAGACACGATCTCCTGCTTCATCTCTCTCCTCTGTTCTCCTTGGGAAAAAAAAAAAATGTTCATCATACAGGTTTCTCTCCTGGGCAGTATGAGGGATCCATAAATCAGGAATAGTTAATTTCCCCATCAAAGCTGGTAACAGGTGAGCCCCCCGCGCCCCAGGAAGCTATGTTATTAGATTATTCAAAATCTACTCAAGTCGCTCTCCAGGTCAAAGCAAATTAAGGGGATGAAAACTTTGAACAAATATCTATGAATTTAAGTGAGGGGAGTGCAACAGATATTCCAGTTAGGTAAAACAGGAAGGAAAAGAAATGAATTTACCCCAAACCCAAATACACAAATCATCAAATAAGGCTAATTCCCTTCCACTTTGTGAAAAGTTAGGCAGAGCTTCTTGGATTAAGACAGCTGGAAACACTGCAGGAATGTCTCTTTACTCTCTGGATCCAATTGGGCAAGATATTGTTTTGTTTCCGTGTCTCCGGTTCTTATAAAAAGTTTAGAAGAAGAACACTTTAAAAATGTCCAAAGGTGCCCCCATCTCTCAGGGTGTTTCAGAACAGGCAGCATACGGCCCAGATGCTCTGGAGCTGCGCCGAATATTCACTGTCCATAAAATCAACCCCTCATTTGTCTTTGTAGCTGGGAGGTTTCCAAAAAGAACCTTCACCAAGGATTCCAGCTTGGAAATTAAAGCCCAGAGACAGTGACTAGACACACAAGATTTTAGCAGATAACACCGATTTGAAGCAGTTCTTTATTTGTATTAATATCTGTCACTCAACAGATATTTTTGAATGGGCAAATAAAGCCAGGAAAGAATCAATGAATACATTGAATGTATACAATGAATACAACTCGACTGATCCAAAATGATTTTGAAAGCAGGATGATTCCTATTGCATTTAAAAAAACAAAACAAGAACAGCTCTTACCTTACATTTCACGGGCTTTCCCTCAGTATTCTTTACTTCCAGCTCAGAACTTTAGGGCCAAGATTGGCCCTGCTACCTGGCAGATAATAGATGCTCAATAAACATTTGTTGAATAAATAGATGAGTGGATAACCTTCAAAATTGCAGATTCGGCAAGGGAGCCTAGAAAAGGAGTTTAGGTGCTTCCTAAAATGGAAATAAAGACTGAATTAAGGACACCTACACCCAGCAAACTCCTCCCTGAGGAACCCCCTGAGCTGACTCGTCCCTGCCCCATCTCCACCGCTCTTTCCCACGGAAGTGAAAGTTCCCTGTGTCCTTTCACTGGACCTGCCTGATTCATATTGAGGATGGGGATTTGACCAGGGCCTGGCCCAAGAGAGGCCTGGGGAAGGAGCTATTGAACACTTTAAATGAGATAGTAAAGCTTACTGTAAAGCTTACACCACAGACCGTGTTACCCATTTCAATGGAAATGTGTCCTGTTTTACAAAATCTAGAGAAGTGAGTGAATAATTTTTTGTAAACAGCTTTTTGGATCCAAATCTAATAACACACAACATATAGTAAAATGATATCTATATCTATATATAAGTATATAAAACAGTTATATGGTTGTTTGTCATACATAAATTTATTATTTAATAAATTATAGATTAATATATAGAGACCTATAAATATATAATATATAATACATATATAAATATATAACATAGATGAATAGATATACACTATATAAATACATTATTTATTTATTTCCCTCCCTGCTGGGAAAAAAATCTGATAATTCTACCAGTTTCCATTGGTTTAACTTTACTGATTGGATTATCTCTTGTATGTAACTTGAAAATGTGGAACTTAAAAACATTTAACAAAAGACAGATAGTCTTCCTGGATATTACATGTATAGAGGCAAATTCAAAACAGAAAGCCAATACCGAATGGGTATTAGAAACGAATTGCCTGATTAAATCTTGTCTGAATTATCAGGTACATAATAAGGCAAGTGTTAGCTTTGCAGCAGAGCTGAGCCGTCACTCTGTGTGACTCGCCTTCATCTAAAAGAGAACAGATACTTCTCGGTGGCAACTGAGAACCAACATTTTTCTTATTTAAGATGATTGGAATGATGGATGCATAAATCATAACATATGAAAGTCCCCCCATCACTTAGACCCCTTTAATACTAAACATTTGTTCCAATTTCTTGACCACCGCTGCACCCGGAGCTGCTTACCAGTTATGCCTGTGCTGATGCAGGCGTTTTCTAAAATGCTCCATCACCTTGGCCCTCAAGGCGCTGTCTTGAAACTAGGAGGTCAGGATGTAAATGAAGGATGATTGAAAGGCACTGGCTTAATCAACGATAGATGGCATGTGGCAATCATTTCTGGGCTTCTTCTAGATATTTGTAAAGAAGCTACCATGGCTTGGTCGATCATCTGAATAGGATTATTTTTGGTGGGGAAGTAGGGGGTTGTATTTGTTTACCTCGCATTTTCTCAGGGTTGCAAACTGATCCATAACTCTCCTGAAAGACTCTAACTTTTAATTTAGAATATAATTTAATGATCAACATAGTAAAACCCCTTCTCTACTAAAAATACAAAAAAATTAGCCGGGTGTGGTGGTGTGCTCCTATAATCCCAGCTACTTGGGAGGCAGGAGAATCACTTGAACCCGGGAGGCAGAGGTTGCAGTGAGCTGAGATTGTACCACTGCACTCAAGCCTGGGAGACAGGGAGAGACTCCATCTCAGCCAGAGCTACCCTTCCTGGGGGGTTCAGCCACACCCACCCACCTGTTCTCCACCCCCAAATGATGGGGTCACACTCAACTTTGAAGCTCATACCTTTCCACCAGCTGCACCCAAGAACCTGGGGACAGACTAAAGCAGTCAGAGGAGGACTCACATAGGGGTGTTGAGAGGCAGCCGCTGTGCTGAAAGGAGCCTCGAACTGGTGAACAGTGGGGAAGGGGACAGACATACGAAGCCAGGAGGCCCCTAGGCAGGGCCTGTACCTCTGAATTAGCCTTCAGGGAATCCAGGAGACAGACACTGCCGGGGGGTGTGTTCCCCATTCCTCTGGGGACTGGGCCTTCAGCTGTGCAGAGCAGGAATGGATGATGCCCATTTCAAAGGAGCAGAAACAGGCTGGGGAAGGGGCTGGCGTGGAAAGCCTTGGCTTGGGTCCCATGGGTGTAAGCCGTGGAGCTTCCACGTGCTTTCCACGTGTTGGGGAACTGGATCAGGTCTGCTGAGGCCTTGCTGAGTGTGCACTAGGTGGCCACTCTCAGGCAGCTGGCTGGAGCGGTGCTGAAGCCGATCTCGTGCCCTGATAGGTGTGGTCACTGCCCAACCCCCTCACACAAGAGCATACCAACAGCAAAGCTGGGCCCAGCCCAAGATGCCCATCCGTGCCTCAGTTTCCTCTTTGGTGGTGGCCCTTCCTGTGAATGCCGTTCCCCCTGCAGAGAAGAGGGGGCGGGGACAGCAGGGGCGCTGCAGAGGAGAGGGCTGGCCGGTTCTCCTCCCTTCTGGGGCTGTAGCCAGTGGGGCCACCAAGCCTCCCTTTTTGTGTCAGTCAGGCTGAAAAGAACCATGGGGGAAGGAGGGACCAAGACTCAACTCAAATTAGGACTGTGGATTTTCCTTAGCGAGTTGTTCTAGAATATTCCCAGGACAGAGCAGAGAGATGGAGCAGAAAGAGGAAGAAGAGAAGGAGGAGGAATAGAAGAATAAATAGAAGGAGGAAAAGAGAGAGCCAGAGAAACAGAGAGAGAGAGCGAGAGAGAGAGAGGAGGCCTGGAGGACAGAGAGAGGGAGAGACCAAGAGAGGGGAACAAAGAGACAGAGACCTGGAGAAAGGGACAGAGGCAGAGACAGAGACACAGAGAGACGGACTGGGAGTTTCGGTGGGGCTGAGGACAGGTGTTGCGATCCTGGATGTCATTTGTCAATGGAGGGTGCTGGCAGCGCTAAACCCCATGATAGGGCAGGTGGGAGGGCCGGGGATGGCAGGGGCAGGTGGGTGGCTGGCCCGAGGGTCCAGGCTCAGGGCAGACCCAGGCGGGAGCAGCATGGAGGGGGTGTCCATGAGCAGGGCTCCTGAGGAGGCTGCCAAGAGAGGGTCCAGTCAGGAGACAGGAGGAGCCACTGGGGGACCGAGAGGCCACGGTCAGGGAGGGGAAAGGAAAACAAGAGGCCACATCCAAAAGCTGAGCAACCGACGGTGGACGTCCCCCCGGCCCGCCCCTTCTCCCTGGATGGGTCTTCTCGGATGCGCCTGCTCCCCCAGCACAAGCCCCCCGGTGAGAGTAAAGACAACAACGGACACGCATATGTGGGACTCTACAGCTGGTAAATTTCCTCTCATCGTGGTTCTCATGGATGCACGCTGTTCCAAAGCCCAGAGAGTCTGCACTGCTTGCCCCAGGTCACACAGGAGGGCAAGCTGGGGTACGAACCCAAGACAAGTCCCGCCACCCTCCTCATGCTGAAGCTCACCTGGAGAATGTCCGGAAGAATGCGCTGTGGACAGGAGACGCCGCTCCCCCTCCTCGCAGTTTCCTGCCGCACCCTGAGGACGGTGCCCTGGGGATACCCGGCCCTTGGGTTGCTGCAGGATCAATCTCTTTGCCTTCAGTTTCCACCAATTCCAGGTTTGCAGGGAGAGGCAGCCGGGCCCGGGCACGTGGCCATGTGCAGGGCTGCGGAGTCCACTCGCTGGTGCCTGGTGTGTGGCCTGTGAGTCCCTCTGCCAGGTGTGATGGCCGGGCTGCCACAGGGCAGCTGGTCTTGGGGCGCCTGTGAGCCAGAGCAGAGCTGGCAGGAACAAGGCTGCGAGCGCCTAATGAGAGCCAGGTGGGGCCACACCTCGCCTGTCGGCGGCACCTCCTGGCTTTGATCAGTGATAAGGGCCTAAGTGTTCCCAGGACCCCTGCCCTCCCCCACAGCCGGCTCCTGGCCTGGACACCGCTTCCCCTTCAAAGCCACCTCTCATCACCCAGCCACAGGGCAGACAGAGGCAGAGGTGGAGGGGCCCCCGCTGGAGGGGCCAGGGGCGGGGCAGAGGTCCTGCTTCCCTGGGATCCATTTCTCCAACACTACTGCAAAGCCCCACGTGCTCCATAAACACACAGGCACACCCCAACACCACCCACTCCCAGCCCAGACCTAGAGGAATCTTCCCTCCTCCTGGCCCTCGGCTCAGCCACCCACTTGTCCTCATGGGGCTGCCCTGCCATCCAGCAGGCCTCCTCCACGGTGAAGCTTGGAAACCCCTGCTCCACGGCCTCCCTAAGAGCCACCTCCCGCCTGTATTTGGGGGGGAGGGGTGGGTGGGTGCAGGCACAGCTGCTGTGGGGGTCCTCATGTGTATGGCAACCTCATTAGTAAAGCAGTCAGCACTTGGTCACCAGCAGGGCTTCAGAGCTAGCAACCTGGGGGTGGGCAGCCCCCGCCCTGTTGCCCCCAGCTGTCGATCTCCTGCTGGTTGACCTCCCCAGGTGGGAAGGAGAATTGAGAGAGTTAATGCAGATGAAGCCCACGGAGCAGAAGCCCAGGCAGGTATGGGCTTATACTCAAAGACAAAGCTGCAGAGTCAGAGGGCTCAGGACCCTCCACCAGCCCAGGCTTTCGGGAGACAGGAACTGAGAGGTGGCCTGGCTGAGCTGCTTCCTGGAGGTGCTGAGGCCCTCACTATGACTCTTCCTGCCACCCTGGGCTGCCGGGCAGACACTGGACGTAAATTTACATGTGGGTATTGCAGCAGGGGCCGCCACCAACCCTGTCCCCCACCAACGGGTGCAGACAGTCAACTGCTGGCTCGGCCCCACTGGCCTCCCCGACTGTCCCTGTCGGGGAAGGATCCCCCTCACCCCCTCCGTCCTCTCTATTTTGTTTTGGTGATTTTTTTTTTTTTTTTGAGACGGAGTCTCGCTCTTTTGCCCAGGCTGGAGTGCAGTGGCGCAATCTCGGCTCACTGCAAGCTCCGCCTCCCGGGTTCACGCCATTTTCCTGCCTCAGCCTCCCGAATAGCTGGGACTACAGGCGCCCGCCACCGCGCCCGGCTAATTTTTTGTATTTTTTTTTTAGCAGAGAGGGGGTTTCACCGTGTTAGCCAGGATGGTCTCGATCTCCTGACCTCGTGATCCACCCACCTCGGCCTCCCAAAGTGCTGGGATTACAGGCGTGAGCCTCCGCACCCGGCCGATTTTTTTAATTATTAAAAAAATGGAGCTTTAAAGTCTACTTTGCCCCAAAACTGGAGCAAAACCGTGTGGAGGGACAGCGACCCTGACCCCCGAGTGGGACCGTGAGAGTGCAGGAGGGAGGCCGTTGACCAAGGCTGCTGAAGCCCCCATGGCTTCTGATCCTTCCCCGCCCTTCAAAGTCTCACAGATGACCTTGGGCCCATGGACTCCAGGCAGGTATGGGGTGTCTGCACTGTCACTTGGGGTCACACTCACAGCCCTGTGATGCCTGGGGTGTCTGTCCTTGTCTGCTCATGGACAGGGCTCCCTGCTCTGAGGACACGACCTGGGGGGTGGAATCCGCCTGTATTTGGGGGGTGGGTGGGTGCAGGTACAGCTGCTGTGGGGGTCCTCATGTGTATGGCAACCTCATTAGTAAAGCAGTCAGCACTTGGTCACCAGCAGGGCTTCAGAGCTAGCAATCTGGGGGTGGGCAGCCCCCGCCCTGTTGCCCCCAGCTGTGGATCTCCTGCTGGTTGACCTCCCCAGGTGGGATGGAGAATTGGGAGAGTTAATGCAGATGAAGCCCACGGAGCAGAGCGGAGGCCCCACCACTCAGCTGCTCCTGCTGTTATCATCACCATCACCACCCTCACGGCAGCTGCACAGGAGAATTACCAGCTCAGGCTGGCTGGGGCAGGCAGGTGTGTGTTGAATGACTAAGCGAATGCTCTGACATCGGCCCCGGGAGGCCCAGAGGAAATAACAGCCTCCCCCAGTCTTCAGCTGTTTGCAGCCATAGGCTCCCTGTGCATATGACAGCCAGTTGCAGGAGGCTCAGGGTGAAGCTGTCCCCTCCCTCCGCCCACTCTGCACCCTCCCAGTGGTCCCTTCACCAACAGAGTAACAGTGCCCAGAGCAGAGGCCACAGCTCCCCTGCCCAGTGGCTCGGGGGTGTTGCTCTGAAGTTCTTCCCGGGGCCCAGCCTGGAGCTCACTCCTGCAGCAATGCACCGTGTATACGTGCACACTGCCAGTCACAATCATGATCCTAGTGTTTAGAGTAACTCCTGATAAATGATAGGTGGCCTGATTAAGAGCCAGTTACTATTTGTTGAATGAGTGAAGGAATGAATGAATGATTGCAGGTTATTCATACACTAACGATCTTATTTAATGTTTACCAAAAGAAAGATGCCTGTGCTGGCAGTTATGTGAGATGAACTGCCCCGTTTGTTAGTTTCCCAGGCTGCCATAACACGGTACCACAAACTGGGTGGCTGAAAACAATAGGAATTATGTCTCCAGTTCTAGAGTCCAGAAGTCTGAAGTCATGGTGTGCAGGGCTGGCTCCTCGGGGGCTGCAGGGTGGGGGCGTCATTCTCTGACTCTTCCTGGCTTCTGACGGCTCTGGCATTCCTTGGGCAGGCGGATGTGTCACTCTGATCGCTGCCTTCGCCTTCCCATGGCCGGCTTCCCTCCGTGTCTGTCTCTTCTCTGCTTATAAGGACCCCAGTCATTGCATTTAGAGCCCACCCTACTCCAGTGTGACCTCGTCTTAACATAGGTAATCGCACCTGCAAAGACCCTATTTCCAAATAAGGTCACTTTCACAGGTATTGGGGGGTAGGACTTAGATGTGTTCTTTTAGGGGGGCACTGCTCACCCCAGAGCACACTGTTTTCTAGGCTTATACTCAAAGACAAAGCTGCAGAGTCAGAGGGCTCAGGACCCTCCACCAGCCCAGGCTTTCGGGAGACAGGAACTGAGCGGTGGCCTGGCTGAGCTGCTTCCTGGAGGTGCTGAGGCCCTCACGATGACTCTTCCTGCCACCCTGGGCTGCCGGGCAGACACTGGACGTAAATTTACATGTGGGTATTGCAGCAGGGGCCGCCACCAACCCTGTCCCCCACCAACAGGTGCAGACAGTCAACTGCTGGCTCGGCCCCACTGGCCTCCATTCTGGAGAATGGTCGCTGCTCCCAAAGCAAAGCTTGTGTCCAGTTGCCCACGCCGCGGTCAGACAGAATTGTTCTCTGACCAATGGGTGGGGGCTGCAGGAGTACAGAAGGTGTGGCCTCCTGGGTTAACCCCTAACCGGGAGCAGAGGAGGGGCTTTAACAAGGACCTGGTGGGAATGGTAAGCCCAGAAGGCTTCCTGGAGGAGGTGAGGGGGTGCACCGAGAAGAGGGAGCTGGGGTTGAGGCTGGAGGGAAGGGTTCTAGCAAAGGCCTGCGGGGAAGAGGGTGGGAAGGTCTGTCCCTTTCTGAACAAGGCTGAGTCACTGGAGTCCCGCCTGGGAGAGAGGGTCTACCCAGCATGGAGTCCTCAGTGAAGGACAGAGGGTGCACTGGTTTGCTTTGCTGCTGATGGAGCCCAGTAGCCCCTGCCAGTGCTGGATTGAGAGGATGGAGTTTGAGGGAGAAGGAGTTGGGAGGAGGGCCCCAGAGGTGCGGGCTGGTTACTCGGCAGCCATCTCCTCAGCGTTTCCCTCCTGCCCGGGGCTGAGTGGCCGCCAGGGTGGGTGGAGTAGGGATTTGGGCCACTTCCCCAGGCTTCGGCTTCCTGTGTGCAGTAGGTGCCTTTGGCTGGTACATCCTGAGTCCTCAGAGTTTGTTGTAGCTCAGAATTTCCCAGGGAGACGGTGGAATCTGGGGTCTGTGAGCCAGAGAGGGGCCTACGCCTTCACCTCATGCTCCCTGCAAGAAAGTTTAGGATCCCTGTCCTCCCCCAGGGCAGAGGCGGATGGAAATGGGTGGGCCGTAGCTTTTAAATCCATCTCTACCGGGAGCCTGGGGTGGCCTTGGGCAGGAGGGCAGGAGATCTTGCGTCTCTGGATCTCTGTTTCCTCATCTGTGAAGAGGGCGATGCTGGCGGCTGCCCCAGGTGCTGTGAGACGGAAAGAGTGGATGCAGGAAAAGCCCCCCAGTGGCACTGCAGGCCGGAGACACCCCGGGACGTGCACACTCCGCTTGGCCTGGCCTGGCGGTCTTCATATTTGCTAACTGTATGGAAAGATGGAGTTTTCTTTCTTTAGAATAATACAAATGAATTCACTCATTCTACAGAAACCGATCAAGCTCCACTGTGCAGGGCACTTGGGATGTGTCAGTGAGTGAGGCAGCTGCTGCCTACCCGTCGTGTTCGCACTGGGAGGTGGCGTGGGGGAGGGAGATGGGTGATAAACTACAAAGACAGCAGGCGACTGTCTGCTAGACAGACAGATGGACACTGGGGGACAGCAACAAGCAGAGCCGGAGAAGGGGATGCAAAGGGCTGGGGCAGGAAGGGAGGCTGGGTACAGCTTCAGACAGTGGCCCAGAGCTCACGGAAGGGGGCGTCATGGAGGGGGGGCGTTGTGGAGTGGGGGGCCTTGCACGGGGACCTCATGGAGAGGGGAGCCTCAGGTGGGGGGCTTCATGGAGAGGAGGGCCTGTGGCGGGGGGTCGGGAAGGGGCCCTTGTAGGTGGCTTCATGGAGAGGGAGATCTGATGGAGAAGGGGGCCCTCATGGGAGGGCTCAAGTAGGGGGGCCTTGCATGGGGGCCTTGTGGAGGAGAGGCAGCATGAGGGGGTGAAGAGTGAGCCTTAGAGAACCTGCTGGAAGGGCATTCCAGGCAGAGGGAGCAGCTGGCACAGAGGCCTAAGGGGTGCACCAGGGCTGGGCTGGGTCAGTGTGAGTGGGGGAGGGGCTGGGAGCTGGGGCCAGGGCTGCAGGCCCAGCTCATGGTACCTGGGTGACCACTGCCAAGGCCATGGGCTTTAACCCCGAGTGGGAGGGGGTCCTGTGCAGCATTCAGAGCCCAGGAGGGGCACGACCCAATGACACTGATCCTTTAAGAGGACGAGGTGCAGCATGCTCACTCGCTGGGGCTGAGCAGGTCAAGCCGTATTTCAGATATCCCCCAAAGACAGATCTAAGTTGTAACCCCTGGTACCTGTGAAGGGGACCCTATTTGGAAAGAGGGTGGAGGCGGCATTGCTGGTGGCCTGGCTGGGGCGTGAGGGGCGTGGGGGACGATGTTCAGGTTCAGGGCTAGATGAAACAAGGGAAGTCGGGATACACCCCCAAACCAGACGCGGGCCTTGGGGCAGGTCTCAGCGGGATGACGGCAGCTCAGGTGTGGCCTAGCTGTTGAGTTTGCTATGCGGGTGAGATGTCTGCTGGAGAGGTGGAGGGTGGTAGATAGAGACGCAGGAGGCTTGCAGGGAATGGGGCCTGGCCTGGAGACAGAGCGGTGTAAATGTTGCGTAAGTCAACACACGTGGTGATGTAGGTGACGTGCCGAGGTCCTGCCCATTTCTAAAAGGAAGGTATTGAGCAAGAACCAGCTCTCAAGTTGAGTCTGTGACCGCGGCAGCATGAGAAGGAGCAGGGGTGGGGGCCTTCGCAGGTTCCGGAGGTGACAGGGCCAGGGGATGCTGCCGCCAAGCTCTGTGATCAGAGAGAGGCCGGGAAAGCCCCATCTCGCACCTTTTCACCTGGTCATCTCCTCATCTGGCACCCTTTCCCTCGGGTCGGCCTCTAACCTCAGACCAAGAAGAGCTGTGCTTCTTCCCAAAAGGCCTTTTCAAAAACCACAGAGTGTTTGCATGGTGGATGTAGGAACTGATTCATTTTTCACCCTCGCCCTGGTTGCCAGAAGGCTCGGGACAAACCCAGGGTCCCTTCGTGCGAGTGGGAAGTTTTCAGGGACTATTTGGTAAACTGGGTCATATCCGAGCCAGGACAGGTCCCCTGACCTTATGTGATCTTTGCTCAGACTTTCTTGTTCATTAAAATCACATATCCACTGTTGGGGTTCTATGACCCACCTATACTAGTAGATTCATTTATGTCTCCAAGTATTGGACTTAATTGCTATCTAACAGTGGAGTGTTCCCCTGGGCAGCCCTTATAAGTCATCTGCCTTAGACTTGTGCCCACAGTGGGTGGCCAGTTGCTGGAGAGAACTCCCAGGCTGCACCAGGCACGTTAACCTGGAGCCCAGGGAGAAGGTTCCTGCGGGACCCTCAAAGCGCCCTCAGTGTGTGGGGAGGGAGGGAACCTGGAGGCATCTCTTGACCATCTACCATGAGCATCACATACGCCTTCTCCCTTAGACTTCAGCCAAGCCTGAGAAGTGGGTCTTTTTCTTTTTTTGAGATGGAGTCTCACTCTTTCACCCAGGCTGGAGCACAGTGGTGCAATCTCGGCTCACTGCAACCTCCGCCTCCCGGGTTCAAGCCATTCTCCTGCCTCAGCCTCCTGAGTAACTGGGATTACAGGCACGCACCACCATGCCCGGCTCATTCTTGTATTTTTAGTAAAGACGTGGTCTCACCATGTTGGCCAAGCTGGTCTCAAACTCCTGACCTCAAATGGTCCACCCTTCTTGGCCTCCCAAAGTGCTAGGATTACAGGCATGAGCCACCATGCCCAGCCAGAAGTGGATCTTTTGTCCCCATTTTACAGATGAGGACACTGGGGCTTGGGCACAACAAGAAACCTGCCCAGGGTCGTGCCTAACGCTGACCTCTGAGCCCAAGTCTGCCCAAGTTGAGGTCCACACTCTTGGCTGTGAGCATATGAATAGCTCACCTGGGAGACAGGTGTGTGTGTCCGAGCAGCACTCCACCAGGAGGCAGCATGGCTGGGCAAGACCCCTGAAGCCCTCCAGGGAGGAAGGCGTGGCCCCAGAGAAACGGCCCCTAAAGCGGTCCACGTTGGAATCCAGGAATCTGTGACTGTCTTAGGCCTCGTGGCCCCGGGACATCCAGACTTCAAGCCAGTTGGCTTGAGATGGAGATGATCCTGGATCATGACACAGGTCCTGCACTGCGGGGGAGGGAGGCAGAAGCAGGGCCAGAGTGACTCAGTGCAGGAAGACCTCCTGCACCAAAGCCACAGTGGTTGGCTTTACGGTGGGAGTTTGGGGCCACGAGCCAAGGAATGTGGGCACCTCTAGGAGGTGGAAAAGGCAAGGACTGGCTCCTCCCCTGAAGCCTCCAGAAGGAGCACAGCCTCGCTGACACCTTGACGTTATCCCGGTGAGCCCTGTGCTGGACTCTGAGCTCCAGGACCGTGAGATAATTACTGAGTACTGAGCTGCCAGGTCCATGGTGTTTATTGTGGCAGCCACAGGAGACGAACACCACAGAGGGTTAGACGCTGTTTCCCAGAAGGCTGCGGGAGGCTGAGCTGCCACCAGGGATATGGAGTGTCATGGATGGGGGATGGAATGGGCCCTCTCTCCCTCCTCTTGGTCAGCCTTGGCCAGAATGGGAGACCAAGGAGTTAGGCCAGGCAAGTGGAGGAAAACCTCAGAATCCAGGCAAAAGCTGAAGAAACTGAGGCCATTGTGTGCAGGGAGCAGGGGCACAGGTAGACCTTGTCACCTTCTCCACATCTCAGAAGGGTTGTCACTGGCAGCAGAGCCCAAAGAAGGCTCGGCCTCCGCACTGGAGGAGGGGGTCTCAGGGGCGGTGCCCAATGCAGGGCGAACATTCATGGTAGTGAGCTCCCCAGCACTGGAGATGTACAAGCCAGGGTCAGTGTGCCACCATCAAGCCAGATGGACAGCTGGCCCGGAGACGCTGCCTAGCAAATATTCATTGAAACATCTGGATTAGAGGGTACGGGGGGCGTGTGGAGAAGTGAGGAGCCTGTGGCCACCCCTGGATGTGGCCGGCCTAAGAAGGCAGTCCTACCCAGCAAGCTGTGTCCTATGGTGACCAGAGGCAACCCTGGGCCTCAGTGCCTGCTGCCTGTTCTGACTGGGTGGCCATGGGCAAGCATCACCACCTCTCTGAGCCCATTTTCTTATCTGTGCAAAGGGAATGTTGACACAAGCCCTGCAGGGCTGTAACCTCTCACAGCACAGTAGGCTCATGATTAAAAGCCCAGGAGTGCTGGGTGCCCCCAGGCCAGGTGATATGGTTTGGCTCTGTGTCCCCACCCAAATCTCATGTTGAATTGTGATCCTGAGTGTTGGAGGAGGGGCCTGGTGGGAGGTGACTGGGCCATGGGAGTGTTTTCTAATGATTTAACACCACCACCCAGTGCTGTCTCCTGATAGAGTTCTCATGAGATCTGATTGGTTGAAAGCATGTAGCACCTCCCACTTCACTCTCTTCCTGTCCCTCCAGCCACGAAAGATGTGCCAGCTTCCTCTTCACTTTCTGCCATGACTGTACGTTTCCTGAGGCCTCCCCAGTCATGCTTCCTGTACAGACTACAGAACCGTGAGCCACTTAAACCTCTTTTCCTTATAAATCACCCAGTCTCAGATAGTTCTTTGTAGCAATATGAGAACAGACTAATACAGCAGGGTTTCCCTTTCACTCCCTGACATCCACCCCCATATCTTGAGGCCTGAAAATGCTCAAGGGGAGGCTACAGGGATCTGGGGTTGCCTGACTCTGGGGCAGCCTGTCCTAAGGAGAAGGGCTCACCCTCAGCAGGCAGCTGACATCTGGGCATTGCAGCTGCTGGCCCCGCAAGGACAGGGCATGGTCAGACCCTCCAGCTGTGAAGAGGAAGGGGACACTCTGTACTCTGCCTCTAGGACCCCCATGGGGGCCCAGCACCTCAGTTTACCCCAGAGATCACCCTTGGGTAGTTTTGGGCCTATAGAGCAGGGGTCCCCAACCCCTGGGCCTGGACTGGTACCAGTCCATGGCCTGTTGGGAACCAGGTCTCACAGCAGGAGGTGAGTGGCAGGCAAGTGAGCATTCCTGCCTGAGCTCCACCTCCTGTCAGATCAGCAGCAGCATTAGATTCTCACAGGAGATGAATCCCATTGTGAACTGTGTACACAAGTGACCTAGGTTTCATGCTGCTTATGATAATCTAATGCCTGATGATCTGAGGTGGAATAGTTTCATCCCAAAATCATCCCTCCACCCAACCTGGTCTGTGGAGAAATTGTCTTCCACAAAACCAATCTCTGGTGCCAAAAAGGTTGGGGACTGCTGCTATATGAGATGGACATAGGTTTATTGGGGCCTGAAGTTTATATAATGGGGTGAGGGCTTTTAAGAAAAAGAATACAAGGCCGGGTGCAGTGGCTCACCCCTGTAATCCCAGCACTTTTTCGGAGGCCAAGGCAGGTGGATCACCTGAGGTCAGGAGGTCGAGACCAGCCTGGCTAACATGGTGAAACCTGTTTCTACTAAAAATTCAAAAAATTAGCCAGGTGTGGTGGTGTGAGCCTGGGGCTCAGGAGGCTGAGGCAGGAGACTCACTTGAACCTGGGAGGCGGAGGTTGCAGTGCGCCGAGATTGCGCCATTGCACTCCAGCTTGGACAAAAGAGCAAAACTCCATCTCGAGAAAAACAAAAAAGAAAAAAGAATACAAAATGACAAAATTATAAATGTAAATTTAGTTATAAAAGTGAATATTTACTTAAAATGAGAAAAGAAATAACACATTTCAAGCTTAAAATAGCTTACAAATACAACAAACTTCAAAACTCCAGAAAAATTACATCAATTTTACTAAGGAACATTCTTGCGGCTATTTACTTTATACCCACAGGTTTTGGCCACATGCTTGCTCCGTTTCTCCATAAGATCCTAATTTGGCAGTATTTTCCATCGAGACAATCTCTTGTGGTTGGTCAAAGCTTGTTTTCAAGTGTTGACATTTGAAAGAAGTTTCCCTTTTACTATTCGTTATTTGTCATATTATATAAATTATGAAACAGTTGTCAAATTTGGGGAAACCTCATCAAATTGCTTCTATACTTGAGATGTGCAGTATCAAGGCATTTCCAGGGCTCTTGGACATAACTCATGTTGGACGCTCTTTGAATTGATGACATACCTCAACCAGTTGGTCATCAATGTCCTTGCTGTGTTGAATATTCTGAGCTTTCTGCTCTCTCAGTGATGTCAAATGTTTTGTGTTAAATCAGCAGGAAATTTAAATATTTTCCTAGAGTATTCATGTGACCCATTTATTAATGGATTATCTGATGATCCAAGAGTTTATTTATTACTTTGATTTAACATTTATCTCCTTTCCTTATTGCTCGCCTGGGTATGATCTGCTACATGACTGCTGCATCTGCCCAGCCTGTTGTGAAGGCAGCCAGCAGGGAGCACATTGCGTCTCATTTCTATACATCCTTCCTTGGCCCCTTCCCTTTTTCCTCCATCCTCATCACCCTGGGTTTGCCCCTCTCAAATAACATGTTAGTTCCTTAATTTGTGCTTCTTTCTGCGGGCCTGGGGCTGGGTCCAGTTGGATGCCTTTCCCCCGTTCCTGGTTTTCATGAAGGAGAATGTATCTGTGATGTATTCCTGCTCTTCACTGCTCCAGGAAGGTGGAGTGACTCCCATGATAGGCAGATCTGGGAAAAATAACTGAGATGACTTGGCCTAGCTGAGACCTTCCCCTTGAGAGAGGCTGCCAGCAGAGGCCAGATGGAGAGGCCTGGCCTGTTCAGGGCTGCTTGGAGCTGGGTAGGCACATCTTCCTGGACTGCTTCCTTCTCATTCCCAGCCACATTCACTACCCTGGCCTCCACCACTCCGATGGTGATGTTGAGATTTCATCTGTTGGCTCCTGTTTTATTTCAAGTGTTCAGCCCTGGGCCAGCTCCAGAGACCTCACTCTCCCCAGGGCCTAGTATGGAGCCCAGGGTCTGGAGCAGAAGAGGAGTCCTGGGACGAGGACTGTTGTTGTTGTAACTTGACAACAGTCAGGGAGAGGCTGTTTTGCATAGCAACCCCCAATGTGCATTCTACCATCCCAGGGTCTAGAACCCCCCACCAGAAATCTTCAGCAGGTCCCAGGAAGCAAGACACCTCAAAGAACTGGCATGCTTTTCATCCCCTTTGGCCACACCAATCTGGAACTTTCAGAGTTGCTGTCAGAACCAGAGGCACCCCCTACCAGAAATGCTGAAAGAGCTCTGAAGGGCAATTCCACATTGGGCAGTCATGAAAGGGTCTGTCCTGGCAGGGGGCCAGGCCAGGAGTCACTGACAGAGGGGTGTGCATTGAGAAGCAGCCCCTTGGAATGTGCCTCAGCTGTTACCAGGGCCCCAAATGCACGGTGCTGGCCTCCACGGGGCTCCACTCATCTGACCTAGGACTTCACCTATATATGGGCATGTACTTTATTTGGGGGTGATCCCAGGAAGCACGTCATGGGGCTAGGGAAGGGAGACAGAGAGGTGAGGAGAGCCAGGAAAAGTGCATTGATGGAGTGGCCTCCATGGACAACTGGAGCTCAGCCCTCCTGGGCACTGGGGGTCCTCAGACAGTGCAGAGCCCTCCCCAGAACTGTTCCTACATGGGGCCTTCCTTCACCTAGTCTTCTCCAACAGTGATTGAGGGTTGCTCCTGTAGGAACAAACTCCCTAGCTTTTCTGGCCTGCCCTGCAAGTGGGCCAGGCTGACTTCCATGACCAGAGTAAGCTCACAGGCCTGAGCCTCAGGGGTGCAGGAGAACTGTTCAGCAACAGAAACTGAAGCCCTAGGTGGGCCAAGGGGCTGCAAGACACACAGAGAGCTGGCATTGTCGGGAGGACAAGAGCGCCGGGTTACCCATGCCAGATTTCCCACTTTTGGGGGTGTCCAGGGCGAGGGGGCTGCCCTTTCTGAAACTGGTTTTCCCCTGAAAGGGGCACGGCCTGTCCCATTCACTCATTTAGAACCCGATGGTTGGTATGGGGAAGGGGATGTGGATTTTTCTCCTGTTGCCCCAAAGACAGTTCCCAAGATAGAGCGACTTCTGAGCAGATCTCTTCTTCCGCTGCAGAACCTTATGGCTGTGCGATTCATAATTGGAGCGGTCATCTCTGACCAATGCGATGGGGCTGCTTCCAAGAGCTTAACCAACAATTCGTCCAGGGGGAAGGAAATGAATGCTTTCCTTAATGTGTGGCTATCTGGGAGCCGCGGCTGGGCACTGCCTGTGTTATTAAGGACAATCAGACTGTTATTAATTTATATTCCGCCTCTTAAAGGAAAATCTATGTGTGCAGAGACCATGAGGGAACACCTTGCTGCTCATTTGCTTTCCAAATCTATCTGAATTATTCAGGCCGGCTAATGAATTTGTCTTGTCCGGGGCTCTTCCATATTGTCTAGACAGATTTCAGAGAGTTAATAGCAGAGTAAATCCTGCAGTCTGGCCGGCCAGACGAAAATAGTTGCATATAATTATGTTGTTTCCTAAAGAGGCGATTTCCTGGCTGAGACCTGGGGGGTGTGGCCAGGATGCGTGGACATTTGCATATTTCTCACTGGAGCTGAGACACTGGGCAGGGAAATTCCAACTGAAGTCGTCAGAGTGGAATTTTTTTTTTTTTTTTTTTTTGAGATGGAGTTTTGCTCTTGTCACCCAGGCTGGGGTGCAGTGGTGCTGTCTCGGCTCACTGCAACCTCCACCTTCCGGGTTCAAGTGATTCTCCTGCCTCCCTCTCCTGCGTAGCTGGGACTACAGGTGCCCGCCACCACACCTGGCAAATTTTTTACATTTTTTGATAGAGACGGGGTTTTGCCATGTTGACCAGGCTGGTCTCAAACTCCTGACCTCAAGTAATCTGCCCGCCTCGGCCTCCCAAAGTGCTGGGAGGCATCCCCGAGGAGCACGGAGGAGGATGAGAGCCGTCAGGTGTCTAGAAACAACTGCAGCAGCCCGGGTTGAGGGTGCTTCCAGCTTGGAAAGATGTCTGCTTGTCCTCAGTTTCCCCATTACATCAAACTGACAGGCATTCATCGTGCAGGCACTGGGCTGAATTCTGGGGGTGCAGAGGCCGTAAGGCGCAGGCGCCATCACTGCATTGTCGCAGGAGGTTCTGCCCAGGGCTGCCTCGGTGTTGGGTGGTAGCTGCATCTCTGAGGCATCCGGAAGCTTGGAGGGGAGGTCAGGAGGCAGGAAGGGCTGTTCTCGGCCTCGGGAGCAGCGGGACCTGGAATGAGTCTGGGAGACGTGTCCAAAAGGCCCAGAAATGTGGGTGTTTCAGGCTGAGCCGCGTCCCTCCAAAATTCGCATGTGGAAGTCCTAACTCTCAGGACCTCAGGATGTGATCGCACTTGGAGAAAGGGTTTTTAAGGAGGTGATTAAGTTAAAATGAGGTCAGAAGGGTGGGCTCAGATCCAACCTGCCTGGAGTCCTCATAAGAAGAGATTAGGACACAGGCATGCACGGGGAAGATCAAGGGAGGACACGGGGAGACTGTGGCGTCTGCAAGCCAGGAGAGAGGCCTTGGAGGAACCAGCTCTGCCTGCTGGCAGCTGGACATCGGGCTTCCAGCCTCTGGCCTGTGATGGTGCATTCTGTGGCGTAGGCCTCCCCATCTGCAGGACTGTGCTGTCGCAGCCCCAGGTGATGCGTTCCGTGGGAATAGGAAGCCCAGCCCTGTGGCCCCGCCAGCACATTCCACCTCCTCCGTCTCAGCCAGAGCCCTTCGGGCCCATCCAGACTGCAGTTCAAACCCAAGCGTGTCTCTACCTGGACCTATGCCCACCCTCAGCCCAGATGAGTTGGGGGCTCCAGGCTGGTGAGACAGCTGAGCGTCTGCCTCCCTCTGCACAGTGCGGGGATTTCGCCCTGGTGGTTAAGTGGAGCGCTTAGCTCCTAATTGCTGTAATGGTGCTCGGGGAGGGCCCTCGTGGTGGGCGGATCAGGTGTGAGCCCAGAGTAGGCACAGTGGGTGGAGTCGGTGGCCAGCTACCCCCCCCACCCCCTCCCCCGCCTGCAGCAGATGAAATACAGCCTTGCCACAGGCCTACAGGCAGGGCGGAGAGAGTGGGCTGGGCTGCCAGGCCAATGGTGGTCACCTGGCACCTCCACCCAGTAGCCGGGAGGCAGAGGGTCTCATTCATTCATTCACTCATCCACCCATTCATTCAGGGAAGACACAGGCTGGGGGCTGCTGTGAGCCCCACACTCTACAGGGCACTTTGCACAGATCGACTCAGTTTATTTTTCTGATGGGCCTTGGGGGCATTCACTTCATGTCACCGATGATGCAAATCGGGCCAAGGGAAGCTAAGTCACTTGTCAAAGATCTCCTGGCAAGAGGAGCTGGGACTCAAGCACCAGCAGCTTGGGTGGCTCCAGAGACTGTGCTCCCAGTGACCAGGCAGCACAGCCTCAGCCAGGCAGGCGAGGCCCTGCAGACAGGCGCTGAGGGCCTGCAGCAGCCCGGCCTCTGTCCCGAAAGGCTGGAGCTCAGGGAGGTAGGAAGTGAGGAGGCACCCAGGAGCCATGCCCAGAACTCCCGCCTTCCAGCTCATGGCCCACCTCCCGCATGTTCTTACCTGGGCCTGGGATCCACCGGCGTTTCCAGCCCCAGAGAGGAGCAACTGTGGAAGGCTGGGCCCTGGGGCTGCACTGGGAGGCCTGGGCGCTGAGTCCCCCAGCGGATGGTCCAGCTTCAGGGCCTTTGGCCACGCTGCCTCCCCTGATGCCCTCCCTGACCACCGGCTGCAGCCCTCCCTGACCACCGGCTGCAGCACCGCTCCCTCTGAAACCATGCACGCGATGTACTGCTAGGTATTTCCTTGCTTACTCATTGCTGTCTTTCTCCTTCGCAAAGCACGAAAGTTCTGCCAGAGCACAGCCGCTGCCTGTCTTGTTCTCTGGCATCATCCAGGCCAGGACGGCACCCAGACCAGGCTGACGTCCAGCACAGCTACATGGTACACACTCCCGTCCCATGTGAGTGGTAAGGGCGCTGCTAGCTGGAGCATGTCCCACCCTATCCTGACACGGGGTTGCTTCCTAAGGCAGGAGGCTAAAGGCGGTGTCACAGAGCAGAAACTGCGCACCGAGAGCACAGCCAGGCTGTCATCCCCACCGTCTTCCCAGGGAGCCGGGCCCTCACCCTGAAGTCCGCTGAACAAAGCTTTTAGCCTCCCAATAGGTGTTTGCTGATCTCAAGCTCCACAGGGCCGTGCTTTCCCTCCTGGTAAATCATAATTACTTTCCTAGCACTGTGAGGGCCCTTTGTACAGAATTAAGTGAATAACATGTGCTTCGAAATGTCTTGGACATACTCGATGCCAGGCCTTCCGTTGGCATTTCCCTCTGTGCTTGCTGTTAATGAAGCCGGTGAAGTGGCCTTCCAGTGTGGCCCTGGCGGGGCACCCAGTCTCGGTGAATTAGACGCAGCAGCAGGCGGACACCGTGCCAGCTTCCTGAGCAGTCTCCAAATCGGCATTCGCCAGTTTTACCTCCTGCTGCTGGATTTAGGAGTTAAATTGAGGTTTTCTTTTTTCCAGGTTTTCAGTTACCAACCCCCCGCCCCATTGTCTCGAGCCTCTAAACAAAATTGAGAGCTAAACAAATTACAAAGTTTTATGAAAGCCCTTTTTGAACATTCCTAAGCATGAAAGGATGGAGGGAGAAAAGGAAGAAGCACAGGGAGAGATGTGTGCAGAAGGAGGAGCCTGGGGCTTGCAGCACCTCCCAGACGGGCCTGCGTGGGGAAGCCCAGGAGGACCCTGAGCAGGAACCCGGGGAGCAGGGGTGCAGATCCACATGTGTCACCCCTTCTAAAGAGGCCCCAAGAGTGCACCTGAGCTGAAGTCAATGGGGCATCGGCAACACGGTGGGGACAGGGGCTGGCAGAGCCCGAGTGAGCAACTGCGGGGGCTGGATGGGTCCTATGAGTGCAGGCTGGGCAGGGGGAGGGTGGAGTGGGCTGGGGCCTTGCAGGTGTGGGCTAGGTTCTCTGAAGGAGCAGAGGGTGGTCCCGCAGTGAGGGCTGAGCCTTAGGAAGAGCTGGCAGCAAGTGCAGGTGGAGCTTCAGAAACAGGGGCACTGGCAGTGTCCTCTGGCTTCAGCTCTCCCCGGCTCTACCACACCTTCCTTCCTAGCCGGGTACAGTGGTCCGCCTGCCCCCTGCCCAGTCCCTGATGGCGCCGGAGTCCTTTGCAGGCCATGACTCTTGCTTATGTCCACCCTCCTCCCAGGGGAAGGGAGTGAGCATGGGTCAGGCCCTCCGTGTGCTGTACTTAACTGGTAGGCGCAGCCAGCTCCCACAGTTCGCAGAGCTCATGTCTCTTGCTGGAGCCACTGGATCCAAATCCAGGCCCGTGCCTCTGTGTCCGAGCTCCGACTCCCATCTCATAGACACTCAGTAAAGGCTGAATGAATCAACAGATGCACCAGCAGCATGTTTTCGTGAGAGTCGCTGTGAAAAGCTGGTCTTCTTTAATTAATGACTCGCCCATAATTGCCATTCTAGTGTGCTGCGTGCCGCCGTCTGTGATGGGCTTTCTAGACAATTTTGGCGCCAGCGGCCTAATGTGGGCACGCTGTGCCTGCGCACCCAGGGGCCCGAGTGCCCCATCCATCAGCCTGCCTCCTGCAGCCCCGGCCGCCCGGATCAATACCCTCTGCTGCACCCTCAGCCTGCCCCTCATGGTGGGCCACCCTCCCTGGCGCACGACACTCCTGGCTTGTTCCCAAGGTGCTGGCATTTCCTCTGTGCTGGACTAGGGGTCTCAGAAAGGGCCCACCCGTCGTGCTGGTCAGGGACAGGCACGTGGCCCCTCTGCAATGTGGCCCCTCTGCAACCTGACCCCCATGGACATCCTGGGCCTGCCTTCCCCCAGCCCCCTCCTCTTTCTACTATGCACTCCACCTCCTGCTTGCTGCACTGCCCCCAGCCCCCACGGCTCAAAGCTCTGCTCTGTCCCTGGGGAATTTGTGCTTCCAGACTCAGCCCCTTTCGAGGCATCCCCGTCTCCAAGGTGAGCCCTGCCCTGCCAGCCCCAGAAGCACTCACCACTCCCCCTGATGTCTATGCAGCTTCAGCCTGTCTGGGTCCCCAGTGCCCGGAAGCAGGACTCAGTGTTGAGGGATGACCACAGCAGCCAGTGTGGGTGGGGCTTGGGGTGGCCCACAGTCAGAGCCCACGGATTCATCCTCCAGCAGCACACAGCTTGCAGGGAGTGAAGGGAGGCCCAGCGACAGCTAACTGTGTTCTTGTCCCCAAAAGATAATTGAGTTTCCCCAGAAGAGATCTTCAACCCCCATACCCAAGAATGTGATCTTATTTGGAATGATTGATAGTCTCTGTAAATGTTGTCAAATTAAGATGAGGTCACACTGGATGGTGTCCTTAGAGGAAGAGAAGAGAGATACACAGGAGACAAGTCCGAGTGAGGGCAGAGGCAAAGGCTGGAGTGGTGCCGCTGCCAGCCAAGGAGTGCCAAGGATGGATGACTGCGTCCAGGTGGGTGACATAAAGGAGGAGCCCCCGTTGGAGCCTACAGAGGGAGCATGGCACTGCCAACATGGTGATTTTGGACTTCAGACCTTCAGACGGTGAGAGAATCAATGTCTGTGCTTTAAGCCATGCAGTTGGTTGTCCTTTGCCATGGCAGCCCAAGCAAGCTAATCCCCCTACCAGTGCCCCGCCCCAGCCAGGCAGCCCTGCACCCCACACCAGGCCCCCTCCATCACGACTAGCATCACTATACCCCCTCCCAGTGTCCCACACTGACCAGGCAGGGCAGTCCGGACCCCACATTAATCTCTCTCCACCACCACCAGCATCACCATACCCCCTCCCGTGCCCCCCCCCCCCCCCCCCCCCCCCCCCCCCCCCCCCTCCCGTGCCCCTCCCCAGCCAGGCAGCCCCAGACCCCACACCAGTCCCCCTCCATCACCATCACTGTCGCCCTGCTCTGGGCTCTGGTTACTCGCTGTGACATCCATCTCTCAACCCAGCAGTCCCCAACGTTTTTGGCACCAGGGACCATTTTCTGGAAGATAATTTTTCTATGGATGGTGGGGAGTCAGGGGGCACAGAGGATGGTTTTGGGATGATTCAAGTACATTCTATCTCTTGTGCACTTTACTGTAATATAGAATAGAATGAAATAATTATACAACTCATCATAATATAGAATCAGTGGGAGGCCTGAGCTTGTTTTCCTGCTACTAGATAGATGGTCCCATCTGGGATGATGGAAGGCAGTGACAGATCATCAGGCATTAGATTCTCATATGCTCGGCATAGATCCTTCACATGTGCAGTTCATAATAGGGTTCACATTCTTGTGAATCTAATGCCACCACTGATCTGACAGGAGGTGGAGCTCAGGCAGTAACGCAAGCAATGGGGAGTGGCTGTAAATACAGAGGAAGCTTTGCTCACTTGCCTGCCACTCACCTCCTGCTGTGTGGCCCAGTCCTGGTTCATTGCCCTGGGGTTGGGGACCCCTGTCTTAACCACTCTCCTTGACTTCACACCTCTGCCATCCTTAAAACCAAAAGTATCTTCCATCCTCCAACTCCCTGGGTCATGAATGCACTGGGTCCCTCTCCAGCCCCATCTCTCCTCACATCTCTTCCTATTCCTGCCATCTAGCTACGCTTCTTCTGGTATCCTCATCATGCTGTCCCCTCTGCCTGAAATGTCCTTCCCATTTTCAACTGCAAACTCCTATTCATCCTTCAAAACCCAACTTAGACGCCACCTCCTCTGAGTAGAGCTAACAAAGCAGGAGCACTGTCTTATCAGCTCTGTGAATGGGGTGTCATCATATAGTTTAATGTCCTAATGTCAAACCCAGCAAATTAGGACCAGTCTCTTTACCCCACTGAGCCTCACAGTCCTCTTAACAACTGTTTAATGAACAACTGGTTTGAACCACCTGCTGGAAGGTTTTGGATCTCTCTATACTAAACATCTTGATTTACTTCTCAGAGTCCTTAATCCCAGTAATGATTTTTTTTTTTAAATTTTAGCCCAACTTTTGAGAGAAAGAAAAGACATGAAAGAGTACATGTTAACATCAGGGGCATAGTTAATGAGCAGAAACCTACTAGGAAGGATCCTAGAGTGGCCAGGGTCTGTCCAATCCAGTTTCTCTAGTCTAAGATAGAAATCGCTGGTTTTGTTGCTGTGTAACTGATATAGTTTGGCTGTGTCCCCACCCAAATCTTATCCTGAATTGTAGCTCCCACAAATCCCATGTGTTGTAGGAGGGACCCAGTTGGAGGTGATTGAATTATGGAGGTGAGTCTTTCCCATGCTGGTCTCATCGTAGTGAGTAAGTCTCATGAGACCTGATGGTTTTATAAATGGGAGTTCTCCTGCACAAGTTCTCTCTTGTCAGCAGCCAGGTAAGACGTGCCTTTCACCTTCCTCCATGATTGTGAGGCCTCCCCAGCCACGTGGAGCTGTGAGACCATTAAACCTCTTTTACTTTATAAATTGCCCAGTCTCAAGTATGTCTTTATCAGCAGCATAAACATGGATTAATACAGTAACTTTTTAGTTATTTAAGTTGCATTGATGAGATGAACTTGGCTTCAGTTATTTAAAGTTGGCCCTTGTTTACTTCCTTGTTAAACAGGTTTAACAATACTCACTTATTCAACAAGTATTTACTGGGCACCTATTACATACCTGGTCCTGACATTGGTCCACTAGTCAGCCATGAACAAAACAGAACTTCCTGCCCTGTGGAACTTGGAGGGAGACACTGCACAAAGAAATAGGTACCATGTATGTTCTATCAGATGGTGACAGGCCGGGGGAAGAAGAAGGCAAGAAAGGGAGACAGGGCAGGGGAGGGCATGGAATTTTAAATGGGGTCCTTAAGGAAGCTTCACAGAGCAAGGGAATTCCAGGGAAGCCCCTAGATGAGCATCTCCAATATCATTGTGAAGACTCAAGGAGGTCATTTTTGTGAAAGAGTGGCAAACCATGTAAATAAACCAAATTATTGCTAAGTTGGTGGTTCCCGCCTGTAATCCCAGCACTTTGGGAGGCCAAGGCAGGAGGATCGCTTGAGCCCAGGAATTTGAGACCGGCCTGGGCAACACAGGGAGACCTTGTCTCAAAAAAAGAAAGGGAAGGGGAGGGGAGTGAGGGGGAGAGGAGTGAGGGGGAGGGGAGTCAGGGGCAGGGGAGTCAGGGGCAGGGGAGTCAGGGGAGGGAGCAGGGGAGTCAGGGGGAGGGGAGTCAGGGGGAGGGGAGTCGGGGGGAGGGGAGTCGGGGGGGGGGGAGGGGGGAGTGAGGGGGAGGGGAGTGAGGGGGAGGGGAGTCAGGGGGAGGGGGAGTGAGGGGGAGGGGAGGAGGGGGAGGGGAGTCAGGGGGAGGGGAGTCAGGGGGAGGGGAGTCAGGGGGAGGGGAAGGGGAAAGGAAAGAAAGAAAAAAAAACCCCAAATTGTCAAAAACAGTTGGTGCAACTCATTGGCTTAAGCCTATCTGCAGTTTCTGCACAGGGTGGAGGAGTCTGTGGCAGGCCCAGTACACAGTCATCTGTCTGAAGGCACAGAAGCAACAGGACCAGAAAGGCTGTGATCTGCAAAAGCAGAGGCCTGTGTAATGGACAGGTCACCACCTCCAGCACATTTTCCCAGGGGAATTTGCTGATTCTCAGCAGAAGCAAGATACTGAGAAGATGTCCCAGGAGGGAGGCTCTGCTGGGGCAGGGAGGGCCAAAAAGCTACTAGAGCTTCTGGTGTGTGTGCAGAGGCAGTGACAAAATCAAAAGCCTTAGGGCTTCACCAGCACAGACAGTTCCCCAGTCAAGCCATTTGCTGGGTTCCGAAGCTGCCTGGGGAGTGGGCAGAAAGGCTGAAAAGCCAGGCCAAGGCTTCTGAAAAGCAAAATGGAATTTCCATCATTCTTGAGGTTAAAGAGGCAAAGATTCACCAGGGTGAGTGAGTCAGTGAACACAGCAAGCTCTCAGGTGAAGACCCAGAGGGCTACTCTAGGAGAAAGGGGTGAACCAGAGGCGGGCTGAACCTCACCAAATCTGGAACCTAGCCTAAGACTCAGCTCCTACGATGATCCACTCCACGCTCTATCTGCCTAGCAGAGGAAATGAGGAACTCTTTCTGGTAGAAAATAAAGCCCACATGGAACCTCTATAATCTTTATATAAAATATCTGCCAATAAATAAAAAATTATTAGGATGCCAAGAGACAGAATGATATGAATGAAAGCTGAGGAGGGAAGCATAATAGAAACAGACACAACATTTATCCTGATACTGGTGCTGGCTGTCAAAGATTTTAAAGTAACTATCATTAATATATACTTGAAAAGAGTTCATTATGCAACAATAGATTTTTAAAGGGATATTTCAAAAGAGAATTAGAATCTATAAAAAACAAATAAAAATTTAAAAATGAAAAGTCTAAAGTTAGTAATTCAATAGATGGAATAATAGTACAGTAGACACAGCAGAAGGCAGGATTAGAGAAATGGAAGACAGGTCAACAGAGAATACCTAAATTATTTCACATAGAGAAAAAATAATGGAAAATGCATAAAAGAGCATAGGGGACATGGAAGACAATATACAGATGTCTCATATTACTTGTAACTGGAGTTCCAGAAGGAGAAAAGACAGAGAATAGGTGCTACTGACTGGATTGTCTCCCTGCCCCAGTTCACATGCTAAAGCCTGAAACCCCAATGTGATGGTATTTGGAGATGGGGCCTTTGAGAGGTAATTAGATCTTAATGGTGGAGCCCTCATGATGGCATTAATGCCATTATAAGAAGAAACACAACAAATCTCTCTCTTCCCACCATGTGGTGATGCAGCAAGAAGACAGCCAAATGCAAACCACCAGAAGGGCCCTCACCAGGAATCAAATGGGCCAGCACCTTGTCTCGGACCTCCCACCCTCCAGAACTGTGAGAAATAGATGTCTGTTGCTTAAGCTATCTAGTTTATGGCACTTTGTTACACCAGCCAAGCAAACTGAGACAATCATGGAGAAGAGAATTTGAAAAAATATTGGCATAAAATTTTCTAAGTTAGTTGTAAGAAATAAACTCACAAATTCAAAAGGCTCTGCAAATCCTAACCTTTTTGTTTTGGTATTTCCAGGAGAAATACAAAAGAACAAAATGAAGCCAACTACACTTAGACACATCATAGTAAAACTGCTGAGGGGAGAAAAAGACAAAAAAAGGCAGAGAAAAATATTTTTAAAAAATACAATGAGAAAATCTTAAACACATCCAGGAGGGAAAACAATACATTATACACATTACCTTTAGGAAAACAGTTATGAGAAAACAAACTGATGTCTCAAGAAAACCTTAGAAACTAGAAGACAATAGAATGACCTTTTAAAAGCACTGAAAGAAATGACATGTCAACCTTGAATTCTATACCCGGACAAACTATCCTTTAAAATAAAAGTGCAATACTCTTTTAGACAAACAACAATTGTTGTTTTCTTTGTCACTGGCATATTTGCACCAAAAGAAATACTCAGGCCAGGCGTAGTGGCTCACACCTGTAATCCCAGCACTTTGAGAGGCCAAGGCAGGTGGATCACCTGAGGTCAGGAGTTCAAGACCAGCCTTGCCAACATGGTGAAACCCCGTCTCTACTAAAAATACAAAAATTAGCCAGGCATGGTGGCAGGCACCTGTGATCCCAGCTACTCAGGAGGCTGAGGCAGGAGAATCGCGTGAACCTGGGAGGTGGAGGCTGCAGTAAGCTGAGATTGCACCACTGCACTCCAGCCTGGGTGGCAGAGCAAGACTCTGTCTCAAAAAAAAAGAAAAAAGAAAAAGAGTGGGGTAGACTGGGCACAGTGTCTCATGCCTATAATTCGAGTACTTTGGGAGGCTGAGGCAGAAGGATCACTTGAGTCCAGGAGTTCAAGACCAGCCTGGGAAAGTTGGTGAGACACTATCTCCTCAAAAAATTTAAAAATTAGCCAGGCATGGTGGTGCACACCTGTGGTCCCAGCTACACAGCAGGCTGAGGCAGGAGGGTCTCTTGAGCTGGGGAAATTGAGGCTGCAGTGAGCCATGTTTGTGCCACCACAATCCAGCCTGAGTGACAGAACGAGATCCTATCTCAAAAGAAAAGCATAAATATGCTTATGAATATTGACTGTTAAAACAATCATAATAGCCCAGACATGGTGGTTCACACCTGTAATCCCAGCACTTTGGGAGGCCAAGGCTGGCGGATCACTTGAGACCACAAGAGTTCGAGACCAGCCTGGCCAAATGGTGAAACCCTGTCTCTACCAAAAATACAAAAAAAAAAAATTAGCTGGGCATCATGGCAGGTGCCTGTAATCCCAGCTACTCTGGAGGCTGAGGCAGGAGAATCACTTGAACCCAGGAGGCGGAGGTTGCAGTGAGCTGAGATTGTGCCACTGCAGTCCAGCCTGGGTGACAGAGTGAGACCCTGTCTCAAAAACAAACAAACAAAAAACAAAAAGCAATCATAATAATGTAGTATGAAGTTTTAAACATATATAAATAAAAGGCAGAAAAGTGATCATGTAAAAGATGGGAAGGATAAATAAAACTAAATGTTTCAAGGCTCTAACAGCATCAGGGAAGTAGTAACAGAAATCATTTCTATTAGATTATTATAGGTGAATAATATGTATCTTTATCTCTAGGTTACCACTAATACTAATAAGTTAATAGAGGAAAACAATATGTTTTTTTTAAAAGATTGATTCAAATAAGGCAAGGAAAGTGAGAGAAGGGAGGGCAAATAGAAAACAAGTAGTAAGTTGGTAAATATAATCCAAGTATATCAGAAATTACATAAAATGTAAATGGACTAAATTTTCCAACTAAAAGTACAAGATTGTCAGACTGGATAAAATCCTTTACAAACCACATATCCTGTATATGACATGGGATATAGTTCCTCTTCTTTAGCAGAGATGTCAACTTCCTGCTTATTATGGTCTCCTTCCACCTTAAGTCCTCCATAAGACCCTACGCTCCTTGCACCTTGTGCACCAGAAAAACCAAAATGCTCATAGCTATGTAGAACATCAGGCCTCTGCATCTTTACTCATGCTGTTCCCTTTGCATGGAATATCCCCCTCCCTGACTTCCACCTGCCTCCAAATATACACACATACACTCTCATATCCCTTGCCTGCTTCATGATTTAAGGCCCAGATCAGGAGAGCACACACCTCCACAAAGCTTTTTGTCTCCTTCCTCTGCTCCGCACCACCCCAGGCTTGCCTTCCTGCAGCCCTGACACTGTTGTCCTGGTCTGTTTGTTCTTCTCACTGTGAGGGAGCTCCTCAAGAGAAGGGACCACAGTGGCAATTGATTGCAATTCCCTTCCTGGGATAGCACTGTGCAAACCTGACAGACACCATCTCTGCTAAGAACAGTACCAGTAACAACCGCTAACATCGGCGGGCCCTAGCTCGTGCCGGACACTGTGCTATGGGCTTCTCATGCATGATTTTATTTAATCCTCACAAAGGCTCTGTGAGGTAGGGGCTATTCTCCTGCCATTTTACAGATAAGGAAACTGGGGCTTCCAGAAGTAGCCTGCCGTGGCCTCAGGGCTGGGCAGCCTTGGCAGGGGTGCAGTCAAGTAAGAAAGACATGGGCAAATGAAGGGGAGGGGGGTAAGTAAAGTGTGGAGGCTGCAGGGGACCACATGGGGACACCTAGTCCAGCCTTGGGAGTCAGGGAGGCTTCTCTGGAGAGCAGCACTGAAGCCGTGACCTACAGGAGGAATGAGCAAGAGCCAGAGAGATGAGGGTACAGAGCTCCCAGGTGTCAGGAGTGATGTGTGTGGTCGCAGCACAGGTCACGCCGCTACAAGACCTATGCGGCCAAGTCCAGGAGGGAGTGAGGTGGTGCCCTCTCCCTCGAGTGGAGTCTCAAGTGGAGATGAGAGAGGAAGGCACCATGAATGCCCTCCCAACCCAGGTGCCTGGCACATGGTTGGTGCTCTGTAAATTATCTTTCAGCCAAATTGAACTCGCCGGCGAGTGACCTAGCAATTGAAAAGTGAGCCTTAGATCAGACTGGAATCTTTGACCTCACTTCCGGGAACTTGGAATCATGCAGCAAGGCCAGACCACGCGTGGAGGGGGTGGGGGAGGGACTCCCAGGGCACCGACCGCCTGTCACGCTCACTCCACTCCACCAGGTGGCGGGCACTGGGGCCCCGGACCAGCCTCCAGCTGAACCCCACACCCAGCCTTCCGGACACACAGCCTGCACCTGCTCCCCAGCAACATGGCTCCCCAGGTTCCAGGCCCACCCTGGCACTAATGTTCCCCACCTCCACAGTGAGGTTGTCTCTCCTTCTGGGCCTCGGTTTCCCTGGCTGTCAAATGAAGAGGATTCACTAAGGTGGTCTCTCAGTGCCATCCAGCTTCCACAGGCCCTGATCTTCTGCGGGCCCCTTTTGCTCTTCCAGGACTTCTCTATGTGTCCTTTATTTAGAGCTTTGCTACGAGGCCGTTTGTATTTTCTGAAGCTGTTGTCTCCCCTGAGCAAACGTGCTTCCCTCCTGTGCCATCTCTCCCCTGCCTCCAACTCACGGTATTGATATTCAAACAAAAATAGCTCCTATCCCTCTGCCCACATCACCAGATGCACAGAAATGCAGAGTTACTTGCCGAGGCAATTAATCCCATTAACAAGCAATAATTCACAGCCTTCAACCGGGAGGCCACCTTCATTACAGAGTGTTAACCAAAATCTTCCTTAATCCCATGCGAGGCGTGCAGGCTGCTGCTGGGACACCCAGACACCAGCGGCCCTGGGATTAACTGCTGCCCCCACCCCACCACAGCACCCCACGTCCGCACACAGCCCTTCCAGCGTCCCTGGGCACCGACGCCGGGGCTGGGCACATGGCAGCTGTACGGGGGTCGTCCCCTCAACATTCAGCGGATGTCAACAGCCCACTCCTGATTGGGAGTGATTGTTTTCAGCATGGAGTCAGCCCAGACTGGATTTATCAAACTGTTAACTGTGCTTATCACAAATCACTTTAATGATGTGTTAACATTTAATTAGATCGCTACCGAATGCTGCAGATTACACGTACGGCCGGCGAACCTGACCATCAGAGCAAAAAGAGTCACAGAAAATGGGATCCTTGCCCCCAGCCCCAGCTGGACAGGCGGTCCTGGGCTTAGCAAGCCAGCCCGTTTGTGGGAAGTTTCTTGGCATCTGCTTTACGTCTCTGGTGAGGGCATCAGGCGTGCGGTGGGCACTGTCGTGGAAACCATGCACATTCTGGAAAAAAGAGGTCTCATGTTCACATCGCGGGGCTGTGTTATGTGTCCGCTGTCTGCAAGGCATAGAGTTGATGCTGTGAGGGACCCTGAAACGGAGAAAACATGGACCCTACCCTTGAAAAGACAGGCTCACGGAGCAGAAGAAAGAAAATTCCTGTTCCTGCACCCAGGCCTGTGCTGAGCTGGGGGCGGCCCCCGATCCTACTGCTCAGCTAGGAAGGCGTTTTATCTGCATTTTACAAACAGGGAGATCAAGGCTCACAGAAGTGGTTGTTTACTCTGTGTGGAGGCTCCACGAGGGCAGGAGAGGAAAGGTCTTGGGTGAACACATGCTCGCTCAGCCAGGCTGGGGCCAGAGCTGATTCACTTGCTGGGAATCTGCTGGGCAGGGACAGTGCCCATGAGAAGCTCTCTCTCCATCTCAAACACATATGCACACCATGCACATATGCACATGTGGGCCCACACACGCATGTGTGCACATACATGTACAAATCCACCCAATGCACACACACATGCATACATTCACATACACCCACACTTGTGCACACACATGCACACAATACACGTGTGTGCACATTCATTCACATGCATACCCACACATTCCACACATGGGTGCACACATGCACGTACATTCATACACATGCGTGTACCTTTATGCACATGCACACTCCACACACATGCACACAGATCCATGCACACACATAGACGCACGCACACGTACGTTCATGTACATGCACACTCCATGCCAGTGTACACACATTCATAAACACAGGTGCGGGCACACATGCATGTGCACACACATTGATACACATATGTGCAGGCACACATTCAGGCACACATGTGCACACGCATCCATACACACAGGTGCAGGCACACATTCATACACGCATGTGCACACACATTCCTACAGGTGCAGGTACACACATTCATGCACATGTGCATGCACATTCATATACACAGGTGCAGGCACACACATTCATACACACATTTGCAGGCACACACATTCATACACACATGTGCACACACATTCATACACACAGGTGCAGGCACACATATGTGCACACACATTCATACACACGGCTGTAGGCACATTCCGGCACACGTGCACACACACAGGTGCAGGCACACACATTCATGCACACATGTGCACACACATTCATGCACACATGTGCACACACATTCACACACACAGGTGCAGGCACACATTCATAAACACATGTGCACACACATTCATACACACATGTGCACACACATACAGGTGCAGGCACACATTCATGCACACACATACAGGTGCAGGCACACACATTCAGACACAAGTGTGCACACATTCATATACACAGGTGCAGGCACACACATTCATACACACGTGCACACATTCATACACACAGGTGCAGGCACATACATTCATACACACGTGCACACACATTCATACACACAGGTGCAGGCACATACATTCATACACACGTGTGCACACACATTCATACAGGTCCAAGTACACACATTCATGCACACATGTGCACACACATTCATACACACAGGTGCAGGCGCACACACGTTCCCCCACACATGCATTCACACATACAGTGCCAGCCTTCATACGGTTCAGGCAATCATGTGCCATCCCCAGCTGCTCTCCACGTTTCCATCTCCGGAAATGCAGGAGCCGGGGCAGTGTGTGGGGGCTGGTGTCCCATTTGGCTTCGCTCTCCCCTCCACCTGCATGACTGGGGGAAATGCCCGTTTTCAAAGGACATGTCGATGGCCTTTCGGCTCTGCCTCCGCGGGGCCGTGGCCCAGCACCTCCGCAGCAAGGCCTAGGCAGCAGCTGTGCTGCAAACACCACCCCGGCTGTGCTCAGAGGCGGCCGGCCGCCCCGAGAAACCCTCCATGATGTGACGCGACCAGACAGGCGCAAGTAACAGGCCCCGCAGTCATGTAAAATGCAGGAGCGCTTCCATCCAGGACGCTGGCTGACCAAGCAGCAGCGCAGCAGTAAGCGCATCCCAGTCCCCGTTTGGGGGCAATTTAACCCGGGCCCTTGCGTAACAACAGCCTCATTATTCGGAGGAAGCCAGAGGCTCAGGAGTGTTCTTTGAATGGCACAGCCCTTGTAGGGGTTGCGCGAAATCGTCTGGGGTGACGCCACGTGGCCTCCCAGAGCTAGCGCAGCCCACTGCCCAGATGGAAGCTTCCAGATGAGTCAGTCCGTGGGAAGAGAACAGGAGTTTGTTCAGCAAGCTCCAAAGCCTCGGGCAGCCTGGGGGATGATTGACCTGGAGTAAAATCGTGCATCCTTAAACTGGCAAGCCCTGGGCTGCCCGACAGATTCCACGTACGGGTCACCTCCCCGAGACAGATTAAGCTCCATGGTACCCCTCTGCCCAGGCGGGGGGTGGGACGGCCCGGCCCTGCTCCTGGATGTGCTGTTGCCTCCCACATGGTGTGGACAAAGGAGAAGGTAGGAAAGGCCAACGAGGCACTGGGGCCAAGCCGGCAGGCTTGAGATGTGGCTAGTGCTGAAGCCCTTAGGGTGAATGCCGAAACCGCTCTGCACCTTGGTTCCTGCGCCCCAAAAGTGGTCATAATAACGGAGACCACCATGCAGGCCCTGTGTGGGAGGCTCTCACAAGGACAGGGCTGAGCCTCTGGACCTCAGCATTGCTCTCTGGGCACTGGGCAGGGGCTGCGGCACCGTCCTGGGCACTGCCAGAAGCAGGCAGCAGGGCGCTTGGAGCCAAGCCCACACCTGCTCAGAGAGGAGACTGAGCACACTCACTGGGAATTTACGATAGCACGTTGGTAAGAAGAGTTCAGCAGGAATGGCAGGCAAATTGGTGAAGGCAGGCGCAGGCTGGCAGGACAGGGTAGACTCCTGCGGCTGCAGAGTTTGGAGGATTCCCCATCGTCTACTGGCTCTGTCTCACAAACCCCGCTGGATGCTCACAGAAAAGTCTGGAAAAATCCCCAAGTTTTGTCCACTGTGGTGGACCTCAGAGAGAGGTTGAGCAGCCACATGGAACGGGTGTGAAATTCCAGCCAGGCTCTTCTCCCCACTGTCCATCAAGGTACAAGAGCCTAAACCTGAGCAGGACATCAGTGAAAATGCATTGCAGCTAAAGGAGACTGGGGAAAGAGGACTTCACTCTTCAGGGAGGGTGACAGGATTGAGGACTGAGCCCACAACTATGGCTGGAAAAAGAGCAGAAGATCCGAGAAGGCCACAATCCCAAGAACCAGGGCCACAGCAAACCTAAGACTAAGGCTTATCCAGAGCCTCGGCAAGCACACTCACCTCCACCTCCTGCCACCAAGCTAACAAGATCTGCAACACCAGAAACAGCAGAACGGTGCCGAGAAAGGGAGAGGAGAAGGGAACCAGCATAGGAAATCTCTCTGAAGCACGGTGCAAAAGGAAAACCTAGAATTCAGAGTCAGACATTGCTAAACACAAACTATGCAGCTGCTTGAAGCAGTTAGAGCGATCACAGTAACACATCTCAAACCTAGCCCAGCTCCTAACTAGATTAACTTAAACCTCCTACAAAGAGTCCAGTAGGAGGAAGGTGTGCCCATATAAGATGCCCGGCTTTTAACACAAAATTCTGATGCATACAAAAAGACAAGGGAAAAAAATCACACTCATGAAGATAAAGAATACACATGTTGGAAATACTGGGCAGGAAATTTTAATAACTATGATTACTATGTTGAAGGCTCTAATGAAGAAAGGGGACAGTGCATGATCAGATGGGTTATTTCAACGGAGAGACGGAAACTGTAAGGGAGAATCAAATGGAAACGCTAGAAATGAGAAACACAGAGACAGAGAGGAAGAGTGCCCTCGATGGGCTCATCAGTAGATGCTACACAGCGGAGAAGGAATCACTAACCTTGAAGACGAGTCAAAAACAATTACCCAAACTGGAAACAAGAGCAAAAAGAATGAGCATCACATGGACTAGAACATCCAAGAGCTAGGAGACTATATCAAACTCCTAACATATGCATACCTGGAATCCTAGAAGTAGAAGAGGGAGAATGAGCAGAAGAAATATTTAAAGAAATAATGACCAGAAATTTACTGAAATGAACAACAGACACCAGAACACAGATCACCAGCTAGCATACACACCAAAACGAAAGCAAAGAAAGAACCACACGTAGGCATGTTATATGCAAGCTTCTGGAAACCAAAGACAAAGAGATAACGCTGAAGCCAGCCAGACCAGGGCAGGGTGGGGGAAAGCATTATAGAAGAGTAAAGGTGCAATTTGCAACAGAGTTCTCATCAGAAATCATGCAAAACAGAAAACAATGGAGTGAATCTTTGAAGTGCTGAAGGACAAAAAAAACCTGTTAACTCCGAGAAAAATATCTTGGCAAAAATGAAGGAGACATAATAACTTTCTCAAAGAAACAAAAATTGAGAAAATGCATTTCCAGCAGACCTGCTCTAAAGAGAATGCTGAAGTTCTTCAGGTGGAAGGATTATGATAGTAACTGAAACTTAGTTCTACACAAAGAAATGATGAGTGCTAGAAATGGAATAAATGAAGGTAAAATTAAATTTATTTTTCTAGTCTCTAATTGCTCTGAAAGAAACAAAACATTTAAAACAAAAACAGTTACACCGTATTGTGTGTTTATAGCATAAATAACAGTAAAGGTATGACAGCAACAGCACAAAGGCCGGAAAGGAGAAATTCGGAATGTGCTATTTTAAGGTCCTTATATTACATACAAGGTGGTACAATATTATTTGAAGGTAGATTCTGATTAGTTAAAGATGTACATTTGAGCCAAAGGTCAACCACTAAAAGGTTTTCGAAGAGGTATAAATAATAAGTCAGTAGAGGAGATAAAATGGAATCATAAAAATTGCTCAGTTGATGAAAGGCCAAAAAAAATGGGAAAAAGAAATGAAGAAAAAATACAACAAATAGAAAATGGTAAGTAAAATGATGGATTTTAATCAAACCATATCCATAATCACATTAATTGTGAATTGTATAAACATACCAAATAAAAGGCAGAGATTGTCAGATGTGATTGTTCCGATTGCGTGCTGTACATAATAAACCTGCTTGAAATATAAAGATATAATAAGTGTGTTACAAAAAGTGAAGGAAAAGAAAGTACAGACCATACAAACACTAAGCAAAAGAAAACTGGAGTAACTATCTTAATATCAGACAAGGTAGACTTTAGAGAAAGGAATACTGTCAAAGATAGAAACATTACATAACGATGAAGGAGTCAATTCTCCAAGAATATAACAATCTTAAATGTGTGTGCAACTAGCAATAGATTCAAAATACATGAGTCAAAAATTGATGGAACTGGAATGAGAAACGGATGAATCCACACAATTATAGTTGGAGATGTTAACTCTGTCTCAGGAATGGACAGAAAAGTAAACAGATAATCAGTAAGAACAAAGACTTGAACAACACTATTAGGCCTAATTGGCATAGACAGACTCTACCCGAAAACAGGAGATTGCATCTGGACCATAAAACAAATTTCAGCAAATCTAAAAGAATATAAACCTTTTAATCTTTAACCATAACAGTAAACTACAAATCAATAACAGAAAGGTAGAAGAAAAAAATACTTAGAAACTAAACAACACACTTGTAATAACCCATAGATAAAAGGGCAAGTGTCAAGAGCAATTTAAAAAATATTTTAAAGTGAAATTAAAATGAAAATAAAATATGCCAACATTTGACGGACACAGTTAAAGCAATGCTTAGAGGAAAAAAAGAAAACTTCAGTCCCAGCTGGTTGTGCTGGAGAATTCTACCAAATATTTAAGAAAGACACAGTATCAATTCAACACAATCTCTCCCAGAAAATAAAATAGGAAAAACATTTCCCAATTCATTTTATGAGTCCAGCAATACCCCAATGTCAATCCACACAGATACATTACAAGAGAGAGAAAATTACAGACCAATATTTCTCATGAATAAAGGTGTGGAAACTCTCAATACAGTATTAGCACGATCATGTTTTATCCCAGAAATACAAAGGTTACAAAATTTTAACTTAACCTGATACATCATATTAATATACTACAGAAGAAAAGCCATGTAATTATCTCAGTAAATGAAGGAAAATCGATAAAATTCAAAATCTATTGATGACGAAAAAAATTCTCAACCAACTGTTAAGTAATAGGGACAAACTATAAGTAATAGGGAGCTTCTTGACATGAAAAAGAACATTGACAGCTAATGTTAAACTTATAGGTGAATGTTTTTCCCAATATCAGAAACAAGGCAAGGATGTCCTCTCTCACCATTCCTATTCAAGCATTTCTGTCCTGGAATTACAGGTGCACACCACCATGCCCAGCTAATTTTTGTATTTTTAGTAGAGAAGAGGTTTCACTACGTTTGTCAGGCTGATCTTGAACTCCTGACCTCAAGTGATCCACCCACCTCAGCCTTCCAAAGTTCTGGGATTACAGGCATGAGCCACCGCGCCCAACCAAAGTATAAATTTTTAAGTATGCAAAGTCTGCATGCTGAAAACTACAAACATTGATAAAAGAAATCAAACAAGAACTAAATAATGAGATTTATGGCAAGGAGGACTGAGAATTGTTAAGATGTCACTTCCATACAATTTCATTTATAGGTTTAATGCAATGCCAGCAGGCTTGTTTTTTAGATAACACATTTTGAATCAAAACTGTCTATGGAAAAGCAAATTGACTAATAGAGCCGCCACTGGAAGTTGGTAAAAGGAGAACAAAGTTGGAGAACTCACACCACCTAATTCAGAGACCTGCTACAAAGCTATAATAATCAAAACAGTGTGGTCTTAGTGTAAGGATAGACATACAGGTCATCAGAACAGAATAAAGCTCACAAATAGATCCAGGGAAATACTGTCACATGATTTTTGACAGAGGGGCAAAAGAAATTGAATAGAAAAACATGGCAATTTTTTCAACAAATAGTGCTGAGGAAATTGTGCATTCATGTGAAATTATATAACTGAGTCATTAACCCTTATAACAAAATCAAATCAAATTGGAACATTTGTAAAATGTATAAAACTATAAAACTTCTAGTAGAAAACATAGGAGAAAAGTCGGTGTGGCCATGAATTGGGCAGAGTGCCTAGAGAAGACCAAATAACATCATGCACCAAAGAACAGCGCTGATAAGTTCAACCTTATCCAAATCTGGAACTTTTCTGTAAAAAAGTTAAAAAAAAAAAACAAAAAACTATTAAGAGCATGAAAAAACAAGCCACAGGCCGAGAGACTATGTTTTCAAGTCACATTTCTGACAAAACACAATATCCAGAATATATATACAGCAGTCTCCCCACCTTCTTATCTGAGGGGGATACATGCAGTGGATGCCTGAAATTACGGATAGTGATTTCACGGACAGTGATATACACTATGCTTTTCCTCTACATATGCATCTATGATATAGATTAATCTGTAAATTAGGGACAGTTAGAGATTAACAACAGTAAGTAGTAATAAAATAGAACAATTATAACAATATAATGTAATAAAAATTATGTGAATGGGGTCTCTCTCTTCCCCCCTTTCCTCTAGCTTCCACCCCTCTCTCCGTGTCTCCTCTCTCTCTTTCTAAATATCTCACTGTACTATATACCATGGGCAACTGAGACCACAGAAAGAAAAACCGCAGATAACGGGAGACTACTGTAATTTTTTTTTAAAAGCTCTCAAAGGTCAAAATGAAGACAACAAATAGAGCTTTTTAAAAGGGGGAAAGATTTACCCCAACAAGTCATTGAAGAGGATGTACAGATAACAAATAAGCATGTGAAAAAGTGCAGGAGAAAAAGAACAAGGTGAGCTTAGAACATCTTAGGGTGCTAGAAGGTAGAGAATCGGTCTGAAAAAAAGAGACGGGCACATGTTAAGAGAGCACAGGAGCACTGGAACAATTTAAGCATCAAAATAGACAAAATACTGGATTTGAACCCAAATAATAAAATAAACAACCCGAGTCCATACTGATATCAGGAATAACGAACTAAATAAATAAACGAAGTAATAGATGGAGAAGGGACCATTCTTTCTTCCAGAAGAATTCTAAATACGATATAGAAAGAATTAGGAAAATAGACCAGTACCATTAGAACATCACAGTCATAACTACTACAGGGGAGTTCCACTGCTGGATGCCAACATTAGTAGGCAGAAGTGTTACTGGTGGAGGATTTTGACTACAAGTTGACCAGGTTCTTGGCGTGTTGAACAAAGAGTGGGACAAAATACACCAAAAAAGCAATGACGGAACAAAGCCACAAAAGCACAGATTTACTGAAGCGAAAGCATACTCCACAGGGTGGAAGCGGACTCCAGCAAGTGGCCCAAGAACCCACTAGCAAAATCTTCTGGGGTTGAAGTACCCTGTAGAGGTTTCCTATTGGTTACACCCTACGTAAATGAAGACTTGGCCTTTGACCAATCAGAGGCTGAAGTGAAGTTACACCCTATGCAACTAAACTTGGCCCACAACCAATTAGAGGCTGAAGTGAAGGCTCCCTGTTTTCAGACCCTATTTTCCTGCCTCAGAAGTTTCAGGAGGAGCAGGACGTTTGCATAGCATCAAAGTATCTCTTCCAAAATATTAGGAGTGACAAAGGAAACACAGCTAACTGCACAGAGGAGAAACCTGGCGGCCACCACCTTACTCAAGAATCAGAGTGAGTATCACCAGTGATAATGAGGTAGGAGGTGGGGCTTGGACGCCGGACCAAATTGAGGACTAGCTAAAACAGGGAGAACAGGGAAGCAAGCCACTTTCCATAAGACACGCCCACCAGTGCCATGTCAATTTAACATTGCCATGGCAACACCCAGAAGTTACCACCCCCTTCCATGGCAGCAACCTAAGGACCGGGAAGTTACCACCCTTTTCCTAGAATACTCTGCATAATTCACTCCTTAATTTGCATATAATTAAAGGTGGTTATAAATATGAGTGCAGGGCCGGGCACGGTGGCTCATGCCTGTAATCCCAGCACTTTGGGAGGCCAAGGCGGGTGGATTGCCTGAGGTCAGGAGTTCGAGACCAGCCTGGCCAACACGGTGAAACACCATCTCTACTCAAAATACAAAAATTAGCTGGGCGTGGTGGCGCCTGTAATCCCAGCTGCTTGGGAGGCTGAGGCAGGAGAATCACTTGAACCCGGGAGGCAGAGGTTGCAGTGAGCTGAGATCGCGCCATTGCACTCCAGCCTGGGTGACAGAGCGAGACTCCATCTCTAAAATGAAATGAAATGAAATGAAATAAATAAAATAAAATAAAATAAAAAAATAAAAGTGAGTGCAGACCTGCCTCTGAGCTGCTGCTCCAGGCACACTGCCTGTGGGGTAGCCCTGCTCTGCAAAGGAACAGTACTTCTGCTGCTGTTTCAGTAACTAACTGCTAACACCACTGGCTTGCCCTTTAATTCTTTCCTGGGTGAAGCTAAGGACCCTTCTTGGCAGAGCCCCCATTTCGGGGCTCACCTGCCTTGCATCATCAAGATACATGGGATGGCCCCTGTTGCAGGGTACATCTCTTCTGCAGCTCTTCCCAGTAATTCAAGGCGTCAATGTTACCAGGAGTAAACATCAGTCAAACCCAAGCTGAGAAATTGTCTACAAAATAACTTCCAAGTCTTTTCATAAAGACAAGGAAAGATTGAAGAACTGTCAGAGGTTGGAGGAGACGGAGTAGACTCAAAAGCTACATGCAATGTGGAATCACTCAATTCTTGAACAAAAAAGAACTTTAGTGGAAAAACTGTTGAAATCTGTACTTTAGTCATAGTAATGTATCAATGTTAATTTCCTAGTATGATCATTATACTATGGTTACATAAGATGTTAATGTTAGGGGAAACTGGATGAAAGGTGTCCAGGAAATATCTGTAGTATTCTCACAACTCTTCTGTAAATCTAAAATTATCTCCATGCAGAAGGTTAAGAGTAGGAAGTGATTGAGAAAAACAAAGGTGAGGGGGTGAGGTACACACATTACCTAATTTTTTTCTTTTTCTTTTTTTTTGAGACAGAGTTTTGCTCTCGTTGCCCACGCTGGGGTGCAATGGCGCGATCTCGGCTCACTGCAACCTCCACATCCCAGGTTCAAGTAATTTTCCTGCCTCAGCTTCCCAAGTAGCTGGGATTACAGGCATGCGCCACCACACTCGGCTAATTTTGTATTTTTAGTAGAGACGGGGTTTCACCATGCTGGCCAGGCTGGTCTCGAACTCCTGACTTCAAGTGATCTACCTGCCTTGGCCTCCCAAAGTGCTGGGATTACAGGCATGAGCCACCGAGCCTGGCCCACACTACCTAATTTTATAGTAAGTAGCTACTGTAAAGCTACACAATCAAATCAGTGTGGCCCAGAGAAGGTCCAGGAAGACAGCCACTCGCACATATGGCCAACTGATTTTTGACAGCAGTGCAAAGGCAATTCAATAGGAAAGGATCGTCTTTTCAACATATGGTGCTGGAACAATTAGACAAGACACGCAAAACCAGGGGCTGCCACCACACCTCACACCTCATACAAAATTAACTCAAATAGATGATATACCTAAATGTAAAACGTAAAACTATAAAACTTTTAGAGAGAGATAATTGGGACCTTGAGTTAAGTGAAGTTTTCTTAAATGCACCCACTGAAGCAGGGGTCCCCAACCCCCCCGGGCCACAGATCAGTACCTGTTTGTGGCCTGTTAGGAGCCAGGCCGCACAGCAGGAGGTGAGTGGTGGGCCAGCAAACATTACCGCCTGAGCTCCACCTCCTGTCAGACCAGCGGCTGCATGAGATTCTCATAGGTGTGCGAACCCCGTTGTGAACCATGCACGTGAAGGATCCAGGTTGTGCACTCCTTATGAGAATCTAGCTAATGCCTGATGATCTGAGGCGCAACAGTTTCATCCGGAAACCACCCTCCTACCCTGGAGAAATGGTCTTCCCTGAAACTGGTCCCTGCTGCCAAAAAGGTTGAGGACAGCTGCACTAAAGCATGATCCATAATAGAAAACAGTGATACATTTAATCTATTAAAGTTTACCTGGCAAAAGGACATTAGAGAACAAAAAGGCAAACCACAGACTAGGAGAAAATATTTATAAACAACAAATCTGTAAAAGGACTTGTATCCAGAATATATAGAGAACTTTTTTTTTGTTTGTTTTAAACAGGGTCTCACTCTGTCTCCCAGGCTGAAGTGCAGAGGAGTGATCATGGCTCACTGCAACCTTGACCTCCTGGGCTCCAGAGGATCCTCCTGCCTTAACCTCCTGAGTATCTGGGACTACAGGTGTGCACCACTATGCCTGGCTAATTTTTGTATTTTTTGTAGAGACAGAGTTTCACCGTGTTGCCCAGGCTGGTCATGAACTCCTGGCCTCAAGCGATCCCCCCCGTCTTGGCCTCCCAAAGTGCTGGGATTACAGGTGTGAGCCACCGCACCTGGCCATAAAGAACTCTTAAAGCCCAATAATAAGTGTATTATTAATTCAATAATAAAATGGGCAAAAGGTTGGAACAGACACTTGACCAATGAAGATATGAGCACATGGCAAATAAGTACTTGAAGGTGTTGGCGTGGATGCGGTGAACGGGGGACCCTTCTACACTGCTGGTGGGAATGTAAACTAGTACACCCACTATGGAAAACAGTGTGGCGATTCCTTAAAGAACTAAAAATGGAAATACCATTTGATCCAGCCATCCCACTACTGGGCATCTACCCAGAGGAAAAAAAGTCATTGTACAAAAAAGATACTTGCCCACGCATGTTTATAGCAGCATAATTCGCAATTGCAAAATCGTGGAAACAACTCAAATGCCCATCAATCAACGAGTGGATAAAGAAACTGTGGCATATATATATATATATATATATACACATATATATATACATATATATATATATACACATATATACATATATATACACACATATATATACGTATATATATGTGTGTATATACATATATATGTATATATATACACACAATGGAATACTGCTCAGCATAAAAAGGAATACATTAATGGCCTTCGAAGCGACCTGGATGAGATTGGAGACTATTATTCTAAGTCAAGTAACTCAGGAATGGAAAACCAAACATCGTATATTCTCACTCGTAAGTGGGAGCTAAGGTATGAGGATGTGAAGGCGTAAGAATGACACAGTGGACTTTGGGGAATGACACAATGGACTTTGGGGACTCGGGGAAAGGGTGGGAAGCGGGTGTGCAGTGTATACCACTTGAGTGATGGGTGCACCAAAATCTCACAAATCACCACTAAAGAACTTACTCATGTCACCAAACACCACCTGTTCCCCAATAATCTATGGATTTTTTTTTTTTTTTTTTTTTTTGAGGAGGAGTCTCGTTCTGTCACCCAGCCTGGAGTACAATGGCACGATCTCGGCTCACTGCAACCTCCACCTCCCCGGTTCAAGTGATTCTCCTGCCTCAGCCTCCTGAGTAGCTGGGATTACAGGCATGCACCACCACGCCCAACTAATTATATATATATATATATATATTTTTTTTTTGTTTGTTTTTTTTTTTTTTTTTTTTTTTTTTTAGTAGAGACAGGGTTTCTTCATGTTTGTCAGGCTGGTCTCAAACTCCTGACCCAGGTGATCCACCCACCTCAGCCTCCCAAAGTGCTGGGATTACAGGCATGAGCCACCGCTCCCAGCCAGAAATAAATTAAAAAAAAAAAAAAACAACAGGTACTTGAAAAGCTGCTCAGCATCATGCATTAGGAAAATGCACATTAAACCCCCAGTGAGGTACCACTCCACACTGGCGAGAAGAGTTAAAATTAAAAAAGAAACAAAATACCAAATGCCAGTAAGGCTGCAAAGCGACCAGAACTCTCCTGTGTTGCTGGTGAGAATGTGTGAAAAATGATTAACAGTGTCCCATAGCATTCCGCACGCATTTGCCACAGGACCCAGCAGTCACCGTCCTGGACACTTACCCAGGCGAAATGAAACCTGTGTTGCCACAGACACCCGAATGTCAATGGTTAGAGGAGCTTTACTGACGATCGCTCAAATTGGAAGCAACCGGAATGTCCCTCAAGTGGAGAGTGGATTAATACACTACAATACGGTCACTCGATGAAGTGTCACTCAGCAAGAGGAAAAGAGGAAGCATCAGTTCACACCACAACGTGGACACATCTCAGAGGGATTACGCCAAGCGAAAGATGCCGGGTCAGAAACCGTGCACTGCGTCATCCTGTTCGATGACATTCCAGAGAATGTCATGGACACAATAGGGATGGAGCACAGATCCTGAGTGCCATGGGTTAAGGGGCAGGGGCGGCTTTCACTGCACTGGAATTGGCGTGGGCAGGGGAAGGGATGGAACGGTTCTGCATTTCCATTGTGGTAATGGTTACCTGACTATGCATTTGTCAAAACTACATGCAAAAAAGTTAATTTTGCTGTATGCAAATTAGAAAATAAAGTTGTTTTTTTTTTTTAATGTCAACACTGTTGCATGGTTGGGGTCTGTCTCTCGCTCTTTCCCTCTAACACAAGAGCAGCATGTCCCAAATGGGGTTGCTTCCTCAGCCTGGGTCCCGGATAGACCCAGCGACTCCCGGAGATTGGGATTGGTGTCCAGAGCTGGGTGCTGCCCAGGAGCAGGAGAGATGGGGCACACCTGGACCTCTTGCTCCCTCTGTCTTGTCTCTTAATGTGGTTCTGCCCCTACCCAGTGCCCCTGGAGCCACAGCCTGTGTTGGCCTGGACACTGTGACTTGGTCTGCCCAGACCCCTCCCTGCTTCTCCCTGTGGTGAACGCGCTCACTCGACTTTCAGAACACCCTCTCCCCTCTGGGTGGTTCCACTGCGGCTGCCAGCCCTGCCTCCTATGCCCCTGCCAGAGAAGACACATGACCTTGCCATGCCAATCAGAAGCCTTCTGTGGATGTTATGCCAGCATCGGAGAGAGAGAGGACATCTCTGTTTCTGTGGATTTGAGCTGTCAGAGTGTGACCTTGAGTAGTTGGTGGCCACATCCTTTGCCATTTGGAAAAGTCCAAGTGACCACCAGAGATGGCAAAGGCACTGGTTCCAATCTGAGGGGCATGCTCCATCCCTACGCCTGCCGGCTGGGGCAGCCAAAAGCCCCCCTTTTGTCTTGAATACCTTGGGACTCCACCTGGAATCCTGAGTCCCTGCTGCTGCCCCCCCCTAGGCTGTGTGATGCTCCCAGGGCTGCAGCTCTCTCTTCTGGCAGCACCCCAGACTCACAGCCTGAACTCTGCCCGGCCAGAATGAGGGCAGCCAGAGCCCCAGCAAGCCTCCATGCCCAGATTGGCCTGGGCCAAGCCCACGGCCAGGGCCAGCAAGCAGAGAGGACCAGAATGGCCCGTGCTCTTGGCAAGAGCTGGCCTGGAGCACGGAGGCAGCTGCCACCCTCCCTGGAGCCCCACCAACGACCCCCCTTCCCGACCGCATTAATTGGGCCACATCTGGTGATTGCAGATCACTTCTGGCTTCCAGATCACTCTAGAGGCCCCCACACACCCATTCACCATCCAGGCTCCAGCCAATCAGGGCTGTGCGTCTCGCAGCCAAATGGCTCTGCCCCTCGCAATGGCCAGCCTTGTTGCAGCTTGCCAACCTGCTCCCCTCTGTCCCAGCCCACGAAAGCCCAGCTGTGCAGGCTGCCCCATCTATCCAGGCTGCCCGGTGAGGCACGCACTTGCCTGGAGGGGCAGTGACTGTACATGCACACCCACACCCCTCAGGACAGACTCTAGAGCCACACTCTTCCCTCCAGCTGCTCTCTCTTCCACCTCTCCCCACACCAGCACTGACACCCAGTGCACGGAGTGCAAACCCCACGCCAGCCCACGCTGAGCTGGGGAGGAATCCGTGCGGAGGAACCCGCTCTGCCCCGGAGGGTCACAGCCTGGTGGAGAGGAGGACGAGTTCACAGATCATTGCAACCCAGGGACTCCGCAAGGGCCTCAGTAAAACCAACAAATAACCAAGAACTGGCCACAGGCTTTGCTCCCGACAGTGAGCCCAGCAGAGTAAACCTCAAAGGGCAGGAGTCCTTCCAGGTGTCCAGAGAGGCATCTGGCAGGGAGGCACTGGATTTTAGAGCTGAGCTGGGCTTTCAGGGAAAACCAGAGGAGATCCCCCCAACATCGTCCAGGGAAACCTCTGTCAGGTTGGGCGGCGGCACAGAGGAGCGGCTGGGAGAACCGAGGTCTCACCAAGGAAGCCACCATCAACCGGTCCTGGGACCTGAGGCACTGTCATTTGCAGGGCAGAGCCATGGACAAGGCCCACGGGGGTGGCTGGACATGCTGGCGAGGGGCTCCATGGACAAAGAAGAAGGGGCCCAGCAGGGGTGAGGTGGGGAGGTCAGGGGTCAAGGCACACGGCTGGGAGGAGCCGTGGGCAGGAGGCAATGTCCCTGAGGGAGCCGGGCCAAACACCGCGGCCTGGGCCATGGTTGGGCTGGTGGCCCCCGCCCAGCACTGGACAGCACATACCACCCCTCATGGAGGCCTTGTCCCCCTCCTCACCCCTCTCCCCGGCTTCACTCCCCATACAGTGAAATCACTGAATTGTTGCTGCCCCAAATACCATTTTCTGATTTCCAGCCAGTTTGGACTGGAAGGAGCCTTCATGTCCATCCCTCGCAGCTGGCCTGCCGGGGAGTCCCAGGCTCTCCCTCTGCCCTCCAGCCAGAGACCCCCGGGGATGCCGCCTTTCATCAGCAGGCCCAGGGGCCGGCACTGCCTGGCAAGGGGTCTGCTGCATCTGGGAGCCAGGATGGGGCTCCAGGCTGCCCCTGAGACCTGGCCACAGGGTGCCGCTGCCCAGGCGCTGGCTCAAAAAACAGTCACTAAACACCTCTTAGGGATGGAAGTTCTGCTCCGGGCATTGAGCCACAGACAGAAGAGGACCACGCCCTCATGGAACATTCTAGAGGGGGATGCAGAGAACAAATGGGAAAATAGGAAGGGTGTGAGGACAGTAACCTATGGTGGCTAGAATGCAGCTTCCCAAGCTGTGCACTGGGCACATCGGGCTGTCACCTGTGCAAATGTGTCACCTGTACAAATGGGTCACCTATGCAGATGGTTCATCTGGGAATAAAGGTCACCTGTGAAGGAGGGTCACCCGTGCACGTGGGTCGCTTGCGGGTGGGTTGCCTGTGAAGGAGGGTAGCCTCTGGAGATGAACCACCTATAAAGGAGGGTCACTTGTGAAGCGGGGTGGTGAGATATTGGTCTTCTCTGCCCACGGCAGGGGCTCTGGGTGCTAGAGGAGGTGAAGCCCTAGGCTGGTGGCCTCCTGCCCACAGCAGCCTTGGCAGGGGCTCCTCAGAAGGTGCCTAAGTGGCAGGGTCAGAGGACAAGCCCTGTGGTCCCCGCATATGATGACCACGGCAGCCACATCAGCACTTGTGCTCAGGGACACAGGAGCCCCTCAGAGGCTCTGCCTCCCGTTGCCAACTCCAGCAGCCTAAGCCTCTACTCGCTTCAGGTGAGGCCCATGCCTGGTGCCCTAGGGTCAGGGTGGGGCAGCAGAGTGAGTGGCCCCTAGGGGCTCTTGAGGCACAGCTGCAGGCAGTGAGCATTACAGCCCGTCAGCCACCGAGGCCAGCTGGGCCTCGTGCTGGGTAATTTGCACGTGGGGGCTTTGCCATTGGCTTTGAAGTTTGTGAAGCGAGAGCAGCCAGTTGCCTCCGGGTTCTCTGCAATCACAGGACATTGCAAGGTTATATTTTTCAATGAAATAAAAATCACGGAGCCAGCTGCTGGCATACCTAAACACAGCGCCCGCTGCTGCCGGCTTCTGATGGCTGCAACCCTTGTTGAAAACGTTTACCCCCATCAGGATGGGCTGTTTCTCGTCCGCGGTGACCTGCAAGAATTTGAAAATAGAATCATTTAAAGCCCCAGTGGAGACTTACTCGGGCCGTCTTACGCGTGAAGCACTGTAGAAAAATGCCCGTGTTTCTCATGAAGTGTTGCAAACTCCGGTTTCTCATTAAAATTTAGGAAAAGTTACTTGGAAGTTTTATACAAATTCAACATGAAAAATTGTCCTAATTACAAAATACAAAGAAAACAGCGCATTTCTTTCCTCCGAGTCCCCAGGCCGACTCCATTTTACTCAGTGTCATATAAACGATACCATTTCTTTGCATGGTGTGCTGAGGAAAAGGGTGGGCAGCCCAGGAAGCCCCGCACAGGCTGCTAGGAGCCCTGCGGGGAAAATGGGGTGCAGGGGGTGTGGTCAGAGCAGCAAGGAGGCTGTGGGGCCGGTGCAGTGGCCAAGGAGGTGGTGGTGGAAGCTGAGGCAAGAGGGTCCCGGGCCGCTCCTTGGAGGCCAGGCTGAGTGGCTGCGTCTGACCATAGAATGGGTGAGGAGGTGGGGGATTTCCTAGGGGGCCACAGTTTGTGAAATGCAAAGCCCCAAGGGTGGGAGGCCAAACCTGCTGACCCCTCAGTCTCTGTACGCTGAGATGTGGCCTGCTGAGAGCTCCACGTTCCGCTAAAGACAGGTTGGCAAACTTGTTGCTGGCGGCCCCGGGGCCCTGCACGCTGGCCACGAGACACTTAGCAGGGAAGCCAGAGCCCTTAGGGAGCCATTGAACACTTCTGAGCACTTTGCATAGGTGACCCCCCACTTCAGAGACATGCCCCTTCCCCAGGATGAGCCCCTTCCCCGGGGGCTAGTGAGGAAGGCTCTGGGCACCTGGGGTGCGCAGCTGGGACGGGGAAATGAGCGCAGCACATTAACACAAGGACGCATGAAGATAATGTGCTCTCAGGAAGGAGATCGATGGGCCCTCTCCCGGTGCCTGAAAGGAGTCCAAGGTCAAAGGGCTCGGGGCTGCGGGCTGCCGGCGGTCAGGCTTTCGGTGAAGCCGTGCAGACCCCAAGGAAGGCAGTGCTGAAGCTGCAGGTGCCAGGCCAAGGCCTCCCTTCTCAGGCGTGCACGGGGCTTCTCCACCCACTCCCCCGCCCCATCATCCCCATCAACGCCCCAGGATCCACTTTCTTGGCCCACCCTACCTGTCTGGGAACTCTCACTTTGCCACCTCCCATGTGCCCAGCTCTGCCTTGGGTGAGCTCCCAGAGGGCCTCGCTGGCACCCGGTGAGGTGGGCCTGCCTTAGATGAGACACACGTTCTGCTAAACAGGAAAAATGCCTTTGCCACGTGCCCCAAGAAGGAACAGGTGGAGCTCATTTGCACCACGGGAAACACAAGACAAACCTTTTGCCAGCAACCGTCTGTGTGCCCGACGCCAGATCACAGGGTCACTCCCGGGGTCTTGCCCCCAATCCACGGCTACCTGGTCACTTCCATGGTGTCATCTCCATCTTGTTGACAAGGGAGAGGAAGCGGCTCCCCCTGGGTGGTATAGCCAGGCTAGAGTTGGGCCAACCTGTCTCCCCACAGCCAGGTTCTGATCGGATGTGACCCAAGGACTTGGCCTCGTGCTGATGGATGGAGCGGCCCTCGACAACAGCCCGTGCTTTGCTCTGCTGAGACGATGAGAGGCTGCCCCATGATGCTGTGGTCACACAGAGAGGCCCTTGGCTGCAAAGGCAGGTCAGCTGTGAGCAATGGCCCCCAAACACCATCATCCTCAGCTGTTTGCCAAAGTGGTCGTTAGGCAGAGGATGGCTGGTATGACAAAAGTTGTACCTACATGCCCCGCGACAACCCAGCAGGAGACAGGCACAGGCCACAGCCAGGTCGGGGGACAAGAGTAGGGAAGGGCTTCGGGAGATACTGGGGGGACTGGCCTGTCCTGGGTTGGGGCAGGCACATCACAGGAGGATCATTTGAAGACAGCCACAGAGAGAGAGAGAGAGCCCCATGTACTGTCCACGTGTCAGCTGGCCCTTGCCAGCCATGCACACAGGAACGGGCCCCTGCCAGCCGCGCACGCAGGAACGGGCCCCTGCCAGCCACACACACAGGAACGGGCCCTTGCCAGCCGCATACACAGGCCCTACTCTGCTCATGTTATTCACTCACTGACAATTCACACACTCACTCATTCTTTCATTTTGCAGACGTCGACTGAGTACCTGCGAGCCGGGACCTGGGGGTGGGTGCAGCCGTGTGTGAGAAAAGCGTGCTGCCCAGAGGAGGGAGTGGAAATGAAGGAGCCGGACAGCGTGGGGAGGAGCCTGGCCCCAGAGCCCAGAGGATTTGCTGTGAATGCAGCAGAGGAGGGGCAGGGCGGGATTTGCTCCAGCCCCTTGGGCCAGGGCCTGCGCAGTCCACACCTCTGTCTCCCTCCACATCTACAGAAAGAGGTGACGTTGCTGATGGCCAGGACACGTGGCCAGGCCTTTGGTGGCAACATTACCGCGTCACCCTCATCAGCCCGGGCACCCCCGGCAGTGACCCCCCACCCCAGGCTCTCAGGGTCCTTCCTATAGAACAGGATGTGCCTTGAACCTCCCAGGAGACAGTGGACACTGAGCAAATATTCCTCCTGCCGTCCTCCCATGCCAGTCCCCGAGGCCACCAAGCTGGCCCAGGGTTTCCTTCCGTGAGTGTGTTGAGGAAGCATGTCACTGCTGGATTCCACCTGCCTAAGTGCTCCCAGTACACATGCAGGGCTCTGAGGTGCTCCCTGCCCACAGGCGGGGCTCCAAGGTGCTCCCCAGCTTACAGATGGGGTTCTGAGGTGCTCCCTACTCACAGGCAGGGTTCTGTGGTGCTGCCCGCTCACAGGTGGGGTTCTGAGGTGCCCCCCACCCACAGACGGGGTTCTGAGGTGCTTGCTCCCTGCTCACAGACAGGGCTCTGAGGTTTGTGGTCTTGCTGCCACCCTCCCAGGAGACAGACAGGAACCTGGCTGGGTGAGTGATTTGGAAGGAGGAGGGAGCATCACGGACCCCTCTCACAAACAGGAAGGGCAGCCTCGCTGAGCATTTTACCAAATACCCTGCACTCTGCAGGCAGGATCCTGCACAAAATGGATCAAAAGCTGGGTGATCGGGCCATGGCTGTGTGAGCCCCTCATGGCCTCCCAGGGAAGGCCCTTGGCCACCAGGAAAGAGCCGCTGTCCGCCCACATCCCCTCCCTGCTCCCCCAACCTGCCCATCCTCACCTTCCCCTCCGTCCTGTTCTGGACACACAGGGTCTTTCCACTGCGGAGTCTCCGCTGACTCTCACTGGGGACTTGCCCCCACTTCGCACCCAGCGTCTGTGGGGTCCAGTGATGCCTGTGGAGGACTTTATGGGCAAGAAGGGTTATTTACTATTTAATCGGGTTTTAACTTAATACACAACTTATTAAAGTTAGCATTGAAGTTTCATATTCAAAAAGCCAACTTCCCTTGAGCCTTAAAGCTCGACTTACAAATCTCATTGTACTGTTTATAAAGCTAGTCATTGTTGAATAAGAAAAGTATCTTTTACATGTTCTTTAAGTAGTTAGTATCTGAGTCACTGAAAATAAAGACCTTAGCCGCCTGTACTTTGCCCACTCCACACATCTAGTTAATTACTCCTTTTAGATTGCATTCATAAAATTAATAATTTTAGAGGTTTTTTTTCCCCTAAGAACTTCAAAGGCCTGTCAGGGTATTCTTACAGAGCTAACATAAAAACCTTCCCAAGCACTTTAACAGCCCCTGGAAATAAATAAATTGTAGCCATTGCTATGCTGTGAATAAGTTCATTCCAACTCTCTCCTTCATTCTACTTAGAATCACTACACTCTCGGCATTGTCTAGAGTGGATGTGGGTTTTTATTTTGTTTTGTTTTTGAGATAGAGTCTGGCTCTGTTGCCCAGGCTGGAGTGCAGTAGCACGATCTCGGCTCACTGCAGCCTCCACCTCCCGGGTTCAAACAATTCTCCTGCCTCAGCCTCCTGAGGAGCTGGGATTACAGGTGCCTGCCACCACATCTGGCTAATTTTTGTATTTTTAGTAGAGACGGGGTTTCACCATATTGGTCAGGCTGGTCTCAAACTCCTGGCCTCAAGTGATCCACCTACCTAAGCCTAGGAAAGTGCTAGGATTACAGGCATGAGCCACCGCGCCTGGCTGGATGTGGGTTTTTGTGCCGAGCTCATAGCCTCCTCTGGCTACCTTCCATCCTAACTCCACCCCCTGGCCCCTGGCTCAAAATTAACCCCCAGGACGTAGGAGGGCCAAGGATGCTCACCCCCATCCCTCCATGCTTGTCACAAAATCTTCTGGGCATCTCCTGCCTCTGTGCCTTTGCAGCGGCTGTTCCCTCTGCCTGGAATCCTCTTCCTCCTATGTCTGCTCAACCTCATGGCATTCAGGCTTTGGCTGGAAGGTCCCCAGGCCAGGGAGACTATCAGGGTCCTGACCTGAATTGAGCCCAGCCACCGTCCCTGGCTTTACTTTCCCACATGGCATTTACCACCACCGGGCCCCACCCATGGGTCTGCTATGGGTTTGCTGTCGGCCCCTCCCTGGAGGTCAGCTCCTGGAGGGCAGCACCTTCTGCTGCTCACACCTCTGTTCCAGGCCACCCTGGAGAGTGTCTGGAACAGAGGAGGCATCAGCAAGTGTTGACTGGATGAATGAATGAATGAATCAATCAATCAGTCAATCAACCAACCAGATCAATCGCCCTCACAAAGATGATCCCTCGCGAGAGGGCCGTGCTGCTCTGGGTACTGTTCCACTTCAACGTTCCTTCCTGTTTCTTTCTGTCCCGAGATTAGAACATCACCACCGAACGGGGAGGGTGCAGACACGGCCATCATTTCAGGCCAGCCAGGGTCGCTGCACCAAAGTCCAGGTGGTCGGAGAGCCGTAGAGCCATGGCTGTATGCTTCGTGACGTCTGTCCCAGGTCACCAACTGCTGAGCCCTGGCCACCCTCGCAGCCGCCCCAACTCCATTCCTGGTTCAGGCCCTTGGATGGCGAAAACGATTCACACTCCTTTCCTGGGTATTCTTGTCCTGGCCACAAGGCCGAGGTTGCCAAAGGGTACCGGTGACCCCCCGTTCCCCTCCTGCTCCACACACCCCATGCATTCACACTCCCACGGCTGCCCCCGGGCCATGTCTGTCTCTGCCCCTGGGTTGCTGGAGACATCTGTCCCCCATCCCACCCTCACGTTTGGGTAAACAGAGCCCCCTCTCTGGGAAAGGGGACAACAGCTGGGCTCCTGGTGGGGACGCATGGAGGTGGAGGTCAAGGAGCCCGCAGGCCACCAGCACCACAGGAGATGGGTGCCCTTAGTGCCTGGCCGTTTGGACGCAGTGTGGCCATCACAGCACTCCTTAGGAATGTGTCATCTATTGTATGACACTCTGTATCCAGTGCGGTGTGTGACAGCATATGAAGGACTGCTATTTCAATTACTATGAATAATAGAGCAGCCTGGGGAACTGACTGCCTCTCAGGCCCTGGAACCAGGAAGCCACAGTGTTGACATTCAGGCACCTTACAAAGTCAGGGACAGAGCTGGATGGGGGTGAAGAGAGGTGGTGGGTGCTCTTTGGGTGAGGTGGTGGGTGCTCCTTGGGTGAGGACGTGGGTGCTCCTTGCATGATGAGGTAGGTGCTCCTTGAGGACCTGAGTGCTCCTCGGGTGAGGAGGTGGGTGCTCCTTGAGTGAGGACCTGGGTGCTCCTTGCGTGAGGAGGCAGGTGCTCCCTGGGTGAGGACCTGGGTGCTCCTCGGGTGAGGAGGTGGGTGCTCCTTGAGTGAGGACCTGGGTGCTCATTGCATGAGGAGGTTGGTGCTCCCTGGGTGAAGAGGTAGGTGCTCCTTGGGTGAGGAGGTGGGTGCTCCTTGAGTTAGGATCTGGTGCTCTTTGAATGAGGACCTGGGTGTTCCTTTCATGAGGAGGTAGGTGCTCCTTGGGTGAGAAGGTGAGGACCCAGATGCTCTTTGCATGAGGATGTGGGTGCTCCCGGGGTGAGGACGCAGATGTCTTTGGGTGTGGCTGTCTCCTGCAGACATAGCCATTGTCCTCTGCGTGCTCTGGATCTGTGCTGCAGCGTTAATGGTTGTAAAGCCTGCCCATCCTTCAGTCTCTCTGGAGGCCAGCTCTATGTGAGGCGCATGTCACATTCAGACATGTGTGGTTCCCCGCTGGCCCAGGCCACTCCCTGAGGCAGGGGTGCTGAGAGTGGGCCCAGGCCCAGAGATGGCAGAGGCCACTTAGGGCAGATGTGGGCTGCAGAGAGCGGGCGTGGACAGTGCCGGAAGGTGCATCTCCACTCCTTTTTTCTGAGACTTTCTGGGACGTTGTCAGGCAGACTGCCAGGATGACATTCCCGTCACCAGGATGTCATTCCCACCGCCAGGATGGCATTCCCACCGCCAGGATGGCATTCCCACCGCCAGGGTGACATTCCCGCCGCCAGGATGGCATTCCCTCCGCCAGGATGACATTCCCACTGCCAGGATGGCAGTCTCCCCGCCAAGATGGCCTTCCCGCCATCAGGATGGCATTCCCGCTGCCAGGATGGCATTCCCCCGCCAGGATGGCATTCCTGCCGCCAGGATGGCATTCCCCGCCAGGATGGCATTCCCGCTGCCAGGATGGCAGTCCCCCGCCAGGATGGCATTGCCCCGCCAGGATGGCATTCCCCCCCAGGATGGCATTCCCCCCCAGGATGGCATTGCCCCACCAGGATGGCATTCCCACCACTAGGACGGCATTCCCACCACCAGGACGGCATTCCCACCACCAGGATGTCATTCCCACCGCCAGAATGGCACTCCCACCACCAGGATGTCACTCCCGCCACCAGGATGGCATTCCCACCTCCAGGATGGCATTCCCACCCCAGGGTGCATTCCCCCGCCAGGGTGCATTCCCCCGCCAGGATGGCATTCCCCGCCAGGATGGCATTCCTGCCACCAGGATGGCAGTGCCCCCGCCAGGATGGCATTCCCACCGCCAGGATGGCAGTCCCCCTGCCAGGATGGCATTGCCCTGCCAGGATGGCATTCCCACCACCAGGATGGCATTCCCCCCCAGGATGGCATTGCCCCACCAGGATGGCATTCCCGCCACTAGGACGGCATTCCCGCCACCAGGACGGCATTCCCGCCACCAGGATGGCATTCCCACCACCAGGATGGCAGTCCCGCCGCCAGGATGGCAGTCCCCCGCCAGGATGGCATTCCCACCACCAGGATGGCAGTCCCCCCGCCAGGATGGCAGTCCCGCCGCCAGGATGGCAGTCCCGCCGCCAGGATGGCATTCCCCCCGCCAGGATGGCATTCCCCCGCCAGGATGGCAGTCCCCCCGCCAGGATGGCAGTCCCCCGCCAGGATGGCATTCCCCCGCCAGGATGGCAGTCCCCCCGCCAGGATGGCAGTCCCCCGCCAGGATGGCATTCCCATCGCCAGGATGGCATTCCCACTGCCAGGATGGCAGTCCCCCCGCCAGCATGGCATTCCCCCGCCAGGATGGCATTCCCACCGCCAGGATGGCAGTCCCCCCGCCAGGATGGCAGTCCCGCCGCCAGGATGGCCTTCCCGTCACTGCGAGCACAACGCTTTCCATTTCTCTCTATTCCATTTGGTCATTTTTTTCCTCACTCTCCTCCTTAGGATCCTGCCAGACAATTTTGCCTTTGAAAGAAGGGCCATGTTCATAAACTGGGGAGAGCCTTCAGGCCTCTCGGGGTCCTCCAAGCAGAAGGGGGACTGGGAGTGGAGCGCGCAGGGGTTGAGAACAGGGGTTTTGTGGCCAGAGGGCTGTGGGGAAAGCCCAGATCGGCCCCCACGGACGCGTGACTCCGGGCCTGTTACTTAACCTTGCCGTGCCTCGGTTTCCTGACTTGCAAAGCAGGGACAATGAGTGCCAGGTTGCTATGAGATCTCCTCAGTTTGCTGCGGGCGGTGCTCGGGTCGGCTGGCTCACAGCGGGTGTCCAGAAAGCGGCAACGCTTTTGGCCATTTCCTCAATCTGCGCAAAGCTCCCTGAGTCAGCTTGCTGTCAGGGGGCACACATGTGAGGCTGAAATAAACGCCAGTAGAGCAGGGGAAGGGCAGCAAGTCAGTGGAGTGCAAGGCCCCCCTCCATGCTCAGATGAGGAAACTGAGGCAGAATTGGGACCTTCTATGCAACAACTGAAGGGTGTGATATGGAGGGACAGAGCAAACGGGAAGATTGCCTGCCTGGGCTCCTCGCTCAGCTCCCTGGGCTGTCAGCTGCCCTGTAAAGGGGGATGACATTATAGTAATAATAGTCAGGAAGTGGCTTCTGAGAAACGCAGGCTCCTCCTTTCAGCACAAATTTGCTGAACACCTAGTTGGGTCTAAGCCTGTGTTGAGCCCTGGCAACAAGCAGGGAAGAGTCCGTGGCCCGGGGGAACCCAGGGTCCCGCAGTACAGACGGGCAGGAAGCAGGCAACTGTGGCCCCATGCGATTGGCACTAGGAGGCAGAGGGCAGGGGCCACAGGGAGGCCTGTGACCTCCCCCAGGAGGATGCCGGGACCCAGGCCGGGAGGCAGGGCCATGTGAGCGACAACCACCACTGGGGAGAAGCAGGCGCCTTCCTGCTGCTCAGCCCAGAACACCCCGCCTTGTGCGTGCTGGGGTGCGATCTGCAGGGAGCTGCCCCTGGTCGGAGCTGCAGCTTCTCCACACCTTCCTAGCTGGGAGCACTTCTCTGCCTCCTGCATTCCGCAGCTGCCTCAGCTGGAAAGCAACGGGATAAGAGGACATCCACTCCATGGCATGGTGGAAAGATCTCCCTGAAATCACAGGGGTGATTCTAGGCAGGGGAGAAGGACCGAAGTTTGTCAGAGGTCTCAAGACACAGAGACCTTCCAGAAAGGATCCTCCCTCTTATGCTGGCACAGCGCACGCCCTGAATCAATGTCTATGAGTGTCTGTAATTATGTTTGGTCCGTGCCTGTGGGGGCGCGGGGAGTTGGGCGGTATGACTGTAATAACAGCGCTGAGAGGTAGTGAGCTCCTGGTCAGGGGAGGCATTCAATGGGAGTGTGAGTAATCTGCAGCCCCGCCTGGCTACAGCACAAACCAGATGGCCTCCAAGGGCCCCCTCACTCCATAGCCTGTGAGTCCACAAGTCTAAGATTTGGGAATTCTCAGGTACAAGACTGCTGATTCCCCAACATGGATTAAACACTTCCTGTGTGCACCCTGGTGGGGGAAAGCAGATATCCTTCCTGCACAGGTGCAGGGACACCCAGAAGAGCGGCAGACCTGCGGGGAGGAGACCACTGACGTGTCTAAGATCCTGAGTCTGTGAGTTTAAGATTCTATAATGTGAATATCCTATTACCATTATGGTTCATAACAGTGGTTACTACTTATTGAGCACCTACTGTTTGCTATGGTGTGTGGCCTATTCTGGGGGCTGCCTCTAAATTATTTACTCAACCCTTTCAGAGTGAGGGGGTGCTTATATTTCCCCATGTAGAGATGGGGAAACTGAGGCTCAGGAGGGGAGGGCCCAGGGGAGCTAGAATAGAGGAAGGCAGAGCTGGTTAGTAGCCCAGGCTGCAACCAAGTTCCTAGTTTTTAAATATAAGACGTTAAGACCCCTTAGGTACAAGACGCTATTAGTCCGTGATGCTCAGCTTCTGTCTATTACTTTACATTTCCATGGCTTTAAGCTTATTTGGTATGCAAGCCCAGGCTCGTGTGGTTTAAAAGTGCCAGCTCCCAGGCGCTCAGGGCCTCGGTCTGTCTCCCCTGCCACTTCCCTCCTCGGGCCATCACAGGTCCCCCGGGCTATCACGCTTGGCTATGGGAGTTGGCAAGATCCGGTTAATTGTTATAAAGCACTTAGACACTCTCAGGCGACAAGAGCCATGTCACACCAACATTATTTCATTACCGTTCCTTAGAGACAGAGCCATCAGTGAAGGTCTGAAAACAGGACTCAGGGCCAGCAGCCTGGGCCTCGTCCACCCAGGAGCAGCCCTCTGGGGCTGTGGGCAAGTCATTTAACTCCTTTTAAAACTCCCAGCTGGTTGCAGCTCGGGCTTCTAGCCACCTCTGCCTTCCTTATTCTAGTCCCCCTGGGCCCGCTCCTCCTGAGCCTCAGTTTCCCCATCTCTACATGGGGAAATACAAGCACCCCTCTCACTCTGGGAGGGTTGAATAGATAATTTAGAGGCAGCGCCTAGTACAGGCCACACATCATAGGATACAGTAGGTGCTCAATAAGTAGTAACTACTGTTATGAACCATAATGGTAATAGGATATTCACATTATAGAATCTTGGACCCACAGGCTTAGACGTTCCTGAGAGCAGAGAGAGGCGGGGTGTCCCTGGGCCCAGGGCCCATCCTAGAGCAGCTGGAGGCCATTGGGCCACCCCACATAGGGCAGCGGGGGGCTGCGGGGAGCAAGCTGTTCCCAAGTGCGCCAGACGCCCTGGAGCATCTTCCAGCACAGGTGGCCTCTGTCCATGTAGGACGCTGAAGGGCTTTGCAGACACGCAATGGGCTTTTGTTAGTCTCATCCATGGTTGCGCATCTAAAACTGTGTTCAAAGCTGCAGCACCCACCCGGCACCTGGTTAGATAAGTGTGGACCAGCTCCATTCATTCCTCCATGCCTTTGTTCATTCATTCAGCAGATGCTATGGGCCAGCCTTGAGCCAGGCCTCGGCGACAGTGGGGCAGGTGAATGAGCGACAGCCCTGGCCTCCGGGACCAGCAGTCTCTCTGGGGAGTTAAGCCCATGACCATGACTGTGGTCTTTGGAACAAGTGCTGGGGTGGGGTGAAGGGGAGGTGCCCAGCCCGCCTGGTGAAGGCCAGAGGTGGCTCCCAGGGAAGAGGGCGTGTGCCAAGCCCTGCAGATGAAGGGGCGCAGCCAGCTGAGGGGGACACGGGAGGACAGCATGCGCAAGGCCGGAGCCCAGGGACGCGTGGCTGCAGTGGCATCCAGCCCGGCCCCCGTGCCTCTGGGTAACGTGTGCAGAGCTCCTTGGAAAAGGTGTCTCCTGCCCACACCACCCTCCCAGCATCCTGTGCTCAGCCTCACTCTCCCTCAAAACTAAAGGACTGAGTCCCACCCTAGCTGCTTCTCACTTCCCCACTGAGACCACAAAGCAAAGCCAACCCCCAAGCCTGGGAACAGGTCTACGGCGGGTCGGGGGTGGGCAGGGGGCGGCACTGCAGCCCCCACCACAGAGCCTCCTTCCCCACTGCCCTGCCCCCTCCCTTTGGCCTCCAGGGAAGCAAAGCACTTTAGGATCATTTTTCCTGCCAGTCTCCAGAGGCTCCTCCCTTCCCCTGGTCCTTTGCAGTCCCAGCGTGGAGCCCCCCACTCCCTCCCCTTCTATCACATGCCTGAAGCGGGCTTCAAAAGCCCTCCAGCACTCCGCTATACACCGGCTCTCCCCCAGACCAGGGGCAATGGCCTGTGACCCCTGGAGGTGGGAATCTGGACACGGGGTTCCTTCGAGCTCAGTGCCCTTTGCTGGGGGCTGTGGGGGGCAGGCATTCTTTCTCCCCCTCGGCTCTCCCAGAGTCTATTCCATTCCAGGTACCTGGAGATGCTGGGTGAGTCCTACAGAGGGGAGGGAGGGAGGAAGGTAAAACTGTCCCTGGCAATGTGACACACCCTGGCCTTGTCCAGCACTTCTACTATATACACTAAACATAAAATCCTAGGCCCCCCACCTACTGAACGGACCTCCTGGTAACCAAGGGGACCCCAGAAACCCCTGAAAACTGAGTTCTCGGCCGTGATGTGATGGGCGGCCAGCCTCGCCTCATTCTACTCCCCTCCCCTCTGCGGTGTAGACACAACTGTCCAGCATTAATGTTAAAATAGAGACCATGAGACCAACAGAACAGACTCTTGGTGGCAATAAGATGCCAAATTATAAACAGGCCCTGAGGCCATATGGGGCACGGGTTAAGCCATACACCCTTGCACTTAAAGAATAAAAACGCTCTGGCCTCAAGCGTTTTCTTGTTCTCCAGCCGCTAAGCAAGCCCTGGCCTGGAGATAAGAAACGTAAAAACACTCACAGCTCATCCAGCTCCAGACACCAGGTAGCTGACCCGCTTCTCCAGCAGCCTAACACCAGCTTTCACTGAGCGAGAGACGATTTCAGGAACTTTCTCCTGATGAGAGACCAGCAACCACGGACTGGCTCTGGCCGGTTTCCAGAAACTGTGCCCTTGCGCACCTCTGTGTCCTGAAAAGACCTTTCGATGTATAGGGCCTGATTGGAAAACACTCATTTATTTTACTTTTCCATAAAATTAGCTCCTGCAGGAGTTGAATGTTAGGTCTCCACCTCAGTGTGAACACGGGTCGTACGTTACATGCGTGTTTCTTCAATATGCACGCCTTAGGACCACGTTTGGCAATATCCATACCTCTTCCTATAACCTGTTCCATGCGTCCGTGTAGCCAGCCTGGTCGGCAGAAAGCTCCTGCCCCCGCCCCTCCTCCCTCGAAGCACCTGTTTCTCATGCTTCCTGGATGGCCACCTCTCAGGCTGCAACTCCTCAGAAGAAAGTCTCCCTCTCCTTTCCAAATTCATAGATATCATGGGTCTCTTTTTTTTTTTTTTTTTTTTTTTGAGACAAAGTCTCTGTTGCCCAGGCTGGAGTGCAGTGGCACCATCTCAGCTCACTATAACCTCTGCCTCCCAGATTCAACCGATTCTCCTTCCTCAGCCTCCCGAGTAGCTGGGATTACAGGCATGTGCCACCATGCCCAGCTAATTTTTGTATTTTTAGTAGAGAAGAGTTTCACCATGTTGGCCAAGCTGGTCTTGAACTCCTGACCTCAAGCGATCTGCCCGCCTCGGCCTCCCAAAGTGTTGGGATTACAGGCGTGAGCTACCGTGCCCAGCTGGGTTTTTTTTCAGTTAACAAGTAGATCATCTCATTTTGTCAAGATCCCCGGGAGGGGCACGTGCTATGGCTCTGTGGGCCCCTCTCCTCCCTCTCTGCCAGCTCTGTGCCCGAAGTCCACCTGCACAGCACCAACAGGCCTTCCCTGAGGCCAGGGGAGTGGAGGGGCCTGCTTGACTCAGGTCCTCCCAAACGCTCCGACAGCCGCGATGGGGGGCTGCAATCGCATCCCTACTGTGCGCCGGCCAAGGAGGAGGCTGGTGCATTTGGTGCAAGGGTCATGAGGATGAGTGGTAGGAGGCAGCCACGGCAGCCGGGGCACCTACGCATGGCCGTTCCTGTCCCGTGTCTCAGTTCTCTGAGGTTCCCTTTGTCCTATACACTTGTCAGATGAGGAACGGAAGCTCAGGGGCGACGGCTCACTCCGATATTCCTCGGGTCAAGTACGTGGGGAGGACAGCAGGGGAGGGGGATCTGCTGCCAGGGATGCTCCTGGGGAGCAGGGGAGGGGCCTGTCCTGAGGCTCTGCCAGGCTCTGGGTGGGCAGCTACCATCATCACTCATGCACAGACCCTGCGCCTCCAGGTGGGGGTCTGACTGGCTTTGTGCAGGACACCTGGTCTCCCCAGACCTGCTTCCTCTTCAAATTACTAATCTTAGGAAATGACGATTCTAGTTCTAGAAATTCTCGCCTTTTTTGGTACTAAAATCTGATTTCCTGGAATGCAGTGCTCTGCTGGTTTTCTCTAACGCCATGCATCATGTTGGGGCTGCCAGCCTTTGGGTGCTGAGTGTGCCAGGGGCCACTGCAGGCTACATGCATCCCATGTGGGCTTTGCGATGACCCAGTGCAGATGAAGAAACCGAGGCTCTGAGAGCTTGTGGGGGATGTGAGGCCTGGATCAGGGCAGGTGTGGAGACAAGGGGCTGGGGGCTGGAGGAACACAGGGCCGAGGGAGGTGACTTACATATAGGCACCAGGGGATGAGAGTGGCGCTCGTTCATTCATCCTGCGTTCACTCATGCAACAAACACTCACTAAGGACCTCCGGAGTACTGAGTGCTCACTGGGTGCCCCCAAGTACTGAGCACTCACCAGGTACCCCCTGAGTACTGAGCATTCACCGGGTACCCCCTGAGTACTGAGCACTCACCGGGTCCCCCGAGTACTGAGCAATCACCGGGTACCCCCTGAGTACTGAGCATCCACCGGGTATCCCCTGAGTACTGAGCACTCACCGGGTACCTCCTGAGTACTGAGCAATCACCGGGTACCCCCTGAGTACTGAGCGCTCACCGGGTACCCTGAGTACTGAGCAATCACTGGGTACCCCCTGAGTACTGAGCGCTCACTGCACACCCCCTGAGTACTGAGCGCTCACTGGGTACCCCCTGAGTACTGAGCACTCACCAGGCACCTGCCGTGCGCTGAGAACCAGCCCCCACAATGCAGAGGATGTGGCCCCGTCCTCACGGCACTCAGCCTCCGTGGGTGGCATCTGACTGAACAAATCTGGCAGTGCCGTCTGGCTGTTCCGAGCATGGAGCTTCAGGAAGGTGGAGTGAGTCACTCTACCTGGAAAGTGAGATCAGGGAGGATTCCCTGGACAGGGGCAAGTCCATTTTCAGAGGGATCTGAGAACACCTGTGGCCTCAAAGAAGGCCAGAGCAGCAGGTGGAAGTTGAGCATGTACAGCAGCAGAGGAGGGACTGGCAGCTGGAAAAATGGCAACTCATCCAGAATCTTCTACTGATGCCCCCGCTGCCAGTCCCAAGTCCTACCAGAGACCCTCCCTGGGCCCAAGCTGACCACTGACCATCTCCCTGTGTCCTGAGGGCCAAGGGGGCAGCCCGACCTCCATCGTCACGTCCACAGCCCACAGCCCCAACACCTGGTGGGGACTCGGGGACACACTTGAGCCTGGCAGCCCCCATGAAGGCCCCCACCAAGGCCCCCTTGAGGACGTGGAAATCCTTGCACAGCCACCATCAAGCCCCTCCCCAGCTCCAGCACTGGCGGAGATCACACGAGTCCTTTGTCAGTGTGGTTGGAAAGTGAATGGGTCAGGTTGCCCCAGCCTCATTTCAGAGGACTCTGGTGAAAGAAGAACCCCCCAGCAGCTGTGATGGGTGGACTGCAATTGCATCCCTATTGTGTGCCAGCAAAGGAGGAGGCTGGTGCAGTTGGTACAAGGGTCCTGAGGCTGAGCGGCGGGAAGTGCAGTACCAGCTACGCCACTGCATCCCACCCATTGGAACACACTGCACAGAACAGGCCTTTCATATTTTTTTTTAAAAGTTTGCCTTTTCTAGATGTGATGAGGGAATGGTTAGATGAGGTACCTGAGCTCACAGAATGCCCATGGCCTCACCAGCAGGCACTCAGCTGCCGGCTCAGCCACAGCTCAGTCCTGACCGCCTGCTGCTACCCACCCGCTCTTCAGCACAAACTGGAGCAGCTGCCATCACAGCTTTGCCCAGATGCGGATGTGAGCCACCTTGAATTAACATCGGGTTGGTCTGCGCCCTGAACCAGCTGTCAGTTGTCCTGGGCTCTGTGCTGATGCCTCCCTGACCAGGGGCCACAGGGACAAGAGAGGATGGGGCGGGGGTGAGAGGCAGGCCAGGTGGGCAGAAACCGGTCTGTACCCTCAGGGGAGCCACAGCTCAGAACCTTCACCCTTCTGACTCTCATCTGAAAAATGGGGCGCGTCCTGCCTGCACCCTGAGGTGTGTGAGGAGCAGGATGTCATCAGTTTTTGGGGTAGAGCTGGGACTGCCCAGCTGTGAGCTTCTAGGACTGTCAGCTCAGAGACCAGCAGGGCAGGAGGAATCCCTCAATGACATCGGCAAGCGAGGAGCAGACTGGAAGGGAGGGTTTGGCCCAAAAGAACCCTGTGTCCCACTGTGCGTCTCTAGCCCCTCCCTTGCACTGTACAGTGAGCACCTGTACACGCACCGCCCAGGTGAAGAATGAGGGACTCACCCAACCCAGGAGTTCCCCTCCCCATGCCCTCCCTGACCTCTGACCCTGCCCCCTGCACCCTGTGTTCAGCCCTGGCCTCTGAGTGATGAGGAGACAGGCTCCCATCCAGCCACTGAGCCTCACTCTTGGGACCTTCCTTGCTGGGCAGAGCAGAGGAGGTGGGGCCAGGATCTGCCCCCAGTGCTTTGGCCTCCTGCATGCTTCGGCCTCCTGCATGCTTCCTAGGCAGGTCTCCTGTCTCTGCTGACTTTTCTCAATGCTGTTCAGTGCTGTTCACAGCATGAGGGTCCATGTCCTGGGCCCTCAAGGATGGGAGGGTCACCCTCCACCCCTGCTGGGTTTGAGGAAAGGAGCCCATCACCAAGTTCCCGGGGCAGAATGGACGGGCACCCTGAGCAGGTGCTTCAGAGGCAAGGGCCACAGCTGGTTTCTGCATCTTGGGCCAGGAGCCAGGGTGGGCTCCCGAGCCAGGCTGAACCCAGCTGAAGTCCAGCCCCACCTCTGCAGGCACAGCCCAGGGAGTCAGCCCCAGCCCTGCCTTCCTTGTCCACCCTACAGTGACCACAGCTGCTGAAATCTCACTGTGGCCACTGCCCTCACTGGTCTGCTTCCCACCCAGGCCTCTGGGGATGCTGGCCACGTGTGTGGCATGGGTCGTGGGCAGCACAGTCCCACGTGGAGTGCAGAGCCAGTGGCAGGGGCAGCAGCTGGTGCCGAGGTTCAGAGCAGCTTGGGAGCATTTGGGGTGGCTCCTCTGGCAGCTGGACACGCCTCCTGGCTGGCCCGGGGACAATAATTCAGAATCAGGTTTCCATCAAAAGGCTGTATTGCTGGGAGGGGTTATAAATCAAGATGACATTTTTATCGCAGAGCAAAAATTAATTATTTAACATGGGACATGTTTGTGCTCTCTTAACTGCCAGCAGGGTGGCTTGACTCGGGGTGGCCAGACGGTTCCAGTGCTGCAGGAATGGCTGCAGGAATGGCCCTCTCAGGGCTCTTGATGCAAGGGGGAAATCGAGGCTCAGAGAGGGGAAGGGGCCTGTCTAGGGTCTCACTGCCATTCAAAGCAACTCTTCTGGCCCTGGAGCTCTCTGCCGACTATGCTGGAAGCCAGGTCCACCCAACCCCATCCATGAAGGCCGCCCACATTGTGCAGGCAGCAAAGCCAGTGGGTGGACGGTGGTGGGGGCGAGGCTTGGTTCAGGGGAGGCCCCAGCCCTGTGCTCCACACCTGCTCCTGTGCCAGCCACAATGTGCCCATCCCTTTCTCTCCTTCGTCCCCATGGCCCCTCAGAAAGCCTAGCCAGCTGGGTCCTGCTGTGGGGCCCATCAGGAAGGGGCAGCCGCGGCTCCCTCCAGCTGGTTCAGGTCTGGCATTTCCCAGGAATGGGAGGTGGCCCTTGGAGGTGCAGGCCTGGGGGCATGGGGTAGTCAATGTCTCCTGGAGGACTGTGGGTACCCATCCCATGAGCTTCCAGCCCTCCTTCCTCCAGGAACTGTGGCCTCCTTTTCCCAGCCACCCCTGCCCTGGGTGCAGAAACACTTGGAGCGTGGAGATGAATTCCCGCGTGAGCCACAGACTCAGGCCCCTGGTGGCTGACTGCAGAGGGAGCCCACCCGAGCATCATCCTGTGATCGGAGGGACCCCAGGACCCTCTGAAAGGGGGTTGGCCCAGCAAGATGGGAGGGGTCCCAGCACCTGCTGCTCGCTGAGTCATTCACTGATATGTGCCGTCAGAGTTCTCAGCGCCACCGGGCAGCAGAGCAGATGAGGGTCTCACTGCCAGCAGGGTGGGCGCCTGAGCAGACGCTCTAGATGGGGACACTGTTGCCCCCTGAATGGCTCCTCTGGCTCTCCGATGGTCCATCTCTTCCTCTCCTGCCCTTTCCTCTCCCTGTGCCCATCCATTCCCAGCCTGATCCTGGGCTCTGAGCCTGTGTGTGGCCGGCCTGGGGCCACAGAGTACAGTGGGAACCAGGCAGAAGTTCCCCCTGAGGGGCCGCTGGGCTGGGTTTGGGGCCAGCAAAGGTGTGGCAGGGTGACCAGGCTAGGGCCACCGAGCGGGGAGATGGTGGGGAGGGCTGGTCTTTGGGCAGAAAAAGTGACAGGCACTCACTTGCCACTGGGCCTAAGCTGCGGGAGCCCCGGCCTGGGTGAAGGTGGGGAGACCTGCATCCTGAGCTGGGCCCCAGCCCATCTTCCTCCTGGGAGCTCATGTCCTCATCTGTTAAGTGCGGTCACCCCTCTCTCACGGGCACATGGCAGGTGTGGCCCATACAGTGGCCACTGGACAGCTCCTGTGGGTGGAGGCCCTGACCCAGGCCGTGGGAGAGGCTGGCTGACTAGCTTCCCATTCCCGGCATGCCAGGAGGAGGGAGCAGAGCTTCCGGAGGCCTCTTCGTCTGCACTGAGCTCCAGGTTGGCCCAGGGCTCCGGGAGGCAGCTGGCGTAGGGGTTCGCAGAGCATGGCGTCTGCCCCACAGCTGCTCCTGCCTGAAAGTGGGCCCTGTGGGCAGCCTCTTAGGCCCGATCGTGAGCTCTGCCCCCTTCCGCCAGCCCCGTCTACAACCCCCAGATTCTCCACCCTTCACCCCACACTCAGGCCTCCCTTGGGACAGGAAGCTGGGGCTACCCCTCAGCACCCCACCTCCAACAACTGAACCGGAGGACAGAGGCTGTCAGGGCCCCTCAGGGAGCCCCTCCACCTCCAGGAACCAGAAGTGAAGCCCCATGGGCAGCTCCACGAAAGGACAGCAGCAGGCTCCCATGAGCCCAGCACTCACACAGAGCACACAGGAGGGAAGGCCCAGGGCTCCATGCCTGCAGGAAGGGCAGCACCCTGCAGCGGGGCAGCCAGGTGGGAGGCCACAGTCCTGCTCCTCGGGCTTGCCGGGTGCTGCAGGGCAGAGGTGGGACCTCAGGCTTCAGAGAGAGGTGGGAAGGTTCAGATGCCTCCACTGCTGTGAAGGGATCCAAAGGGGTCACTGTGCTGGGTGGGCCCAGGCAGGTCACTGGCCTCTCTGGGACTAGGTCTCCTCCTTCACAAATGCAGGTTATCCCAGTGTTCTGCAACCTGAGAGTCAGGGATAACCTAGCACAGCACCCGCTACAGAAGAAGATGGGGACAACCTAGCACAGCACCTGGCACCGGGTGAGGTCCACAGATGCTGACTGAGGCCAGCAACCGTGCCCCTGGCACCCCCAGCCCCGGGACAGAGCAGCAAGGAAACAGGGCCACGGGCAGGGCTCTTGATCCTCGTGGGCAGCGTCCTGGCCCCCCATGGTGAGGGTGGGGAGGGGCGTGCGGCAGCAGGAGCACAGGCCCGGGGTCGAGGTGCTGCAGCGTGGCCGCAGCAGACAGACAGGCAGGCACCAGAGGGTGGTAAGGTGGACTGAGCGGGTCAGCAGGGCCTGAGTGCCCGGCAGATTGGACTTTATCTGGAAGTCGGGTGGGATGCAGTCAGGTCTGATCTTCAGAAAGGCCACCTGGCCAAGGGCAGGGACAGATCAGAAAGCAGGAATTGGAGTAGGGAGGAGGGAGTGGAGAGGAGGCCGGGGGTGGACAGAGGCCGGTGGTCAGGAGGGGAGAGCCAAAGCATCTGTAAGGGTGCAACCTGGAGGGCTGCATGGAAGAAGTGCCATTTCCACCCTCGACTTGTGGGAGTCCTTGCCTTGTTCATTGCTGCCCCAAGGGTGGGGTCCATGGTGGGCATGGAGGTGGGCAGAAGAGATGGGGCCTGCCACCCACCAGGGCACCACACAGCAGAGCACAGCCCCGGAACTGCACAGCTTTGAAGCTCCCAGCCCCTGGTGAGAGGGGCAAGCGGGGCCCCTGTCCAAAAATGAGAAAACTGAGGCTCAGCCCATCTCTGCCTCCCCAAAGTGGGGCTTCTGGAAGCCAGCGTGGGAGCAGCCGGGCAGAATCTGCACAAGGCGTGGCCTTGCCCTGTGGCTGGAAGTCCCCAAGTCGGTTTCTTCATCTTTAAAATGAGGTCACATCCCCACCTCCTTCCCTCCCTCCCGGGGGTGGGGGGTGCTATTGGAAGGTATAAACTGTAGAGTGCCCTGCACCCAGGCAGTCGATGCGACCCACCTGGTGTCCATGGTGATGGATGCCGGCTGGCCTTTTCGAGTGACTTCAAGCTTCCTTGAAGGGAGGAGAGAACTCCTGCGTTTGCCTGGCGCTCAGATGTCTGGAGGTCCAGGCAGGGCCCAGGGCTCCCCGCCTCACGGACAGTCACGGGGGTGCTGAGACGGGCCCCTCACCGTGTCGCAGAGGCCCCAGTTACAATCAGGTATTAATATTTCCAACACAGATATTTACAAACCTCTCCAGAGACTGCACTGATGGACTATTGGCGATCACGCTCGGCTAAAAAGAGTATATTGATCCGGGGGAAAAAAGAGGTCACTTCTTTTTAAACCCAAACCTATAAAACACTGAAATCCATCAACCCCCAGTTCCCGGGCTGCAGAGTGACATCGAACCCCGGCTGCGGTCTCCCTGGCCTGGTCAATACAGCTCCATTAGGGGCCGCTCGCCTCGTCCCCACCCAGGCCCTGTCCAACCCTGTGGCTGTCCAGATTAATATGCACCCCAGCTCTTTAATTCTCTGTCCATTAGTCTCACATTGCCAGCTGACCGGCTTGGCTATTGATCTTGAGGAAAGCCCGCTCAGCGGGTCCGGGCCCTGCGAGGTCAGTGGGGGACACCGTGACAGCTTTTGCTGGCCCGAGGGCAGAAGCTACCAAGTTTGCTGGAGCCCATCCTTCTGTGCACAGAATCTGGTGCCTCCAGAGCTGGCCGCAGGAAGGCCAAGGGGCCTCGCACGTGAGCCGGACCGAGGTCCTCCAGGCCCCTGTTACTCACCATAGCTCAGAGACACCTGCGGACCCCAGGCTGCACCATCCAGGGCTTGGGTCCCACCTCAGGACATGGGGGCCCAGGAGGGGCCAGGGGCTCTACATGTTGAGCATCTTCTCATGCCAGGCACCAGACAGGCCCCTGATCCCTGCCCCCTTTTCCAGTTGAGAGGCTGAAGTTTCCGAGCATTTGTCCCCATGAAGGTCACCCGGCTGGTGAGTGGGTGAGGCGGATTTCACTGCCCCCGCCAGCCCGTACGCTTTCCACCTCATGATGAACAAAACAAGGGAGGCGCAAAAGACAGGGCGAGGCCGCCAGAGACAGGCGGGCACCAGGGGTGAGGCCACCAGAGACGGGCACCCACACTGCTCCAGGATGAAGGAAGCACCAGGTGCCGCCCAGCAGGGCTCGGTGGAGAGGTGGGGCCAAGGGAGCCACACGGCTGCTGCGTGGGAAGGGTGACGAGGCTGCACACAGAGGAGCCCGGGCCCCCTCTGGGAGGGAGTGGGGGCATGACGGTGCCTCCCAGGGGCTTGTAGTCTGGGTGTGAGGCAGAGGACAGCCTGGAAGGGAGGAAGGAGACCTCAGGACTGGCCAGGGCCATCCAGGGGAGACACGGCAGAGCCCAGACCAGAGCCTGGGGCCGATGAGGATGAAGCAAAATCGTCCTCAACAACCACAGAGCAGCAGAACTGCCGGTGACCCACAAGGGTGGCAGGCGCCATCCCCACACCCGCCCCCTCCCTGTTCTGCACTTTGCCCCTGATGTTACAAACCTCCAGCCAGCAGGGCAATGTCAGAGGTCATGAGAACTCCTCACATGCACGTGTGGGGGCTCCTCTGGGGGCAGCAAGGGAGCTGGGAGGAGGCAGTGTGGGAGCCCACGGCCCTGGTGGGACCCAGGCTCTGCCTCCTGTCACTGTGGGAGCAGCCTTGGGCACATGCACAGAGCTCTCTGAGCCTCAATTTCCTCATCTGTAAAATGGGGATAAACACGCTGACCCCTCCAAAGCAGGGAGGGCTACAAAGAGGCAGACGGACAGCAGGGACCCCACCAGAGCTGCTTCCCCAGACCCTCCACCCACCCTTCCCACAAATGCTGTGGTGGAAATTTCTTGACGGCACGGACACTTTGCATTTTTCTCCCACATTGAAGTGAGTTCTAATCCCTGTGTCATTGGCCAGTCATCTCGAATTTCATCACATTTTCTCATCTGAAAATGATCTCAGCGCCGTGGCGTAGGTTGGAGGGAGCAATTGGGTTGACTGTGAGCAAACGGGGCCGGCATCTCCAACTGAAACCACTCCCTGTCCAGCGCCCTGCCAGGGCCCAGCCCCTGGCCCCCACCGGGTAAAGGCTTATTGAGAAGTGAACTGAACCCCGAGAAGGAGCGGCAGGAGCTGGGGAGGAGAGCTGGGCAGGGGGCCTCTGCCGCTGCCCGCCGGCTCTGCCTTAGGGAAGAGGAAGGCACCATGAACCAGCACGTAGGCAGCTTGGCTTCCAAGAACACTGCGGTCACCTGTGGGGAGGACGTCCCTGTGGGTGCATAGTGTCCCCTAAACCCGTGTCCACCCAAAGCCTCAGAGTGTGCCCTCATTTGGGCACAGGGTCTTTGCCCGTATAGTTAGTTAGGTTGAGATGAATTCACTCTGGATCAGGGTGGGCCTAAATCTGATGCCTGGTATCCTCCTGAGAAGAGGAGGGGACACAAGCACACAGGGACACAGAGGACTGAAGGAGCTGCAAGCACGGAGGCAGAGACCACAGGACATGGCCACAAGCCAAGGAGGATGGAGGACCGCCGAAGCTGAAGCCAGCAGGAGCCAGAGAGAGGCTGGAAAGAGAAAACTCTTATGCTCGGAGCTGTGCCAAGTTCCAGGAGAAAACCAAGTGCAGTGGATAGGGGACACATCCGGGGCCCCAAGGTGAAGAATCTGTGTTTTGCTGTTCCTGAAACCAGCAGAGTCCTGGGAGCCCAGGCATCCCCTATGAATCCTACACGGGAGGCCCAGCAGACGCCACGGCTGGTCGCCTTGGGGTGTGGGTTCACTATGTCCTCCCTCACATCCCTGGGGCTGATGGAACACAGGCAGCTTGGAGGGCCATGCCACTGCTCTGATCAGCCCAGGAAGACAGCAGCCAGAAAACATGAAGGGAAAAATAAGAGAAAGTTGGTGGTCCTTTGAGAAAGTCAGTGGGTTTAGCCCCTCCTAGGTTTCTTGGAGTGGATCACTCAAGACGGCTGGCTGGGAGGGCAGGCCCCACGCTCTGGGGTTAGGACCAGTGTCCTGGGGCTGCCAAAGCAAAGATGGCGTCCTCATTCTGGCTGAGTGCAACTGGTAAGAAAGAGTGGGTGATGACTGACTGAGTGCACTGGGGCCCCAGCCCGCCCTGAGGCCAAGGCAGACAAGCACTCGAGAGATGGGTGCCAGCCATAGCATGCCCACTGCCACAGCACCCACTGTCTGCAGCCCCTCAGGCAGGACGGGGCCAAGGCTGACGCGACCAAGGCGGGGAAACCCCACCATGCAGAGCTGCCTCAGAGAGGCAGAGTGACTTCGGCAAAGCCATGCCGACAGCAGGACTCATTTATTTCCTGGCCCCTCATGGGGCTCTTCCCTCTCCTTCTCACAGCATATCTGGGTCCTCAGCCCAGGAATCCCATGAGGCCGGACAACATCCTCCCAAAATGGAACTCCGGTCCCCTGTCTCCTGTCTCCAAAGGAAGGCATGGGGCCAGAAGAGCCCGGCCTCTCCAGATCTTGCCTGCCCCGGTCCTGTCACAAGGAGGACGCTTGCCGGCCAAGCAGGCAGAGATACAGACAGAGGCCCGCAGGCTAGGAGGAGGGAGAGACAGAGGCCCACAGACCAGAAGGAGGGGGAGGCAGAGGCCCACAGGCTGGGAGGAGGGAGAGATGGAGGCTCACAGACCGCGAGGAGGGAGAGATGGAGGCCCACACGCTGGGAGGAGGGAGAGATAGAGGCCCACAGACCAGAAGGAGGGAGAGGCGGAGACCCACAGGCCAGGAGGAGGGAGAGATGGAGGCTCACAGGCCGGGAGGAGGGAGAGATGGAGGCCCACAGACAAGAAGGAGGGAGAGGCGGAGGCCCACAGGTTGGGAGGAGGGAGAGATGGAGGCCCACAGACCAGAAGGAGGGAGAGGCGGAGGCCCACAGGTTGGGAGGAGGGAGAGATGGAGGCCCACAGGCTGGGAGGAGGGAGAGATGGAGGCCCACAGACCGGGAGGAGGGAGAGATAGAGGCCCACAGACCAGAAGGAGGGAGAGGCGGAGACCCACAGGCCAGGAGGAGGGAGAGATGGAGGCTCACAGGCCGGGAGGAGGGAGAGATGGAGGCCCACAGACAAGAAGGAGGGAGAGATGGAGGCCCACAGGCCGGGAGGAGGGAGAGATGGAGGCCCACAGACAAGAAGGAGGGAGAGATGGAGGCTCACAGGCCGGGAGGAGGGAGAGATGGAGGCCCACAGACAAGAAGGAGGGAGAGGCAGAGGCCCACAGGCCGGGAGGAGGGAGAGATGGAGGCCCACAGGCCAGGAGGAGGGAGAGATGGAGGCCCACAGGCTGGGAGGAGGGAGAGATGGAGGCCCACAGGCTGGGAGGAGGGAGAGATGGAGGCCCACAGGCCTGGAGGAGGGAGAGATGGAGGCCCACAGGTCAGGAGGAGGGAGAGGTGGAGGCCTGCAGGCTGGGAGGCTTTTCTCCCGGCCTCGGCATCTCCAGATAATGGTGATGATCGTGGCTGTTTGCTGCAGAATTCCCATGTTCCCATCTGGCCTTCCTAAGGACCGAGAATGGGATTGTGAGGAAGGAAGGGAGACTGGGTGGCGTGGAGGGGCTGCTAGGCCGGGTGCAGATTACAGCATCCACTGTGCTCACCTAGGGCTACAGTGGGGGCTGCCTGCGTGCTCCACCCGGGCCTCACTTCCAGCTGGAGCTCACGTCCTCCTTACTTCAGAGCACAAATTATCTAATGAGCCTCCTAGAGCCACAGAGCATCGGCCTCTGGGCTTGGCAGTTGCTGTTGTGTGCGCATAAATGGTTCCATGTCAAACTTATATGGCAAATATAGAACAGACTGTCAGTCAACACCCCCTTTCTCTAACGAGAATGTAAAGACACTCCCCACTTCTCGCTTCTGAACACCAGCATGCAATTGCCCCTCCTTGCTTTGTGGCACAGCCTTGGGGTCTTCCTCTGACAGACTGCCTGGCAGCTGAAGCCCCCTCACCCGGAATCACCGATGCTTGTAACCGATGGATCAATAAGTCTCCCAAGGCCCCCAGGGAGGCCCCCACATCCCTGCTGCCCCTCTTCAGTTGCAGAATTAAAAGGCAAGCTTGTTGTTGGCGTTGTAATGAGCTATGTCCCCGGGGCTCCTGTTACAAGGAGCTGAGAGCTCGTTCCTCCTTAGGCTGGGGTCAGAGGCCTCTTGCTCCTTCCTGAGGTGGGTGGGTCTCAGGAGGTGGTAGCAGCTGCCACGGGTCCCCTTTCTTCTGCTGGGGACTAGAGTCTAGACACCCAGAGCATCCGAGCTACAAGAGCTCCCTCACCCCTGGGCTCCACGTACAGATGGGAAACCAAGGCCCAGGTGAGGATGAAAGGTTTGCCCTGAGCCTGTAGCAGGTAACTGAGTAGTTGTAATTTTATTAACTTTTTTCAAAATTATTAAAATTCCTAAGCTTAGCACATAAAGTCCTTTATGTGGGAACTGTTGCTTTCCAAGCCATTGGGAATCACTAACTACACACACACACAACACACAGGTGCACACACACACAGGTGCACACACACGCAGGTGCACATGCACACAGCACACAGGTGTACACACACATGTACACACGCACACACAGCACACAGGTGCACACACATACACACACAGGTACACATGACAGCACACAGGTGCACACACACATACACAGGCACACGTGCACACACACACATAGGTACACATGCACACACAACACACAGGTGCACACACAGCACACAGGTGCACACACACATACACACACAGGTGCACATGCACACACAGCACACAGGTGCACACATACACATGCCTTCTTCATTCTGATGATTGGATCCCTCACTTCAGTTCTCCAAGGGCCTCTGCCCTGGCCATTCCCTGTGCCTTGAGTACTCTCTCCACTCCCCTTATTTGTTCAGCCAATCCCTGCTCTTTCACAAAGCCCAGCTTGGGCATCACCTTCTCTAAAAACGATTTCCTCATCCCCCAACCTCGGCTGGGCGGGGGCCTCCTCTGGGATTCCACAGCATCCATGCTTCCCTCTGTCCCGGCACGTGTGGGCCCATGTGGTCAGCCCCTCTGGCTACCCCACAGAACTGTGACTGCCTCTGGGGCTTGGCCGAAGCTCTGCGGTCCCCAGCCCAGCACGCCAGAGTAGCTGCTCAGTGAATACTAAGTAGATACAAGATTCCTCCACGTCCAAAAAAAAAAAAGAAAAAAGAAAAAGAACGAAAGAAATAAATAATAATTCCTCCATTTTCTAAATAAAAAAACATCCTCCATCTCCCATCAATCAAACAGTGTTCTCTAACCCAGACATGCTGATCATTGCCTCTTCCACGGGTTTCAACGGAATCATGTACTTTCGCTGACCTGTGAGGCTGGCCCCAAATCCGGTGTCTCAGGTGGACCAGGGTGGGCTTCAAACTTGAAGTCTCTGAGTGCTTCGGGAAAATCCCACGAGGAAGGTGTGTGGTTCCTTCTCTTCTCGCAGCCAGGGAAGGGCCAGGGGGCCGGGGGCAGCCAGGAGAGACCTATTTGGGGGACAAGTTGTTGCAAGGCAGACTTAGAGGGACCTCAGAACTCCCACCTGGGCCCGCTGGGTGTTCGGGCTTGGGTCCCGCTTCTCAAACAAGTTCCCAGGGGTTGGGGAGGAAGGAGGTGTTATTGTTTAGTGGGTGCAGAGCTCTACTGAGGTTCGTGTCAGTTCGGGGTTCTTCAGGGAAACGGAACCAATGGGAGACACACATGCACACGCACACACAGAGGGAGATGCACACACACACACACACACAGAGGGAGACAGACACACACGTGCTCACACACAGGAGATAGACACACACGTGCACACACACAGAGGGAGATGCACACACATGCTCACACACAAAGGGAGACACACACACGTACACACACACAGAGGGAGACACACACAGGCACACACACAGAGGGAGATGGACACACACAGAGGGAGACGCACACGCACACACACAGAGGGAGACGCACACACACGCACACACACACAGAGGGAGGCACACACACGCACACACACAGAGGGAGAAGCACACAATGCACACACACGTTCACACACACAGAGGGAGGCGCACACACACGCAGAAACCCACACACACATGCACACACACACAGAGGGAGACGCACACACAGGGGGAGATGTACACACACACACACACACAGAGGGAGGCACACACACGCACACACACAGAGGGAGAAGCACACACATGCACGCACACACAGCGGGAGACGTGCGCATACACACACGCACACACACACGTGCGCACACACACAGAGATGACATTATTATAAGGAGCTGGCTTTCTGGAGGCTGGCCAACCCATAATCAGCAGAGTCAGTGTTCCTGCTGGAGTCTGGGGCCAGGCGCTGTTGGCAGCCATGGTGAGCCGGCCCTGCCCACACAGCCAGGCAGGGGAGTGCCCTGTGCCCAGGGAGAGGCGGCCCTCTGTTCCGTGCAGGCCTTCGACGGGTCAGATGCAGCCCACGCACTAGGGGAGGGTGACCTCCTTTACTCGGTCTGCAGGTTCAAATGTGACGCTCATCTGAAAACACCCTCCCAGAAACAGCCAGAATAATGTTTGGACAAAACATCTGGACATCCCATGGTCCGGTCAAGTTGGCACATAAAATGGACCCACACAGGGATAATGCAAAGGGCTTGGGGAGAGACAGTGGTGACGGGTACCTGGCGTGGTGAATGTCTTTAATGCTATTGCTTGTGAATTACAGTGATTAAATGATAAATATTATGCTAGGTATATATTACCGCAATTGAGAAAATCACAAGGTAGATATTTAGAGACACCACATCTTACCAGATTTTCTTTTAAAGGCTATGATTAGCAAAACCCTTCCCGTGAGGTTCAGAACCAGGGTCGACAAACTTTGTAAAGGCCCAGGAGAGTCTGTGTTTGCAGCCCTGGACTGGCCACTCTCCGTTGCACCTGCCCACCTCTGTCCAGGTGTCAGGAAAGCAGCCGAAGGTAACAAGTACAGGAAAACGTCATGTATGAACATGACAATTTGAATTTCTTATCATTTTCATGTGTCACAAAATATTTGTCTTCCTCTGATTCTTTTCAGCCTTTAAAAACATAAAAGCCCTTTTTAGATCACCAGTTGTACAAAAAAAAGCAGACCAGACTCAGCCCGGGGGCTGTTGTTTCCCAACCCCTGATCTAGACAAACAGCATGTGGGGCCAAGAACACCAAGGTGGGTGCCAACCGCAAGCAAACGCAGCCCCAAGGCCTCAGCCAGGCCGGGGCATCCGGGCATCTGGAGTCCAGTCTCACTGCGTGTGTGCTTAGGAGCAGAGTGCAGGCTTCCCAGGGCTGGGTGGGGATGGGCAGAGGACAAACAGGGGAGGCAGGCACCCAGGAGACCCAGAAATGCCAACCGCCAGGCTGCTCCAAGCAGGGGCACCCCAGCCACCCTGGGACAGCAGGCATCCATCCTCTCAACCTCCACCCCCAGGTCCGCTCTGCCACCCCAGCAGCCCCACCTGAGCCCTGGCAGCGCCAGCTCCTGCTGGATCCTTGCCTGCTCCCACATCCAGGGAGACACCTGCTGGAGGCCCACCCCTCCCAGGCCGGCTGCTCCAGAAAAGCCTGTGGGCAACAGACCACGAGGGACCATCGGGATTGCCTGGGACTGAGGGCTGTCTCACCATGATTTTCAGTGGTGCACCTGGTCACCTTCCATGCTACCCATATGGTCCCAAGCCCCTGACTGGTGCAATCAGCAGAGGGAGGGGTGGGACAGGAGGGACAGAGGATGCCATCACCCAGTGCCCTTGCAGCCGGCATCGTGACGGGCACACTTAGCAGCTCAAGAACTAGAAAGAACAGGTGAGGGGACCAGATGACTCTCCTCATTCAGATTCCCTTTTATAATGTGTGGTCTATGCACCCAACAGCAGACAGCAGGGCAACCCGCGCTGCAGGCGGCACAGGAAGAATCTCCCTGACACATGCCAGCGAAAGAGCCCAGCCTGGGTGATTCTGTTTTCCCAAAGTATAAAAGAAACAGGCAAAGCCAGCCCCCAGTGTTACCTTCGAGGAGTGGCTGAGGGGTGCTTCGAATGGCCGGGCTCTGGTCCTGGCCCGGTGCTGGTCCCCCAGCAGTGCTTGGCCAGAGAAGTCACTGGCTGCGCACTGAGGGTCCACGCACCTCGCAGCGAGTTCCTGTGTGCACCGAAGGAAGTGCTTACAGAGGGAGAAGGTGCCTCCTTATGAAGCATCTCCTGCTTGGCTCTGTGTGACCCGCTAGTTAGCCACTTGACCACCCTGGGCCAAGTATCTCCACCAGTCTGGACAAGTGCTGTGCCCTGGGAGGGGAAGCTCCCTACTTGTGTTCAGAGTCCTCCAAGGGCAAGGCATTCTTACTCCTCATTTTACAGATGAGAAAACTAAGGCCAAAGAGGTGGTCAGTGCCCAAAGTCACCCTGCATGCCAAGATGCAACCCCCAACTGCCAGAGCTCCAAGCAGTCTGTCTTCCCTCTCTGTAAATCCTTTCCTGTCTTGCAGGAGAAGGAGTTCCCATTACCTGCCTTCCTGACCAGAAATCCCAAACTCGCAGCCCAGACCCCAGACCCCAGACCTAGGGGGATCCCCCCTCCCCTGCTGGAGGCGCTGCTGGCCAGGCATTTAGTCGACAAATACCCTGACAAGACAGGTCATCAATGTGAAATTATCGCCATCAGCAGGGCCAGGCAGCCCGGCCTCCCATTATGACCAAATGAATAACTCCGTTTAGAGAAGTCGTTTAGGGCGCTGCCCCAGACAATGACTCCTGTCAAAAGATTTACCGAAGCTCAGGGGCAATGTGGCCTCAGAGTTTATCAGCTCATGCAGAAAACAAAGATTGCAGCGTGGACCATTTCGCCGCTGAAATTCATGCCTTTTGACCCCAAATGAAGAGATAATCCCGGGGCTTGTTTCCACTTGAGCTTGGAGATACTGTAAACAGCTGGCTCTGAAGCAGAAGCTCACACTGGCCTTGGGTGGAAAACAAGTCATCAACCACACTGCTGGGGAAAGCGGTTCATGACTTCATTTTACTGCACTCCCTTGGAAGCACCCCTGGGAGAATTCTATTTTTAAATTGAGTGCGCGGTAGAACTCTCACTAAAGGAACATGCTGGAGGATGTGCTTCCTCCAATCCCCTACTGAAGACTGTAAGCTTAATCATGATGTATTTTCTCCTTGGCTACCAGGAAGCTCAAAAGCCAAGAAAAGCTTAAGTCCATCAGCAAGGCTGGTCCTTTACATTACGACATGTGCATTATCCTTTACTTTCCTGTTGTGGATTCTATTTAGATTTAATGATGTTTGTTTAAGTGCTTCATGGTGTAAACAGCTTCATATCCTTTGTTGAAAGAGGGAGGGCTGTGCGTAAATGATGGCGGGCTTCCAGGAAGGCGGAGTGGAGAGTCAGCGGCAATAACAGGATTCGCCAAGGGACCCCAGGTGGGAAGACCTATGCAAAGGCAGCTTGGGATGATCCACTTGCCCAGCATGAGAGGGGCGCCTGGTTCTGCCTAGACGCTCAGGAAATACTACGTGAATGCATGAATGATGAATGGATAATTGAGCACTAAGCAAGTGGCCAGCAGGCCCTGGACACAGGCACCGTGCTCGGCCTCTGCTGCCTGGGGGTCCTCTCCTGCCTTGTGAGGCCAGCCCCCACCTCTCTCACAGTGAGATGGGAAGATGAAACCACAGCGGCGACCTGGCATGTGCCTGGCACATGGCACAGCCTACGAGAGCTCCTCCACCTTTTCCTCCTTTCAGGGTGAGGTCATGTTTGACCAGTGCAAGTCAGGTGGCAGACGCCAAGAAAGTGTGCATGCTGCAATTAGAAGCTGGAATGTTACAAAGGATGATAACAGCAGCTCCAGAGCATTTGCTGAACCCCAGGCGCTGTCCTATGCAACCCGTGTGGACTAACCCCTGTGATGCCCACACCCTCACAAGGTAGGAATTCTCATCGTCATTTTACAGATGACAAAATGGGGGTGTGGCAACTTTAAAACATGTCTACAAATTCTTGGACTTCCTGGCATCAACAGGCAGGTCACAGACCACACACACACACACACACACACACACACACACACACACACACACATGTTTGCATACATTGAAGCTGGCTGGCTGGGATTGTGACTGTTTTGTAGCCAATATCGTGGCAGTGAGGTTAGTTGAGAAAATCTGGTGGTGCCAACAGTTCCGGTTTTTGTAGCCCAGGCACCAACCATGTGAGCAATGAGATAATCCCAGCCCCCAGGCATTGAGTCCCCCAGAGCCCCCAGTCTTCCAAGCAGGGGTCCCCCAGACTATGTAGAGCCAACAAGTCATCCCCACTGGCTCATTCCACAAAGAGGTTGTGGCTTTAAGTTTGAGGTGGCTTTACATTGACAGGACAGAAATTTGGTGTCTGGGCAAATCCCAAGCATTAACTCTGGTCCTGGGCAGTGGATAGAAGCTAAAGGGGCCTTGAGAAGACTGCCAGTGAGGGCTTGAGTAAGACCAAGAAGAACGTCATTGGAAACCAGAGAAAAAGGGAGGTCAGTAACCCAAAGGAGGCCAATACTGCCACAAGCTACAGCGTGGAAAGCAGGAAATGCACCTAATTAACTCAGTGATATAGCAAGCTTTCTTCTGTAAAGGGCCAAATGGTAAATATTTTAGATATTGTGGAGAAGACGGTCTCTGTTGAAACTCCTCAAGTCTATAGTTGTAGCTCAAAAGCAGCCATCAACAATACACCAATAAATGGGCATGGCTGCATTCCAATAACACTGTTTATGAAAACAGGCAGTAGGCTGGATTGCTCACCCCTGATCTAGCTAAGATGTCCAGGAAAATATATTGAAAGTGCCACTTTCTTCTCCTTGCAGCCTATGATAAGATACAAGAGGAAGGAGGTGAGCTGAAGAGCAAACTGCAGAATTTTCAAGAGAAATTTTCAGAAAATTTAAAGGAGTCAGAGTTTGCTGGGTGATTACATGGTGATGATGATGATGGTGATAGTAGTGATGTGATGGTGGTGGTGATAAGGATGGTGGTGATGGTGATGGTGGTGGTGGTGATGGTGGTGATGATGATGGTGGTGGCAGTGATGGTGATGGTGGTGATGGTGATGGTGGTGATAAGGATGGTGGTGATGGTGGTGGTGGTGATGGTGGTGGTGATGGTGATGGTGGTGATAAGGATGGTGGTGATGGTGGTGATAAGGATGGTGGTGATGGTGGTGGTGGTGATGGTGATGGTGGTGATGGTGATGATGATCGTGGTGGTGGTGATGATGGGGATGATAATTGTGGTGGTGATGATGGTGGTGATGGTGATGGTGGTGGTGATAGTGGTGATGGGAATCATGATGGTGATGATAGTGGTGATGATGGTGATGGTAGTGATAATTATGATGGTGATAATGATAGTGGTGATGATGGTGGTGATGGCAATGATAACTGTGATGATTATGGTGATTATAGTGGTGATGGTGATAGTGATGATGGTAATTGTGATGATGATGGTGATAGTGGTGATGATGGTGGCGATGGTGATGATGATAGTGGTGATGGTGGTGATGATAGTGGTGATGATAATGGTGGTGATGGTGGTGACGATGATGATGGTGGTGATGGTGGTGATGATGATGGTGGTGATGATGATGATGGTGATAGTAGTGATGGTGATAATTATGATGATAATGGTGATGGTGATAGTGATGACGATGATGATTGTGATGGTGGTGGTGATGATGGAAGTGATGGGGATGGTGGTGATGGTGATGACAATGGTGGTGATGATGGAAGCGATGGGGATGGTGGTGATGGTGATGACAATGGTGGTGATGATGGAAGTGATGGGGATGGTGATGATGGTGATGACAATGGTGGTGATGATGGTGATAGTGGTGGTGATGATGATGATGGTGATAATAATTGTGATGATGGTGTGATTATAGTGCTGATAACATTAATGACGGTGATGATCATTATGGCAAAGGGGAAGGAATGCAGTGTTATGTATGGTACAGCTTAGAATTTCTCAGTGGCCAGAATTGTATGCTGCATCCATCATTGCTATCTTCTGTCCCTGTCCAGCCATCCTTGCTTAGCAGTGTGAGCTCTTTGAAGGCAGGGTCATGCCTGATCCTGTCCTTCCCCACCCACCCCAGAGTTGGCCACATACTGGTGCTCCTTCAACAGGAGCTTAAGGATGGTGAGTGGAGGGGGAATCTCTTTGGAAGACATGAAATCACAAACCTTACATTTCCTCTCTCCTGTTCTATTATCCAAATGTATCTCCTGTGGCCCCCTTGCAGTAAATTATAACAGAATTTATTTTTTAAAAAAATTCACCTGGCTCCATGTTCCTCTAAGATATTATTTCATTTTCTGACTCCTTTTGCACTAGAAGTCCTTCAAAGAGGTGACGTATCCTTCACATCACATTCTCTCTTGGCCCAGCCCTACCCAACGGGCTGCTGGAGCAGGCTTACACTGGCTTGCTAGAGTAGTTGTTACGTTGTCAGGAAATTTCCCAACCAGCTGCTAAACTGTCATGCTCTGCCACTGTGGGATACACTTCAGAAATCAGCAAATGCTAGAAATCAGCTTTCTCTCCCAGAGAACCAGTTGTTAAACATTTACCAGCGTGCCCCTCCACTGAGTCTGCTTTTGTCAAGGTCATGTCAAGGTCACTGGAGATCTCCAAGTGGCTGCACTAGTGGCCAAGTCTCCATCTTTGTTCTCATCATCCTGGACCTCCCAAGGGCACATCTTTCCCCATAAATCACTTCTATTTGTCTCTTGGCTTTTCCTCCCAGCTCCTCACCCAGCTGGGCTCCTTCCTGCCTCCACCCAGCTCTGCTGTTGGGTGTGGGCCCTCCCCATCCCTCTTCCTTTCTCCTTCCCATTGACACCTCTTGTAGGTCCTCTCTCCGCTCATGGCCTTAAATACCATTGATTTACAACGAAGGCCAAGTTTCTGCCTGCAGCACCCTCCCACCCCCTCAGCTCCCGGTGCCCGTATCTGGCTGCCTCATCAGCAGCGTACCTAATGCGTATTCATATTCATTTCCTGGGCTGAATCTTGTCTCTTCCAGCTGCTGGTGGCTGCTGGCAACCCATGGTGTTCCCCGGCTCGTAGACTCATCCTCCGCCCTCTGTCTCTGTGGTCACATGGCCTCCTCCCCGTGTGTCTCCGTGTCCCTGTGTCTCTGTCCAAATCTCTTTCCCTTTATCTTATAAGGATACCAGTCACGGAATTAGGGTCCACCCTTGTTCATTACGACCTCGTTTTACCTTCATTACAGCTGCAGAGACCCTATTTCCACATAAGGCCATGTTCAGTACCAAAGGCTGGGACTTCAGCTTCTCTTTTTGGGGACACAGTGCAACCCAGAGAGCACTTCATGCTTTACACAAAGCAGAGTTCTGATGTCCCCCCAGATGGGCTTCTTCTCCCTCCAATGCTGCATTTTCTCAAAAGACACCATCATTCTGTTCAGGCTACAAACGCCTCATCGTTGTAGCTGGCTGCTTCCTCTCTATTCTCCACACCCTAAATGCTTCCAAGCACATCAGGGGTCCCGCCCCTTAGCAGCCCCCACCCCTCTTGCTGGTCCAAGCCACCATCGTCTCCCGTGCATCTTCTCTTTTGAGGAACTTGCCTCCTCAGTGCCCTCTTCCTCCCTGGACCCTGTAATCCCCTCTCCACAGTGAGAGGTCTCTGTCACCCCACAGTCCCTGCTGGGACTTCCCATGAGTCCTTGTCCTGGTCTACCTAACTGGCCAACTCGCCTCTGTGGCTACATATGTGGCTGCCCAGAGGCTCCGGCAGGCTGTTCCCCAGGCTCAGAAGCTCTTCCACCAGGTCTGCCCAGAGGCTTTGCGTTGCTGTTTCCCAGGCTCAGAAGCTCTTCCACCCAGGTCTGCTCAGAGGCTCTGGCTTGTGGTTCCCAGGCTCAGAAGCTCTTCTACCCAGGTCTGCCCAGAGGCTCCGGCTTGCTGTTCCCCGGACTCAGAAGCTCTTCTACTGGGTCTTCCCCAGGCCAGCTATGCTCCTGGTCAACTCAGGTCTCTGCTTAGGACTGTCCCTGTCCTCATGTCCAGCACAGGACTGGGTGCACAGTAGGTGCATAGATTGCTGATGAGGACGGAATGACAGCCCTATGGTGTGGACCAACTGCCCCTTGACACAAAACTGCATGGACTTCCGGGCTGCAGAGTTGCTGGGCAGTCGATGCTTGGGGAGCAATGCCCATGGCAGGAAGTCAACTCAGCAGGAAGGCAAGGAGGCACTGCTGAGCCCCATGTCACCCATGCTAGGTGCTGGAGGATTCCACGGCTGTGGGAGCCTCAGGTTACGGTGCCTGCCCCAGGCCTGTCCCCAGAGACAGCCCCAGGTGCCAAGGCAATCTGTCCTCTTACCCCACCCTGCAAGCCCCTGGAGGCGACATCTTTGAGCCGTCACTCCTGTAACCTGATCAGCAATGGGACAAGGCTCTGGGGCACAAAACAAGAGACATCTTAACTGGTGGCTCTTCCGGAGCAGCCAGAGCCCCAGACGTCTCTTAATTTGTCAGGTGGGTCTGAGCCGGAAATGCAGGCTTCTCATATGGACTTCTCATATGGCCATGCGACATGCTGGCAGCTTGCCTGCGTGGCTCTACATGCAGAGAGATGCTGACCTTTCACGTGGGTTTGTGTCTCTGACGCCTCAATTCAGCCTGTTTCTGGTTTAAGACAAGCACCGCCTCCCTTCTCTGCATGCAGAATTGAGCTCTGGTCCCCAGAGGTGGTCACTCCAGCAGGACACTTGGCAGGGAGGGCAGCCTACAGCATCACGTGGGGAGTTTCAGCAGTGTGGTTCCCACCCCCGCCAAAGATCAGAACCTCCTGGCAGCTTTGGGCAGCACCTATTCCTTGGGCCCTGGCCCAGGTGCTTGGGGAGAGCAACTGGTCCTCAGCTGGTGACTGACCGGGTGAGGTGACCGACACAGCCCTTCCTAACCGTTTGTGATGGGCCTGGCAGGGGCATTTCAGCCAGGCCTTGACGCCCAGGTGGGACTCTGTCAGGCAAGCAGAAGGAACAGCCTGGGCAGAGGCCCAGCCACAGGAGCACATAGGCCTCAACCAGGGAGTGGTGAGTGCCTGGCAGGGCAGAGCAGGGGTAAGGGTGATGGGAGGAGGGGAGCAGGCAAGCAAGTGGCCCAGGTGGCTCGCTGTGGCCCAGGAAGCTCTGGGTGGAGCTTGGGCTCAGCCTAGAAAGTGGATGGCAGGGCAGCCTCCCAGTAAGAAGGTGGAGGGTGAGGCAGCCTCTCAGTAAGAAGGCAGAGGGCGGAGCAGCCTCCCCAGTAAGAAGGTGGAGGGCGGGGCAGCCTCTCAGTAAGAAGGTGGAGGGCAGGGCAGCCTCCCCAGTAAGAAGGTGGAGGGCAGGGCAGCCCCTCAGTAAAAGACAAAGGGCAGGACAACCTCCCCAGTAAGAAGGCAGAGGGCGGGACAGCCTCCCCAGTAAGAAGATAGAGGGCAGGACAGCCTCCCCAGTAAGAAGACGGAGGGCAGGGCAGCCTCCCTTTCACGGGAACCACCTGTAGCCCAAGAGGGAGAAGGGGCAGGGTCTGCAGCCAGACCCAGCTTTGAGGCCCAGCCTGGGTGCACACTGGCCATGTGAATGTGCCAGTCCCCAGCCTTGGAGAGCCTCTGTTTCCTTCTCAGCAAACTAGAGGCCACAGCTATGTCTCCATTCTTAGAAGAGAACATGCAACTCTCATTTAGCCCGTGCTCTGGACACACACATGAGCATCAGCACAGCTCAGTCTGAATAATGAATGGCCGGACATCTACATGGCCTGACTTTTTGTTAATGCCTGAAACACCCAGATCAGGAGCACCTGCTGCCCACACCAGATACACATGCAGCTGAAACGTCTGAACACATGTTGTAGAATGGGGGTGACCTCAGGGGAAGGGGAAGGGAGTAGGGGATCTCAGCTGAGCTGTAACGTTTCACTTCTTAAAATACAATAAGCCTATGAAGTAAAAACAATAGCAACCGCAGTATCATCACAAGAGCGCCAAAACCGAAAATGGGCTGAGGTGGAAGTTCCAACAGAGAAGGGGCCTCAGCCCCGAAGGGAGTCCTGGACTTTGCGAAGCCGCCCGCTCTGGCCAGCCCCAGGGAGGTGGCGCTATGCACGGCTCACCTTTTCTCTGCTGGCTGCAGCCTTGTGTCCCGGTGATCCGGTGATCCAGTGATCCCAGGCAGAGTGCTTCTGAGCTTTGGGACTTCTGCCTCTTTCAAGGCCTATGGAAGGCCCCCGATCCCGGGGATATGGCCAGTGAGCGAGCTCCTGTGAAGATGAGCTCGCGGCCTCCGTGCTCCATGGATGCCCTGCTGGCACCAGCATCCCTGGCTGTTTCCATGGCCAGCAGAGGGCAGGTGAGGGGGTGAGGGCCCTCTTCTTGAGGAGCAGTGGGGAGTGGGGTGGAGCTGAGAAGAGGGATGGGTGGGGGTGCAGTCACTGGGGGGCCCATCCCTGAAGGCTGCGCTCTGGCCAGCAAGCTAGGATAACAAGTGCCAGAGATGAGGGAACTGTACGGAAGGGAGAGGTCCCCAACGCCGGGCACTCGACTGACCCTTCGCCTTGGGGAATCTGCGGAAGAGTCCCTCGTAGGGGGCAGGGGGTGGTGAGGAGGGTGGAGGAGTTGGAGCTGCCCCCTTGGACCCTAAAACTTGTTCCTAGAGGGCCTGCGTCTCTCAGGACAACACCATCTGTGCTCCCCCTTCACCAGCCGGGCTGCACCCGGGGGGGCTCAATGGGACCTCTAGGGCACACTGAGGTCACGCCCCTTGCCCTGTCCAGATGGGCCTGGGCCGACTCCATCCGCAGCAGGCGAGGACAATGGCCCCTGTTGTCGGCCAGCCGCCCTCGGCCACATTCTCCAGGGACCTAGTGACCCTGAACAGGACGGTGAAGAGGTCCCCGCTGACTCAGCGAGATGTCCACTCGCTAATGAAGGGCCGTTGGAAAGGGCGTTGACCTTGGTCAGCAGGCTGGGTTCTCCATCCAGGGGTCACTGCAAGGACACACAGGAGACAGTGATGCCACGCCCACCCCCACCCCAAACACTTGCCAGCAGCTCAGAGGACAACTGTCCAGCAGTCAGCCTACACCAAGACCCACCTGTGGGGCACAGCCAGGACAGACAGCCAGGTTCAGAGGTTTAAACCAGGTGCCAGCCCTGCTGCCAAGTAAAATGGTAACAACCACACGGCACCATCCAAGCCCTGACAGAAGGAGGCCCCAGGTGTGGTGGAATGGTAGATGGTCCGTAACCCAGCGTGGAGACCAAGGAAGGCTGCCTGGAGGAGAGGATGTGGAGCCGGGTCTTGAAAGATGGGTAGCACCGGCCAGAAATCACTGAAGGAGAAGAGGTGGCTAGACAGGAAACAGCACTGGAAGAGATTTTTGGGCAAAGAGGGCAGAGAGATGGAACTCTTTTGCGTAACTGGAGCATGGGCTACCAAAAGGGGGGAGGCTGGAAGTGAGCAAGGCGGTGGGAGGCGCCGAGGGGATGACACAAGGAGAAGGGCGTCGAATGTGTTAGAAACACCCCCTGTGATTGCAGCAGGCAGGCAAAGGCGTGGCCGGATAATGCCTTAAATTGAGGGAAGTCCGGGGGGCTCCGGCTCCACAGAGTGCTGCGTAAAGTCACGCTGGCTTTGCAGAAACCCCAGGGGAGGCTGTTCCACCTTGAGCAAAGACCCGGAGGCCAGAAAGCGTGACCCATGTGGGAGTGGTGACAGGCCACTTGACAGACAGCAGGAAGCGTAAAGGCCGGGGAGGACCTCAGAGGGAAGCCTGGACGGGGCGGGCCGAAATGATGTGGGCTGGAGAAGGCACTTCCGGCGGGGGCCCAGCTTTAGCTAAGCGAGGGAGGCCAGAGGGGAGCAGTGAGGGTCTGGGGTTGCAGATGTGAGAATGTGTGGCAGCAGACATGGCACTGTAACTGCTGGCCTTCGTCAGCACCAGGGCCCAGTGCTCATGGCAGGCAGAACCCACACACCCCCCCATGCTGTTCCATGGTGTTCAACACTGTTCCATTTGGCACCATCGAGGTGCCCCACAACAACAGAAGGAAGGAGCTGTGCTCCTCCACGGGGACTCATCGCCAGGGAGCCGTGGAACTCAGGCTCATGACTCTCCCTCTCTACCCTGAATCCCTCTCCTATAAAATGGGGCTATTATCTGCCCTGCTGCCCTCCCAGGATCGTTTGGACCCACTTATAAGGGTATAAAAAAGCACTGCCCAGCACTGAACCTGGTGAAAAGCAGTCTCCACGATGATACGATGATATGACGGTACCTCCTTCTGCAGGAGAGTCTGAGCTCTCTTTCAAACACAGGAAATCCACTTACAAAACTTGACAACATACAGGTCAAAAATTAAACTGCAACAAATTTCAAAGAATGATTTTCATATGCAGTATATTGTCCGACCACAATGTGATTCATTTAGAAGGTAACATTAAAAAAAAAAAAAAGATTAAAATGCACGTCCATATAGGTTTAGAAGATTGATACATGCTCCTAAATAAACTGTGGGTTAAAGAGAAGATTGCAATGGAAATTACAAATGATTTAGCCTGAATGTAAAAAAAAGGGTGGGAGGCATTATATAGCAGTTTTCTTGGTTGTAGCAAATTAGTTTTTAGAGGTATATTTGTAAACTATGCATTTATTATAAAAATAAAACTTACAAATAAATAAGGTACAATCTTAACTAAAAATAGAAAACTGACAATAATTCTAAAGAACATAGAAGAAACGAAGTAAAGATATGAGAAGAAATGGATTAAATAAAAAATGAAGAAAAATAGAAATTATCAACAAAAGTAAAATTCTGCCCTCAGAGAAAATAAAATAGAAAAATTTCCGGTAAGACTAATTAAGAAAAGAGTGCTATCAATAAATCACATTAGGAATGAAGAAGGAAGCAGAAGAGATTTAGAAGAATTGTTAAAGGATACTGCAATCAACTTTATGCCAATATATTTTAAATTTCAGTGTAATGAACATTTTTCCTGAAGAAAAATTAATTACCAACATTAACTCAAGTTGAAATAGAAGACACAAACAAAGCAATAACCAGTGAGAAAATAGAATTGATTAGCAAACATTTACGTACCCAAAGAAAACAAACAAAAGTCACCAAGCCCAGGTAGTATTACAGCAAGAGCGATCAAATCTTCAAGAAACAAATGATCACTAATATGTGCACAGTATTGCAGAGAATAAGGGGAAAAAATGGGAAACTTATCAATTCACTTTAAGAGAATAGTATAAGCTAATGACTAAAGTTAAATGACCATTTATGAAAAGAAAATATTACGCTAATTTCAACTCTAAACATAGATTTTGAAAATCTTAGGGGAAAGTCTGGCAAATCAAATCTTGCTGCATACTAAAATAATGACAGATCATTTTAGTTTACCTCCGAAAGTCAAGGAGAGTACTCATTTCAAAAATTTAGGAATAGGCCAGATGCAGTGGCTCACGCCTGTAATCCCAGCACTTTGGGAGGCCAAGGTGGGTGGATCACTTGAGATCTGGAGTTCGAAACCAGCCTGGCCAACATGGTGAAACCCCGTCTCTACTAAAAATATATAAAAATTAGGCTGGGCGCGGTGGCTCATGCCTGTAATCCCAGCACTTTGGGAGGCCAAGGTGGGTGGATCACAAGGTCAGGAGTTCAAGACCAACCTGGCCAAGATGGTGAAACCCTGTCTCTACTAAAAATACAAAAAATTAGCCAGGTATGGTAGTGGGCACCTGTAATCTCAGCTACTTGGGAGCTGAGGCAGAGAATTGCTTGAACCCAGGAGGCAGAGGTTGCAGTGGGCCGAGATCATGTCACTATACTCCAGCCGGGGCTATGGGCTATACAGTGAGACCCTGTCTCAAAAAAAAAAAAAAAAAAATTAGCCAGGTGTGGTGGCATGCACCTGTAGTCCCAGCTACACAGGAGGCTGAGGCATAAGAATCGTTTGAAACCGGGAGGCGAAGATTGCAGTGAGCAGGGATGGTACCCCTGCATTCCAGCATGGGTGACAGAGCAAGGCTCCATCTAAAAAAATAAAATAAAATTAGGAATAAACAATGACATATTAAGAGAGGAGAGGATGAGAGAATCCAACTTTATCATCTTAATAGAAACTAAAAAACCATTCAATAGAATTCAGCATTTATTCAAGATTGAGTTTTTCAAATTCTTAGCAAACTATGAATAGCATGGAGTTTTCTTATTTTGATACATTTAGACAAGGTAGACAGATGCTAAGCTGCTAAACAAAGGGACACCAAAACAATGTGGCTGGGATGGGAGTGGAGTTTGTGAACAAAGGGACACCAAAGCCGGGTGGCTGGGATGAGAGTGAAGTTTGTGTCTGTGATGTGTAACAGTGCAGGGGAGGTGGGAGACAGAGGCACTGGAGACACAGGTGCCCCTATCATGATGTTTTACACGTTCTAGAATGTTGTCCTCATCCACAGAGTCAAAGTGCATTCACTATTATCGTTTCCACAGAAAGACAAAGAGGAAACGTGATATATAATTTGCACACATCACTTCTCCCATGCCTATTAATGAGAACCTGGTCATGTGGACACACCAGGCTATAAGGTAAGTGGAAATGTACTTTTCACCTAGGTAGACACATGTCCGTCTACAATCCAAAGGAGATCTATTACTAAAATAAAAAAATAAATAAGGGAGAAGAGGTAAGAAGGGTCCATTTGCAGGCTCTGCTACACCTGATAAAAAGTGTCTATCTAAAACATAGAGTAAACATTATACTTAATTATTAAAGTTTAAAAGTATGCCCACTGAAGTCAGGATCAAGACAAGGATGTATTACTCATCACTGTGTTCAACATTGTACTTGTAGACTTAGACAATGCAATAGGACAAGGAAAAATTTGAAGATGCAAACATTGAAAAATACTATGATTGTCCACATAGGAAATCTAAAATAATCTATGGACAAACTGGTATAAGTAGTATAAATATAATACAGGTATAATTAATAACTAGTAAGTTTGCTGGATACAAAAGCAATCGAATTTATATATGCCACTAATAATCAATAATAAAATACAGAAAAGATTCCCAATCATAAAGGCAACCAAGACTTTAATATTTAGAACTGTGTGATATATTTACTGGGAAAAATTATGGAATATACCATATTCATGGATAGGAAGACTCAATATCAGAAACACATCAATTTTTCCTAAATTAGCCTTTAGAGTCAATGTACTCTCAATTTTTCAATAAAAAATTCCAACAAAATTTTCCTCATAGGACATGGCAAGCTAACATAAAATAATAATGGAAGAAAAAATGACCAGAATAATATAAATTTTTAGAACATAAAAATATATAAAGGATTACTTTAAAATTAATTTGGGAAGACTTCAGAAAAAGGAAAGTTATAAGGAATAAAGAGGGTCATTACATAATGATAAAAAATTCAATTCACCAAGAAGACATAACCATCCTTAATATTTATGCACCGAATAAGAAAGCATCAAACTACATTGAGGCAATAACTGATAGATCTGCCCGGTGAAACAGATTAAGTCTGCTATCATAGTTGGAGACCTTAACACACCCCTATCAGAAATGGATAGATCCAGCAAGCAGAAAATCAGTAAGGACAAAGTTGAACTCAACAGCACTATCAATCAACTGGATATAATTAACATTTATAGACTACCTCATCCAACAGCAAATTACACATTCTTCTCAAGCTCTCATGGAACAACTGCCGAGACAGATCACATTCTGGGGCATCAAACATACCTTAACAAAGTGAAAGCATAGAAGTCCCACAATACCTGCTCTCAGACCACAATGAAATTAAATCAGAAATCAATAACGAAAAGATGCCTAGAAAATTTTAAATTACTTAAAGATTAAACAAAACACTTCTAAATAACACATGGGTCGAAGAATGAATCTCAAGAGAAATTTTAAAATATTTCCAACTAAATGAAAATGAAATACAACTTATAAAAATTTGTTGGATGAAAGAAAAGCAGTGCTCAGAGGGAAATTTATAGCTTTGAATCCATATATTAGAAAATAACAAAAGATCTAAAGTCAATAATCTAAGCTTCTACCTTATGAAACTAGAAAAAGAAGAGCAAATTAATTCCAAAATAGGAAGAAATAATAAAAATTGGAGCAGAAATCAATGAAATTGAAAACAGAAGATCAATAGAGAAAAATCAATGAAACCAGAATTTTGTTCTTTGAAATATCAACAAATCAATAAGCCTCTAGCCAGGCTAAGAAAAAAAGAGGACAACAATTGCTAATATCAGAAATGAAAGAGAGGATATCACTACAGGTCTCATGGACATGAAAAGGATGATACGGAAATACTATGAATAACTGTATGCTCACAAATTTGATAATCTAGATGAAATGAGCCAATTCCTTGAAAGGCACAATCTGCCAAAGCTCATGCAAGAACAAATAGGCAATTTGAACAGGCTTGTATCTATTACATAAATTGAATTAATACTTAATACCTTTCCAAAAGAGAAAGCCCAGATGGGTTCATTAGTAAATTTTACTAAACATTTAAGAAATAAATTATACTAATTCTTCACAATCTCTGTTAGAAGATAAAAGCAAAGAAAACACTCCCCATCTCATTCTCTGAAGCCAGCATTTCCCTAATACCAAAACCAGACAAAAACATTATAAGAGGCTGGGCACAGTGGCTCATGCTTGTAATCCTAGCACTTTGGGGGGTTGAGGTAGCCGGATTGCTTGAGCCCAGGAGTTTAAGACCAGCTTGGGCAATGCAGTGAGACCCTGTCATGGTGGCATGAGCCTGTAGTCCCAGATAGATACTCGGGAGGCTGAGATGAGAGGATCACTTGAGCCTGGAAGGCAGAGGTTGCAGTGAGTGCTACTGCACTCCAGCCTGGGCAATAAAGCAAGACTCTGTCTCAAAATAAAATAAAACAAAAAACAATGACATTACAAGAAAAGAAAACTACAGAACAATACGTGTCACAAACATAAATGCAAAAATTAACAAAATATTAGCAAATGGAAATCAACAATGTATAAAAAAGAATTATACACCACAGGATTTATCCCAGGTATCTGAGGCTGGTTCAACTTTCAAAAATCAATTCATATAATACATCAATAGGCTGAAGAAGAAAAATCACATGATTATATCAATAGACGCAGAAAAAGCATTTGACAAACTCCAACATGCATTCATGATAAAAACTCTCGGTAAACTAGGAATAGAGAGGAACTTTCTCAACTTGATAAAGAATGTCTACAAAAATCTTATAATTAACATCATACTTCATGGTGAGACATTCAAAACTTTCCCACTAAGATCAGGAACGTCCTCTCTCACCACTGCTTTTCAACATCATACTGGAAGTCCTGGCTAATGCAGTAAGACAAGAAGAGGAAATAAAACATATACAGAGTGGGAAGGAAGCAATAAAACTGTCTTTGTTCACAGTTGACATCATTGTTTATGTAAAAAATCCAAAAGAATCTACAAAAAATACTCCTAGAGCAAATAAGTAATTATAGCAAGATTGTGGGATACAAGGTTCTTATACAAAATTCAGTCACTTTTCTATACAGCAGCAGTGAACAAGTGGAATTCAAAATTTAAAACATGATAAACACAATACCATTCACATTAGTACCCGCTCAAAATGAAATGCTTAAGTATACATTTAACAAGATATGTATAAGATCTATAAAAAGAAAACTACAAAACTCTGATCAAAAAATCAAAGAAAAACTAAATAAATGAAGATATATTCCACATTCAGAGATAAAAAGACTTAATATTATCAAGATGTCCATTCTTCCTCACTTGATCTATATCAATGCAATCCCAATCAAAATTCCAGCAAGCTATTTTATGAGTATCAACAAACTAACTCTAAAGTTTATATGGAGAGGCAGAAAACTCAGAATAGCCAACACAATATTGAAGAACGAAGTTAGAAGATCAACACTACTTGACTTCAAGACTTACCATAAAGAAAACTATAGGGTGGTATTGGCAAAAGAGAAGACAAATAGATCGACATAACAGAATAAAGGGCCCTGAAATAGACCCATATAGTCAATTGATTTTTGACAAAGAAGGATTGGCAATAGAATGGGGCAAAGATAGTCTTTTCAACAAATGATGCCAGAATGACTGAATATCCACGTGCAAAAAGAAAAAGAAATGAACCTAGGCACAGATCTTATACAGTTCACAAAAATGTAACTCAAAATGAATCATAGACCTAAATATAATACTCAAGACTATAAAACCCTAAAAGATAACATAGGGGAAAATCTAAACAATCTTGAGTTTGGTAATGACTTTTTAGATACAATACCAAAGGCAGGATCCAGGAAAGAATGGATAAGCTGGGCTTCATTAAAATTAAAATATTTCTGCTCTATGAAGCCACTGTCAAGAGAAGGAAAAGGCAAGCCATAGACTGGGAGAAAATATTTACAAAAGACATACATGAAAAAGGACTATTATCCAAAATGTACAAAGAACTCTCAAAAACTTAACAATAAGAAAACAAACCCAACTAAAAAGTGGGCCAAAGATCTTAACAGATATATTACCAAAGAAGATACACAGATGGCAAATAAGCATAAAAAGATTAACCACATCATATGTCATTAAGAAATTGCAAATTAAAACAACAATGAGACACCATTATACACCTAGTAGAATGACCCAAATCCAGATTACTGACATCATCAAATGCTGGCAAGGATGTGGAGAAACAGGAACTCCCATTCTTGGGTGGTGGGAATGCCAAATGGCATGCTTGCTTTGGAAGACAGCTTGGTGGTTTCTTACAACACTAAATATACTCTTACCAAAAGATCCAGCAGTTATTCTCTTTTGTATTTATTTTCCCAAGGGAGTTGAAAACTTATATCCATACAAAAACCTACTTATGAACATTTAGAGCAGCATTACTCATAATTGCCAAAAACTGGAAAAAAAAAACTAAGATATCCTTCAGTAACTGATTGGATAAATACATCATAGAACTCCTAGGCAATGAAATGTTATTCAGCACTAAAAAGATAGGAGCTGTCAAGCCATGAACAGACATGGAGGAAACTTAAATGTGCATTACTACGTGAAAGATGCCCATCTGAACAAAAAAGTACATATTATATGACTCCAACCATGTGGCATTCTGAAAAAGGCAAAACTATGGAGAGGACAAAAAAAAAATCAGTGGCTTCCAGGGATTCGGGGAGAGAGAAAGATGAACAGGTGAAGTACAGAGGAGCTTCAGGCAGGAACACTATGCTGTATGACAGTAAACTGGAGATACCTGTCCTTGTACCTTCGTGTAAACCCATAGAACCCACAACACCCGTAGCGAACTCTCCTGTGAACTCCGCACTTTGAGTGCTAATGGTGTGTCTGTGGAGACTCACCAGTTGTGAGGAGTGTCCCACCCTGGTGGGGATGTTGGTACAGAGGAGAGCTATGCATGTGTCAGAACAGGGGGGAAATGGGAAATCCCTGTACATATTTTCTGCTGAATTGTGCTGTGAACCTAAAACTGTTCTTAAAAATAAAGCCAACGAACTTAAAATTACAGTAATTAGGAAAGTGTGTGAGTGGGTCATGAAAAGACAGAAAGACAAAGGAAGCACGGAAACGACATGTAGGAGTGTGGGAATTCCACTTTCGATGGAAACAGCAGCACAAATCGGCACCAATAGGACAGACCAGCCCCTAGTGGTGCTGGGACAGTGGGTTTTCCACAAGGAAAAAGAGAAAGTTAAATCCCTACCTCCCTGTACAGAAAAATCAATTCCAGATGGATTAAAGACATAAATGTGAAAAGAACTATAAAACTTTTAGGAAAAAATATAAAATAATATTTTTATGACCCCAGAGTAGGAAGGAATTTCTAAACACAATGCCAAAAAATGCACACTGTGAAGGGAAATATTGGTCCCGAGACTTCATGAAGATCTATGCCGTCTCTTTAGGCCCTGGCTTGCGGTGGCCACACTGTGACTAATGCCATGTTCTGTTGACCAAAGCAAGTCATGGGTCTCTGAGGCACAGGGCTGGGCACTAGCACCGCCCTGAACACTCACCTGGCTAAGCTGCAGCTACAGAGAAGGGTGGAGGACTTGGGCCACTTTTGCCACCAATCTTCCATGCCCCAGCCTGGTAGTCAGGGAAGACCATGGAGAGGAGCCCTATTTGAACAAGGTGATGGAGAAAGTACAGAAGTCTGGGGGAAAATTAGGAAAAAAGAATAACTCAGTGAGGTGTGACCCAAGGAGGGGAGTCTGGGCGTCCCCACTGAAGCAGAAAGAGATTCGTCACAACTCTTTCCAAAGTGACTGACGTTGGAAACCATTTAAAATGCATGTGTGTGGTCCAGGAGGGCCAGCAAGTGTCTGCCTGTCTCCCTCTCATTCCAGTCCCCCAGAACCTGGCACGTGGGGCACAGGGAGGAGTTTGAGAAGGGGACAGAGAGCTGGTGCCAGCTGGCACCCAGACTGGCCAGAAGAACATCAGTGGCACTGGGAGGGAAACCCAAGCTTGGTAGCCACGGTCAAGAGGAGCCCACAGGGAGCCACCTGTCACCTTTGACCAGTTGGTTTGCAGAGATGAGCTTCCTAGAATTAAACACAAGTGGGGATTTATCTCCGGAGCTTTGAGGACACAGCATTCATTAATCATTCCCTGCAGTGGCTCCGCTGGGCATCAGCGCACATCTGGCCCAGATTCAGATCTGACTTTCCTGCAGAGCCTTCCCTAGACTCAGGGGAGATGTGGGAGGTATGCAGGGGTGTCAGGGGCACTCTGGGGTGCAAAGTCTTTGGTCCCAAATGTCCAAAGGGCTTTTCAGAGTCAGCCAAGGAGCTGATATGCTGCAGAAGGCCAGGCTGGCCCCAGAGCAGTGGGCGTTCTCATCTTCAAAGACTCTGCCAGGGTCTTGGAGGTTAATATGGGGGACTGCAGTGTTTTTGATGATGCCTTTTTCTTATCCCTGCAGCTTCCACACCAAATCTGTCTGAACCCCTAGACCAGGGACTAGGAAGTCAGCCTCGATGCCCGCCCAGGTTCCCCTACCCCCATCCAATGTCCCACCAGGAACCAAGCCCTCCAGAACCACCTTTCCCATCTGTCCACTCCCCGAAATCTAATGCCACTGCCTGGCAGGACTAACACCCCAGCCTACCTGGATCCTCAAGGACCTCTTGGTGGTCACCTGTCCCAGACTCACCCCCCGGTTCTCCCTCTCCCGCTGACGGAGAGCTTACCAACAGGGCATGATCAGCTCCTTCCCTGCAAACAAAACCCCACAGGCTCACCATCGCCTCTGGACAAAGTTTTCTCCTGAACCAGAAAGTCAAGGCCCTTGTAGATTCCTGACCACATCCTCTGCTGCAGGGGGGCCTGAGGCTGAGCCCCCCAGGTCCCTGAGGGCCACACCAGCTACTCCTTCCTGTTCCTCTGTTTTCACTGCCCCCAGGACCCTGTGCATCTAGCAATTTTCACTTTAAACTTTATGAATCTCTGAAGTGACACCACCTCCAGGAAGCCTTCCTAGAGGCACCAAGCAGAGTGGACATCCTACCTTTGTGCTGTAACTGGCAACAAGACAACCTCTGATTGAGGGCGAACAGCTCCCCTGAGCCATGTGCTCTCTGACGGCAGGACGGTGTCCAATCCGTTTCCATGGCCCCAGGTGGGGATGGACTAAAGGCTTCTTCTAAGAGGACCCAGCGAAAGCTGGTGAAACAGAGATCGACCCAGAGCCTGGCTTGGCTCTGACAACCTCCACACAGGCCCAGTGGCCTCGGCCACTGAACAGAGAAGGCCAGGCATGGCGACTGCTCTCTCTGGACCCTGCAGAGATTTGCAGCTCAGGAAGCTGCTCCGGCCTCTGGCCTGACAGATCTGGACCGAGGCTGCTGAGGGCTGGATGGAGCTCAGCTCCCAGGGTGTAGAGGGTGCACGAACTGGCAGGGCCTCGGTGTACCCTGGGCGAAATCCCTCACATCACAGGAGAGGAGGCACCAAGCCACACCGCAGGGGCATCCCTTGCTGGGTCCAGAACTTTCCTCTGCCTCCAGGGTAAATTCAGAGTCACCTAGGAAAGGGACTCCAACCCCGCCCCCACCTGCCACCTTAAAATCACCCCCTTTTCCTGTCTCTGCCTGCCCCTCCCCATGAGCCGGAGTCCCTGAGAACTGAGGATCAGGGTAGAACAGCGACCACCCCCACCACAAGCCTGATGGGCTCACCGGAGCGGGAACTGGGGGCCGGGAGGGTGAGGATCTGGGGCAAGAGAAAGGGCACAGGAAGGGAAAATGGGGAAGCAAACACCCACGGGCCTGGGTGGGAGGGAGGCTGTCACAGAGAAGGAGGGGCTCCCACCAGCTCTGCCCAACCCTCCCGCACCCAGGCCTGCATCCAGTGGGCGTGGCCTTTTTAGAGGTCCTTTCCTCCTCCTGTCGCCCCTGCCAGGCAGGTGGGGACACACCACCCACCCATCTGGCAGGCAAGGCACAGGCCAGGGAAGGCTTACACACCCCAGGGCCCCAGAGCAGGACAGGAGACCCCATCCGCCCTGCCTCTGCCCCTCAGTTTCAGCGTCTGTGGAATGGAACTCCGGCTGCCCCTCTTGCAGCGAGTCTGAAGGAGGATGCCGCCGCACTGCCTTGGGTGTTTGGAGGTCAGGACTCTCCCACACAGTAACCCTGAGCATGATGCCACCCATGCCCTGCCCCTGGCCCACCACTAATTGAGTTTTTCCAGAGGTCTTGTAGTGTTTTTTGAGCATTGCCCACGAAGCCACAGGTGATGAGCTGTGATGTTTCAGCCACACATTCCTGGCATCCCCTAGCGGGGGCATGAGCATGTCCCTTATGGCTCAGTCCTGTCCGGGGCTCCATTAAACCGAGCTTACAATTAAGGAAATGTGATAGGAGAATTGGCTGATGTGTGAAACCGGAGCCTCGGTACAGTTACAAAACACAATGTCTTCCAAGCCCTGATTAGCCACTCAGCCTGATGTGAGGTTAAGCTAAAGAACGCCAGATTAATCCAGATGGACAATTATGACGCGTTCTTCTCCGGCGTCGAGCCTGTTGCTAAATTTCTCATGTGGCTCCCTGCCAGGAAGGTATTGTGTTCTGAGACTAAAATACTTTTCATTTTTTCTACAATTTCTGCTTAAAAAGTTCCAAATGTTCAGCCACATGATGTGAAACTTAACTTCAAGAAAATCCTAGCGGGGGTGTTGATGGTGGGGAAAAATGTGGGGGTCTGATCCGCTGACCCCACGCCGGGGGAGGATACGGTTTCAAGCCTTTCTTCTGGCCCCACTCCTCTCGCCTAGCCCTAAGGAGCCCTAAGCGAGCCAGGTCCTCCAGGAAGACGGGAGCACCTCTGGTGAAGGCAGAATCCACCAAGGTCCCCGTCCTGCAAACTGCTTCCCAGTGTGTGGGTTTTCAAGGGCCATGCGGCAAAGTCTGGAAGCCAGGTGACCTGGGTTCCAAGCCCTGCCTCTGTCAGCCTCAGTGTCCTGGGTTTCCACAGCTCAAATTAAATTCCATCAATAGTCCTGCAGGTTACTCCTCTAGAAGCACAATTACCTCATTTAAACCTCACAAAAACCCCAGGTGGGAAAGCTCTTACCTCCACCTTACAGATGGATACACTGAGGCCCAGAGGGCTTAATAACTTGAGGAGACAAGCAAGTGGTGGAGACCAAATTCCAGCCCATGTGATGTGAATCTCACGGTTTGATTGACCAGGTGTCTGCAAGTGTCAGCTTGGTGTGAGGGGCTGCCCCAGACCACCCTCTAGCTGGGACGGGTGACTTTCTGTAATGAGCGTGTTGGCTCCTTCATCTGAGTTCTATACAGGGGAGGAGAGAAGGGGAATGGCCTCAGTGCCTTGGTCCTTGAGGCTCTGCCTCTTGTGGCCCCTCTAGGACGGTGCGGTCGCCTCTGCTGTCTCAAATTAATCACATGGGGCCATGGCGAGTGAGCTGTGAAGATGTGCATAGTGCATTGTTGGGTTTTAAAACCCGAGCAGGCCCCAGCAGTAGGTTATCCACTCTGTAGATGATCAGGAATTAGATAAAGATCCAGGAAACTCAGATCGTGAGGCCTCATCAACTACTGCATGCCTAACGATTACCAATCGTATCGATTGGGATCAATTATGGTGCCTAACACGAAGCCCAGCCCAGAGGAGGCAAGTGAATGAATGAATGAATGAATGAAGCCCTCCAGAACCCACAGCCAGGAGCCTGCAGGGGCCGAAGCTGCCTTGTTCACCTCGGGGTCCACCGTGGCTGGGCGAGCAGCCTGGAGCAGGTGCAGAGTGGTTCTGATTTCCTTGGCAATCTGTCCCCGTGGTTTCCTTTTGTGCACTGCACAGGAGGCAGCATTTGTAATATCAACCAGGCAATAGAAGGGGTGACGGGACAAGACCACACCATGAGACCCCCCAGCAGGGACTCCCAGCCCGAGGGTCCCGAGCTCCCAGGACAAGCCAGAGAAGCAGAAGCAGCCCCTGGCAGTGTGTGGTTTCGACTATGTCTCCTGAAGCATCCCATCCCCAGGCACAGTTGCCAACCTACCTCCCCGGGAAAGGGGCACGTCACCTCGCCACAGAGGAACACCAGAGGCTTGGGGAGCTTTCAGGATGACATAAAGGAGGAAGCAGGACTTGAACTCCCAGCCCCGGGCCCAAGAGCTCAGATGGGCCGAGGTGTGCAGGTGGCCCCTGGCTGGGTGTGAATGCGGTTCCTTTTCCTCAGAGACTCCTCCCGCAGGCTTCTGCCCAGGGCACTTCGCAAAGCATGAGCTGCCGGCTAGACACTCACAGGACCCCCAAGCTTTTCCCCACCCCCATCAGGGCAGTCTCCCCTCTGCTTTTCATACCAGTCTGAGGCCCCAAGGACTCCGTGAACTAGCGGCTCCTTTTCCATCAAGGCTCCAGGCCACCACTCAGCAGATCATTCAGGCTGCAGCCAGGCTCTCCCCTTCAACGTCGCTCTCACTAATTCAGACCAGGCCCGAGCTGCTGAACTCCACCTAGGGTGCCTCAAGGAGTCACGGATGCAATGCATCAAATCAGGAGCACGTTTCCAGCGCTCGGCCCCTAATAGACATATGGAATTCTAGAGTCTCTGGGGTGGGAAAGATCTTAAAAGGCATCCTATCCAGCCACTCCCATCCACCACCACTGCTGCCATCCAGGGCCAGGAGCTCCCCACATGACCAAGAAAAATGAACACAACATCCAGCCTTTCACACACCTCCAGGGACGGAGAGCTCACTACTTCACTGAATGGCCTGCTCTTTCTACCATCAGCTTCATCCTTCCTGAAATGCAAGTGAAACAGGTGCTTCCCCTTGCAGTCCCCAGCGCTGACCTCAGGACCATGCAGGGCACACCAGCCCCTCTTCCCAGAGACAGTGTTCTCAGGGTCAGATTCCCTCTCTTTCAGGTGTCACAGCCCAGTTTCTGCCGTGACCTCACGCTGTGTCCTGGGACCACCTCAGGCACTATCTAATTACCCTTAATTTCTGAGCAACTTCAAGGTACCCAGAAGAGTCGGTGAACTGCCCCCTCAGTGGGGACAATAGCCCCATGCACTTCTGAACCTGACCCAACTGCATCCACAGCTGTGGGGCGGCTCTTCGTACTGGCCCTTCTGGGACTAGATGCCACACCCTTGGGGTTCTCACTGAAGCCTCATAATGAACCTAATAGGCGAGCACTGTTATTCCCATCATACAGGTGAGGAAAGGCTCAGAAAAGTCAAGTGATTCATCCAAGGCCACACAGCCATGTGTGACAGACCCAGGTCTGCCAACTCCTCTGAACCGAAGGCTGAATGCGCTGCTGCCACCATGCTCAGGAGACAGGCCATCCCCGCTGCAGCAGCCGCTGTGACCCCAACTGCCCACAGGCTGGTGCTGCACCCTTCAGCCTGGGGCCTGTGTGGCCTGGGTAGGCCCTTCTCTGCCGTGTGCAGGGCAGGCAGCCAGAAGTGCCCAGGGAATGAATGGCCCGTCCACCCGGAAGCAGGTAGGAGCCAGATAAACACCCCAGCTCCCACACCACTGGGGGCAACTCTCGGGCCCCCGTTCTACACGATGCCCAACATCTTCCCGACAGGATGAAGCTCCAGGTACTCGCTGCGGAAGCCCCTCTGACTCTAAGCCACTCACTACTTCCTTTCCCCATTCCCCACCTGTGTTTCCTGGGATCACCTCCCACATAAGTCCTCGTCTCCATGTCTGCTTCTGGGGACCCAAACTAAGACACCAAACACCTGAGATTTAAATACTCAGGGGTCCCCTAGATCACCCCGGACTTCCTATTCTAAACGCCTGAGATTTGAATACTCAGGGGTCCCCTGAAGATCGCCCCGGACTTCCTATTCTAAACGCCTGTGGGGTGTTTTTGTTTGCTTGTTTCTGTTTGTGTTTGGACTTTGATACTCAGAAAACACTTTGGGGTCTTACTCGACTTCTGGAAATGCAAATAAATGTACCAAAACCAGTTTGGGATTGCATATGACGACATGGCTAATGGGAAGGCTGCGTTGGAGGCAGCGGATTCCAGGGCGCTCCTCAAGGTGACATTAAAGTAATAATGAGGTAACAGCTGCGGCACAGTCCAGCCTGGACATTGGTGTCTGTGACTCATCTTGTCCTGCAAAAATCAAGTCCAGGATGTACCCGGTTCTGGGTTTGAGCTCTTCCACTCCCTGGGACCAGACACAGAAAGACCTAGGCCAGTGCCCTGCTTCTAGAAGCTCCAGGACCCAGCGTTGGGAAATGGGCAGTGGGATTGTGAGCACTGGGGGGTGGGAAGGGGGTCTAGTCCAAGGCCACACAGCCTCCCCAAGCCTCCGTTTCCCTGTAGGGTTCCCGGAGGACCATGACGCAAAGACCCCGCAGCACCTGGCACCTGGTGTGTGCTCAGCAGACCAGGAGCTGGGCAGAGAAGCAGACCAGGACCTGGAGCCAGACAAGGAGGCCTTCGGAGATGAGCCGGAAAAGCCCGGGGAGCGGTCGTGGATTGCACAAATGAGGCTGGACTGGAAGATGCTGGAGCCTACGTGAAGCTCTGGCTCTCTCATCTGTTAGAATGTGGCCTCAGCTCCCGCTAGTGGGGTGGTTTGGGGTCATGCAGCGGAGGTCTGGGACGGATCAGGAAAAGCCACTTCACACACATCTGCTCTGCCATTGCCCTCGTGCCGCGGACAGAGCTAACGGGCCAGATGCCACAGTTCCTGATGCCGACCATTCACCGACTCCGTCGCCAGAAGCACCTACTATGTGCCTACTATGCACCAGGCACCGTGCCCACGCAGGCCCAGCCAGCGCCCTGCCCTGTCCTCTCAGCCGACACTTCCCCGGGCGCATCTGTCAGAAAGGATTAAGAAGTTGCCTTAGGAAGGCCTGGCTTTGTTTGGGAAATTTCCCCCAGCTGAGAAGGAGAGGCCAGACAAGGAAAGAATGACCAATTATACGCTGTGTTGTCTTCAGATGAAAGGGCCTTTTTGTGGCCCTCCTCCATCTCCTGTTTGGGCTGTCAACAGCAATTTGACGAGGAATGTTGCTCGGCCTGACCTGTTTTTTCAAGATGGTAACCTATATTGTGTATCATCTCAGCCCTGGAGATCGCCAGCCGGCACCCTCCTCAGCACAGTCCCCCCAGTTGAACTTCACCTTTAAAACCAGGAAAATTGATTGGAAAAAAATTCAGGGAAATCTCCCACTAATGATATTTTGAGTTCAGGAACAAGAGGGGGGGGAATTAAAGTGGCTTTAATCTGATTCTCAACATGGATTTCAGTGGTGAATGGTCAATTGTTACTAAATTCTAATTGGTTCTGGGTCACTCCCTTTGAAATAGTGGCTGTGTTCTGTTCATTTTTTCAATTAAATCTTAACAATTCACATCTGACAAAACTCAAAAATCTTGTCAAAAATTGTTCAGATTTGTATAGTAAGAATGTGCAAGAAGCAACATGGAGCTTGGACTGGGGGAACTTTCATACGGAGGAACAGTTTAAGAGCTAATTATGAGAATGCCGATTTTATTGTTTACGGACTCACTTCCTTAGACTACAGAGAACAAAACGATTTCTCATCAACTTGCAAAAACTATTTTGGAGGAAATCAAAACGACCACAAATGCCTTTGCCTAAGCAATGATTGTTCTCTGGATTGAGAAATTCAAACCCTTTTCACGTCTCATCTCTCATTGTGAGAAAGTTTTATTTTATTCTCCAAGTGAAACAGGAGATAGCTTGATGGAGAAAAAACAAGGGCTTTGCAGCTAGCCGACTCGAGTTCAAAGCTGGTCTCTGCCACCGAAAAGGTGGCTGGTAACTTCCCTGCCGGGACACTGTTTGAGCCTCAGTTTTCTCTCCTGTGAAATGGGGATGATGTTTTCTAGATTTGTGATCATGAATCAATGCTGTTTGACACCTGAGGCGCTCCATAAACAGAAGGTGGCACTCAGATTATAGAATTGCTATGGCTTGGTCCCAGGCTTTGTTTTATCTCTGAAGACACTCCAGAGCAGAGAGGGCCATGACTGTCCCAGCGTCACACAGCCAATCAGTTCTGGAGCCAGAAAGAGAAACCAGTCCTTTTTTTCTCAAAGCTGCTTCCAGAGGTTTCTGGGTGACATTTCAGAATGTGTGCGTGGCTGTCTGGAGCTCACACCTGGCTTCTCAGAGTGTGGTCACTAGGCCAGCTGCCTGATAGCGGCTGGGAGCTTGTTAGAATGCAGAGTTTCAGGCCCTCGCCCAGGCCCTGAATCGGCGTTATCACAGGGGCCCGGCAGGATCCGGGGCACTGGAGGGTTAGACGCATGCTGGTTTGTGGCATTTCATAAGACTCTGAGGACCTGAACACTAGAGCCGCTACCACGTCCACGACGGCCCTGTATGCCCTCCAATCTCACAGCCGGGCCTGCTCCTCATGCGGGACGGGGAAAGGCCAGGGGGATGCTGGCGAGGAGGATTCGCGAGGAAGACCCCGGGCCGTGCAGCAGCCTGAGGGACACGCAGCCATAGGGGGCATCCTCCACGACATCGTCTACCCGTGGTCGTTGCTGGCAGCCTGCCCTGCTTAGCGCCTCTATGCATTACTGCCCTGACCCCTATAAAGCAGCACCCCCATCACCCACACTGTCCGGCCCTGCCCTGCAGCTCCTGGCTAATTTCCCCTCCATATTGTCCACATCTGTTTGTCTGAGGGGGTGCTAAGGAAATGAACACCCCCTCCCAGCGGCCCTCAGCCAGCACCCCGCCCCACTGCGGGATCACTCAGGAGGAGTGCCTGGAGAGATGGGGTGGCCCCCTGGCTGACCCTTCCCTTCCCTGCCTCACCTCCCCCTCCCCTGCTGGGGGCCCTGCACCTCCTAAACCAATTCTTTGCATGCAGCCCCTGTCTCAGTCCCCGCTTTTGGGACAGGCGCAGGTCAGGTAAGGCCTTATGACCCACCGAGGCGTAAGGCTGCAGGCGCCAGGGTGGTCAGGGAGCAGCCCAGCCAGATCCATGTGAAACCTCGGAGCTCGTGGCCTCGCTGGCTGCTGTGTGGAGGATAAATGTGGGGCCAGACAGGCATAGGGAGGATGAGGCATGGAGACCGGGTAGGGGCGGGGCTGGGAGATGACACGGGTGCTCTGGAAGGGTGTTGGGGCTGGAACATGCAGGACCTGGGAGTTGGGTGTGGAGAGAGGGGAAGGGGTGGGTTCCCCAGTCCACTCTGCATGGTTGATCCAGACTCTCCATTCAGTTCCAGGCCGGGTTTTGGTTTCACCTCCTCCAGAGAGCCCTCCCTGACTGCTCCACCATGGCCCCCGAGAGCACAACCACCCTGCTCACATTGGTCAACACAGCCCCCTCCCACCGGAGCCTGCCTGAGCTCAGCACAGCCCAGGTGTTCCCACATCGCTCCTCCAATGAGGTGCAAGCCCTGGTCACCCAGGCGTGGAGCTATCACATTTCATGAGCCAGAATCCAGAGGTTCAGGGACCAACTTGGGCCCTCCTGGGATGAGCTGCCTGGCCTCTCTGGTCTTGGTTCCCTCACATCCCCTGTGGGAATGAGGCTCCTCTCCCAGAGACTCAGGATATGAGTGCCAGGATTCCCAGGACAGCACCTCAGGCCCGGAGCTGGGATCCCACCCGCTGACCCCAGAGCAGAGGCTCCTGCAAGGGAGAGTCACCAGGAAGCAGCTGTGCAAAATCCTGTGCATGGACAGCCACGGGAGAAAACTGAACCCAGACCCCAACCTACACCTTCCACAAAAGTTAACTCAAATTGGGCCACAGACAAACTAAAACACTCCTAGAAGGTAACAGAGGGCAAATCTAAGTGACCTTGGATTTGGCGATGACTTTTGATGCACCAAAAGCATAATTGATGAAAGAAAAACTTGACAAATTAGACTTCATTAAAATTAAGAACTTAGGCTCTGCAGAAGATACCGTTAAGAGAATGAGTACAAAGAACATATAGAACTCAACGATAAAAAACCAACAACCCAAGTGAAAAGGGGGCCAAAGATCTTACCAGGCACCAAAGATGATACCCAGAAGGTAATGAGCATACGGAAAGATGGTCTGCGCCATATGTCATCAAGGAATTGCAAATTAAAATGACACCAAGGCTGGGCGTGGTGGCACATACCTGTAGTCTCAGCTCTTTGGGAGGCTTACGGAGGCGGATCACTTGAGCCCAGGAGTTTGAGACCAGCCTGGGCAACATGGTGAGATCTTGTCTTTACAAAAAACAAAATACAAAAATTAGCCAGGCGTGGTGGTGTGCACCTGTAGTCCCAGCTACTCAGGAGGCTGGGGTGGGAGGATCACCTGAGACACGGGCACCTTGGGAAGGTCCACCCTGCCAGGGTTGGGTGGGAGCCTCCTCTGTGCCCAGGGAGACAGACAGAGGAGTCGAGCCTGCCCGGGGTGGGTGGGGGGTGTGAAACCTGAGGCCTGCGGCCCAGAGCAGGAGCAGGAGACGGGGTCAGAGAGTGATGAGGGTGGGGACAGAGAAGGTGACGTTATGAGGCCCTAGGGGCAGAGCAGGACGATTCCTGGAGGAGGGGGCCAACAGCTGAAACTTAAGGGCGGGTGAAGAGTGAAGAGAGCCTCTTCCCTCAAGCCAGTCCCAGGGGCTCATCTACTGTCACCCAAGGTCCAGCACATCCGTACCTCCTCCCCACACCCAGCTTGGCTCGGGACAGGCCCTTCCACCCTGGCTCTTGCCCCATCCCCTTTGCAGCCCCTTTTCACAGCCCCCACCAGGGACTGTTCTACAATGCAAAAGGGGCCCAAGGCACCCTGCTCAGAGCCCTTCAGTGGCTCCCCCTTGCCCTCAGGAGAAAGTCTCGTGCCTGGCCCAGCTTCCAGGTCCCTAGAGACCAGCCCCACCCCTTTGTCTTCCACCTGGCCCAGTCAGGTACCTGAGGAAGGGTGAAGAGACAGGAACCATTCTGGGTGGCTGGGACTGCACCATCCAATTCCATCAGCGGGGCTGAGCCACCCCAGGTGGCAGCTCTTGCAAGGAGCTTTCAGGAACATGGACCCCTCTTATCCCAGCAGGGAGGCAAGGTAGGCAAGTGGCCCCCCATCTACAGAGGGGGGACCAAGATGCCGGGAGAGGGTGTCCTCGCCCCGGGTCCTGCTTGACCCAGTGCTTCCTCGAGAGAGGTGGCTGAAATCCCCAGACAGCCCACATGTGAGAGGAGGGGTCTCAGCAGAGGGAGAGGCCTCCCCACCAGGGCCTAGATGAGGGACCTCAGGACGCTTGTGACCACAGTGTTTGCCCACCTGGGTTGGCTTTTCTCAGTCCTGGAGAAAGGGCAGAGGCAAGGGAGGGGTGGTGCACAGCTGCAGAGGTCTGGGCTGCGCCCAGGAGAGGAAGCATCCCTGGAGCACTTGGCCTTGACCCCAGGAGGTGAAGGCCACCTCTGCTGTGGCCACAGCACTCAGCTAATCCATTATTGAGCACCTCGGCTGGTCACCAGGCAATTAGCGCCCAGGCCTCCGTCCTGCCGCCTAATTGCACTAATTGATAGGGTTGGCCGTGGTCCCCCAACCCTTGCCCTTGTCTAGAATAGCTTCGTGCCTGGGAGCCCAGCCTCTAGCCTCCCTCTCTCAGGGCTTGCTGAAGCATCTCTTCCTGGAGGCCACAGTCTGGGGACTGCTTGACCAGCCCTCCACTTTGGCCAGGATTTTACTCCAGTACCCACCTCCCCTCACCTTCCCTCAGTCCCTAATACTAGGTCCTCCATTCACCTATCTGTAAGATGGATGGGCAGGACTTGGTTAAGGGCAAAGGTCAGGTTCAACGGGCGCTATGGGGGTGGGGGGTAAGTGACCGTTCCTTTTTGAGCCTCAGGCCCAGTTTGTAGGGCAGCTGGGATGACTAAATTAAGTGACAGTTGTAAAGCACAGAGCTCTGGGCCGGGCCCCAAGTGAGGGGCTCAGTACACCTTCTCAATGCCACCACAGTGATGATTGTGATGGTGGTGATGGTGATGACAGTGGTGGTGATGACGATGGAAATAATGATGATGATGACAGTGATGATGGTGATGGTGATGGTAGTGGTAATGGTGATGGTGGTGATGATGATGATGGCGATGGTGGTGATGATGATGGTGTTAGTGGTGGTGATGGTGATTATGGTGATGGTGATTATGGTGATGACAGTGATGTTGTGGTGGTGATGATGGTGATGTTGATGGTGGTGGTGATGTTGGTGGTGACAGTGGTGATGGTGATGACAGTGGTGATGGTGATATGTTAATGATGATGATGGTGATGGTGGTGGTGGTGGTGGTGGTGATTATGGTGGTGATAATGGTGGTGGTGACTATGATGGTGATGATGGTAGTGGTGATAACAGTGGTGATGATGGTGATAATGATTATGGTGGTGATGATGGTGATTATGGTGGTGATGATGGTGATAATGATTATGGTGGTGATGATGGTGATTATGGTGGTGATGATGGTGATAATGATTATGGTGGTGATGATGGTGATTATGGTGGTGATGATGGTGATGATGGTAGTGGTGATAACCGTGGTGATGATGGTGATTATGGTGGTGATGATGGTGATAATGATTATGGTGGTGATGATGGTGATTATGGTGGTGATGACAGTGATGGTGATAATGGTGGTGATGATGGTGATGTGCTGGTGATGGCAATTATGGTGGTGATTATGGTGATGATGGTGATGATGATGGTGTTGGTGACTATGATGGTGACGATGGTGATGGTGATAATGGTGGTGATGGTGATTATGGTGGTGATGATGGTGATTACGGTGGTGATGATGGTGATTATGGTGGTGATGATGATGATGATTATGGTGGTGATGATGGTGATTATGGTGGTGATGATGGTGATTATGGTGGTGATGATGGTGATGATGGTGGTGATGGTGATGTTGACTGATGGTGATGATGGTGATAATGGTGGTGATGATGGTGATGTGCTGGTGATGGCAATTATGGTGGTGACGGTGATGATTATGGTGATGATGGTGATGATGATGGTGATGGTGACTATGATGGTGACGATGGTGATGGTGATAATGGTGGTGATGACTGTGATTATGGTGGTGATGATGATTATGGTGGTGATGATGGTGATTATGGTGGTGATGATGGTGATGATTATGGTGGTGATCATGGTGATTATGGTGGTGATCATGGTGATGATGGTGGTGATGGTGATGTTGACTGATGGTGATGATGGTGATAATGGTGGTGATGATGGTGATGATGATAATGGTGGTGATAGTGATGTGCTGGTGATGGTGATGATGGTGATGATGGTGGTGATGATGGTGATGCTGATTATTATGGTGATGATGGTGGTGGTGTTGATAATGGTGGTAATGATGGTGGTGGTGATGATGATGGTGATGATGATGTGGTAGAGATGATGGTCGTGGGGGCAAATGGCCTCTTTAATGAGGGAATGAGAGCCACACATGAGCAGCCAGGATGTAGTGAGGCCCAGCAACATTGTTGTTTGCTGAGAGCCTGGGAGCCCATCCTCTGATGCCCCACTCCTGGAAGAGAACTATCCCTCCCTTGAAGATCCCCGATGCTTGCAAAAGGTAATAATGCTTCTTGGTACAACTACAAGCCCACCTTCCTGTCTCCTCTGAATGGTGAAGGCTTCAATGCAGAGCCCCAGTGGCGTGGTGGTGAAGAGCCAGAGCTCAGAACCAGATGCCAGGTCCAGGTCCTGCCTCTGTCTGTATTAGGTTCACTGTCTGGAGCCTCCTAGTTGATCTCTCCATTCCTCTGTTTCCTCAACTATGGCCGGGGATGATGGGAGTCCTGACTTCATGGGTTGATGTGCAGCTTAAATGGGCCAATACATATCCTACTCTGGCATGGGACAGTCACCATTGTTATTAATTATCTGAAAATTAATGCAAATTAGTGTAAAGCTTTCTACTTCCAAGAACTCCATCCAAAAAGTAAAAAGATGACACAAAGAATGGGAGAAAATATTTGCAAAACATATCTATCATTCAGAACCTGTATCCAGAATATATAAAGAACTCTGACAACCCAACAATAAAAAGACAAATAACTCAATTTAAAAATAGCCCAAGGACTCACATAGACATGTCTCTAAAAAGGATATAAAAATGGCAGATAAATAGATGGAAAGATACTCAGTATCATTAGTCATTAGGGAAATGCAAATCAAACCACAATTAGATACGACTTCACACCCACCATCACAGCTGGAATAAAAAAAGGCAGATAATAACAAACACTGGTGAAGATGTGGAGGAATGGGAACCCTCACACATTGCTGAAAGTAGAATGGTGCAGCCACTTGGGAAAATCGTCAGGCAGCTCCTCAAAAACAGAGCGTTATGACATGAGCCAGCAATTCTGCTCCTAGGTATCTGCCCAAGGGCACTGAGAACATCGTCAGCTTAGAAAGATGTACATGCATGTACATGGCAGCATCATTCATAATAGCCAAAAAAGTGGAAATAACCCAAATGTCCATCCACTGATGAATGGACAAAGAGGTCTATCCATACAGCAAAATGTTATTTGGCCATAAAAAAGAATGAAATCCTGTTACATACCTTGAAAACATTACGCAAAGTGATAGAAGCCAGACACAAAAGGCCACAAACGTGATTCCATTTACATAAATGTCCAAAATAGGCAAATCCATAGAGATATAAGTAGATTAGTGGTTGCCAGGGCTGGGAGTAGGGAGAAAAGGTGGGTGACTGCTAAGGGGTATGGGGTTTCTTTGAGGGGTAATGAAAGTGTTCTAAGCCCAGTGCAGTGGCTCATGCCTGTAATCCCACCAGTTTGGGAGGCTGAGGTGGGAGGATCTCTTGAGTCCAGGAATTCAAGACCAGCCTGGACAACATAGTGAGACCCCCATCTCTAAAAAATAAACAAAATTAGCTGAGCATAGTGATGTGTGCCTGTAGTCCCAGTTACTCAGGAGGCAGTCCCAGTTACTCGGGAGAATTGCTTGAGCCCAGGAGGTCAAGGCTGCAGTGAGCTGAGATCACATCACTGCACTCCATCTTGGTGATACAGCAAGACCCTGCCTCAAAAAAGAAGACAAAAGAGGCCGGGTGCAGTGGCTCATGCCTGTAATCCCAGCACTTTGGGAGGCCAAGGTGGGATGATCACTTGAGGTCAGGAGTTTGAGACCAGCCTGGCCAACATGGTGAAACCCTGTGTCTACTAAAAAACAAACAAATAAAAAATTAGCTGGGCCGCCAGCAGACGCCTGTAATTCCAGCTACTTGGGAGGCTGAGGCAGGAGAATCGCTGGAATCAGGGAGGTGGAGGTTGCGGTAAGCCTAGATTGCAACATTGCATTCCAGCCTGGGTGACAGGGCGAGTGATAAGAGAGAGAGAGAAAAGAAGGAAAGAAGGAAAGAAAGAAGAAAGAAGAAAGAAAGAAAGAAAGAAAGAAAGAAAGAAAGAAAGAAAGAAAGAAAGAAAGACAAAGAAAGAAAGAAAGAAAGAAAGAAAGAAAGAAAGAAAGAAAGAAAGAAAGAAAGAAAGAGAAAGAAAGAAGGAAGGAAGGAAGGAGAGAGAGAGACAGAGAGGAAAGAAAGAAAGAAGAAAAGAAAGAGAAGAAAAGGAAAGAAAGAAGAAAGAAAGAAAAAGAGAAAGAAAGAAAGAAGAAAGAAAGAAAGAAAAAATGCTCTAAAATTAGAACCTAAAATTTAAAATTGGGGTGGTGGTTACACCCCAATCCTATGAATATGCTTAAAAAAACACTGAATTGTACAATTAAAAGGGTGAATTTTACAGTATGTGAATTATATCTCAATAAAACTGTTATTAAAAAAGAAGCCCTCAATAAATGTTGGTGGATCAATGGAAGAATTTTTTCCCAACTGGGAAATGCGGAGGGTGGAGATGAGTCTGCGCTGCTGAGGAGTCCCTGCCGCCTTGTGCCTGGACTGGCTGTGCAGGGTGCTCCCAGCTGCCCCACGCCCTGGGCTGGATGTTCATCCTTATGATGCCAGGGACAGATGGGCACAGCAGGTGGGGAGATGGGTGGAGAGAAAGGGCCTTCTGAGGCCAAGACCCCAACCCCATAGTGTCCCCCTGGATGAATCCAAAAGTAACGACCCCTAGGCAGCAGCAAATGCTGCTTAGCGCCTCTTAGCAAAGAAGAGTCCAGAAGGTTCTAGCTATGATTTATCGTTATTATTCTCCTCGCCTCACCCCTTCCACCTGCCTGCTGAAGGTTCCACACGTCAGATACCGAACAGCCTGCCTCTCGCAGTGTGTGCTGCCCCCGCCATGCTGATGAGGAGCTTCCCACAGCTTCTGTGCCTCCCCTGGTCAGAGGTTCCCCGAGATCCGTCCCTCAATGCTGACCAGAATGAGGGCTATTCTACATGCTGTCTGCTTCCCCCAAAGTGAGCTCCTTGAGGCACACAGAGCATCCTATGCTCTCTGAACCTGCAGAGCCCAACTCAGGGCCTGGTACTCACTCTACACCCAGTTTTGGGATGGATGAATAACTGGGTCACCCTGGACTGTTGTACGGGTTGTGCACTGCTCGAAAGTGCCTGGCCAAGGCAGTGGGTCAAGGCTGAAGTTCAGCTCACTCTCTGTTCACTGCTCATCAAGCTGAACAGCCCAAAAGTGCATTGGCCTGGATGGCAAGCCTTTTCCTAATTTCCACAAAGATGGTAGAGAGGCTAGCTGCCACCCAGGAGGGAGGGAGGGGAAGGAGAGAGAGGGGAAAAGGGAAGGGAATGTGATCTATTTTAAGTGCTCAAAATTTGTGTCCACAAACATTTAACGGTGTGCCCCCTGGGTTAAACTTCCCATTTGAAAGGGAATGAATGTGCATTCATCATAATAGGCTAAGTTACACAACAGTGACAAACACAATCCAGGTGGGTGCACACACTAAGGTTTATTTCTTGCTCACACTGAGTGCCCCCTGTGGGAACACTGCTCCACGTGGTCACTCAGGGATCCAGGCTGACAAAGGCTCCACCATGTTGTGGCTGCACCATCCAGTCCCTGCGGCCTCCTCCACCATCCAGAGTCTCCCACCGTCACTTCCTTTCACTTTGTATTTATCAGCGCTGGTCACCTCCCCTGTCCGCACTGCACAGGCTGAGGTGTAATCTTCTGTGTGCCTGCAGGGGAGGAAAACCAGGTATTGGGAGCACTAGTCATGTCTGCACAAGGCGTCAGCTAATCCTGGATGCTCCACTGCCAGCCACATGGCTCAAAACCCAAACCTGGCTCACAGAGTGGTCTCCAAACTACAGGGACCTAGGACTCCCCTGGGAACTTGTCAACATGGGGGTTCCCACTCCCAGAAACTGGTGCAGTAGGACCAAGCTGGGAGCCCAGGTGTAACAGACTCCCCTGGGACTCCAATGCAGCAGCCCTGGGGCGAGTGGCACTGACCATAGGGTGAAGTGCCACCTGCAAGCCTGTGAGACCTGAGCAGGCCTCCTGCCTCTTCCACCTCTCACACTCCCCTGCAAACACCCCATACCCCAAACCTCTCACCCCTTACCCCACCAGGCATTGAACCATACACAGAGCTCCTCCTGGGCTTGTGAACGCCCCTTTCATGTACCCAGAACCCCTTACCCTGGTCTCTAGGCTCATCCTTCATGCTCAGTTCCAATGTCTCCTCCTACAGGCAGTCTTCCTGGATCCTCTGATTGAAAATAATTGGCCCTTCCCCGATCTCTAGCATGTTGTTGTTTTAGTGCTTCTTTTTAGCCCATATTTTAATCAGTGGCCACTGTCAGGCACTCCCTGAGGTCAGGGTGCCAGCTAGGGGTTCCCTGTGTGCAAAAGTGGCATGGGACATGGAAATGAGTGACTCAGCTCTTTGAGTGGCTGCTGACACACTGGCAAAGTGGGAATTCCCTGACCATTTGCATTGCCACATCGAGGGCTCTGAGAAAGTCTGCAAATAAAAGTACAAAGCCATTGAGCCGGGCGTGGGGAGGGGTGCCTGTAATCCCAGCTACTCGGGAGGCTGAGTGGGAAGGATTGAGCCCAGGAGCTCCAGTCCAGCCTGAGCAACATAGCAAGACTCTGTCTTTAAAAATTAAAAAAAAAAATTTAATTTAATTTAAAAAGCCACTGAGTGTTTGATCTGATGTTTCCCGAGAATGTCTTTGACTTAAGAATTCCTGGTTCACACCAGGAGGAGCAAGATGTTTCTGGGAACGAGGTTTGAGAAATGCTGTTCACGGTGAAGCCACATCTGCAAAGAGCTATTTCCGTAACGGGATGCGGCCAAGAGACGGAAGCCACTGAGCCCTGCTCCTCGGAAGGTGCTGGGCCGGGCACAACTCCTGTCCTGAGAGCAGGCAGACCTGAAGGAGCATCGGCCAGATACTGGACACGTGCAAACCGCCCCCCTCTGTCCCCACAGAGATGCTTCTGCTCAGGACCAAGGGCTCTCAGGTCACAGATGTGGAAACAGGCTCCCGTGGAGCTGGCAGTGTCCAGATTTGAACCTGGAGCTGTGGTCTTTCCAGTATATGAGGCCTGCCTTGACTATACTGCCTCCTTCATTACATCCTGCATACAGTTGGTACTCTGTAATTGCTTTCTGGACACAAGAATAAAGAAACAGGATTCAGAAACAGGGGAATGGGAAGGATAGGAAGAACCTCGGGGTTGGCTGGAGTGGCTCTGCAGAGGACCTGAGCTGAGAGCCAGTGGATTAAGTTGACCTGGAATCAACGAGCCCCCTATACTCCAGGCTTTACGGTAACTGGAACAGGCTCCGACTCCCTGGAGCGCCAGGTCCCAGGGTGACATCTGAGCTCAGCGAACCGAATTTTGAATCTAAAACTCGACACTCGATTCAGTTATTGGACAACATTGAAGTATGTTTGGAACAACTTGGGTCTGAGAATCTGCTTTTTCAACTGTAAATGTTATGATAGCTAAATTCAGATCAAGTATTTCCAATAAAACTTCGGCATCTGAATTGAGATGTGCTGTAAGTAAAAAATGCATACTTTGGTGCTCTCCAAAGAGAGCCCGAAACATGTAAAGCAACTCAATATTTTTATATCAATTGCATATTGAAATGATAATTTTGAACATGTTGGATGAAATTATCATTTATTTGCACCTGTTTCTTCTTTAATGTAGCTACTAGAAAATTTATATCACATACGTGGTTGGCAGTCATAGTTTCTATTGGACAACGTCACCTTAAAGCCTACGATATTTTGATAAAATGGAAATAAAGAGTTAGGGGAAATTTTGTGATTGTTTTTTACTCATCTGGGCGGAGTACTTGGGATGCCCTAGTTCAATCCCCTTGTTTTACAAATAGGAAACCTGAGGCCAGAGAAGGCAAGGAAGTTGCCTGGGTCACACAGCATGTGGATGGAGCTGGGCCCATAACTTCGCACTTGCTCCAGGCAGGCTTGGAGGTGCCAGCTGCTCTAGACCAACCTAAACCAGGCTCCCCAGTCCCCCTTTTTTCAGATATGCCTTGCAAGAACACAGATCTGCAGGCCACTAGAACCAAGCAAGATGCCAACACGCCTGACACCCAACCCGGGTCAGAAGATTACCCCAGGGCAAGTAGCAAGGAGACATCGTAAGGGCTTTTCCTGGTTGGTGAAGACCACAGGCTGCTGCCTGAGGGAAGGGCCTGGAGTCCCTGACACTTGGTCATCTGTGCACAGTGCCCAAAGCCTCACCTTCCAACTACACAGAGAAAAATGTTCCCTCTGTGAAAAGGTGGGCTGTATCCAGCAGAGGGTCTCCTGTCCAGCTCACGTTACAGCAGGAGCAATTCCTCCTCTTTGAACAGAGTGCAGCATCGTGGGGGTGGAGAGCCGGCTGAAGGGGGTGGGCCTCCTCCCCCTGCCTGCTGCTCCATCATGTACGTCTTTTCTCAGAGCCTCGATTTTCCTTTCTGTGAAACGGGGGTATGAAGTGCGGGATGAAGCCTTTTCATGAGGTTGTGAGACGGGTCCAACCATGGCAGCTGTCATGAGCTGAACTGTGTCCTCCCAAAGTGTGTATGGGGAGGTCCTGACCGGCAGCACCCCAGAACGAGAGTTTATTTGGAAATAGGGTCTTCCTGAGGTAGGCAAGCTGAAATGCAGGCAGGGCCCTACCCCAAGCTGAGTGGTGTGTGAGGACAAAGGGAACTTTGGACACAGACTCACTAGAGGGAGGGCAGCGTGAAGCCAAGGAGAAGGTGGGCACTCAGCTGGCACCATGTGGCCTTGAGCCACAGATTGTCAGATGCCATCAGAAGCTGGAGGGGGCAGGAAGGGCTCTCCCCTAGAGCCTCTGGAGGGGCACAGCCTGGCTGACGCCCGGGGCTCAGACTTATGGTTCCCAGAACTGCAAGATAAAACATTTCAATTGTCTGAAGCCCGTCACCTGTGGCCCTTGGTCCCGGCAGCCCCAGGACACTCAAGGAGACACACGCAAGGCAGCTCTCCTGGGGTCCCCCCGGCCCCAGCATGGGGTCTCCAACTATCATCAGGCCCACGTGGGTGCAACCCCAGGGATTTTTCTCTCTCTCTTCCAAGCCTCTGCCCTTGCTGGGTGGGGCAGGAGGAAATGGGGACCCTCACAGGAGGTCTCTGAGCTGGAACAGCCCCTCTGGGCATCTGGTGTGGTCCGCCATTTGTCACTTAACTCCACCCTCAGCCCGGAGTCCTCAGATGAGGGTTCTCTGCCCTTGCTTACTGTCAGGGGGGCCCAATGGGGGGGACACAGGTGGGCAGGTGACAAAGGAAGTGGCCATGGGTGTGTCCCAAGCCCTGTGGGTGTTGGTTTCTCTGGGCCTCCTTCTCCCACAGCCCCACAACCCCCCTCAGCCCACCCATGTGCCGAAGAGGGTCTCACGTGGCAAGCCTGGCACCCAATGGGCACACGGTGAGTCTGTTGACTGAATGAGTGAAGGCAGACAGGGTGCTGGCTGGGGCTGGGCAAGGAGTGGAAGGGCGGCCCACCCAGGTTGCAGACCGCTGGGAAGCAGGTGGGGGTTCCCGGAACCCCAAGCTCAGCCTAGCACTCACCTGACCCTCACATCTTTGCCCCTCAGAGCCGACCTCTGCCCGTGCCCGCCTGCCTGTGGGGAGCCTCTGCACAGTGCGGGAGTCCTGGGCACCACCTTGGGGTGGTCAGCTCTGCCCCGACCCCTTCCAGTGGGGTTCCTGGAGGCATTGTCTCCATCCCCACCGTCCCGGTCTCCACTGGCCCTGCTGAAGCCCGTCGTGGCCCCTCCAAGCACTGTCCCTTACCCTGACCTCGGGCTGCAGGATTAAGCCCAGGCTCCTGGCTAGGGGGCAGGCTGCGCCCTCCTCCAGGCCTGGCCTCTGCTGCCCTCCCTGGCCAGCTCCCCGGACTCCAGGCCTCTCAGGCTCCCACAGCATCCGCATCTCACCCCACAACACATGACTTGCCCACGATCGCCACCACCACACCCCATCCCACCTCTCACCTTTGTTCACACCATCCCTTCGGTTCAGAATATTCTTCCGGCTATCTGTCCTTCCGCCTCCCTGAAACACCAGTGTTAGCGCCTGCCCTTCCCCACGGGTGGGCGTCACCACTCCACTCACCCAGCCCTGCGACTCGGTCTCCGCTCCTGGTCTGGATCCGGCATCTCTCCTGCTGCACCCAGGCTCCTGAGAGGCTGGGACTGTTGCCGCCAGCGTTGTCTGGAATCCTGGTCTCCAGGACGGTGCCCACATGTGCTGGGTGCCCCAGAGAGTACACTGCCTCTCCAGACACGGCTGCCCCCATGGCCGGACTGGGCTCCCCCAAGGCAGGGAGCCTGGAATCCATTTCTGGGTCCCCGTGCCGAGCGCGGGGCCCTGGCAGATACTCTCCAGGCTTCTGGAGTTCTGAACGGCATTCCCATTTGCAAGCACAAAAACAGAGACTTGGAGCACCTTAGCCAGCTGCCCAAGGAGCCATCGTTACTGAGCAGGGAGACCAGACCCCATGTGTCTGACTCCAGCCTGAGGGCCCCCTTTGGTTTAGGGCCTTACAACACGGGAAGGACAGGCTGGGCTCTGAAGAGGGTTCGGGTCTCCGTGGCAGAACAGAAGACCTGCGAATGGCCCCCACTCCCATCCCAGGCTTTCTTTCCCACAGCCTGTGCTCAGGGACGGCCTAGATCCAGCTTGGGAGAGACCCAGGCCCTCGACAGGACAGGACGCAGAAGTGGGCATTCCTGCAGCTTCCCTCCATGGCTCCCGGGGGGATACAATGCACCCCGAGGGGCAGGTGAGAAGCGAAGGCGGCCGGCACAGTACTCCTAGGAGGTCTCACGGTTCATCACCGGTGGGGGCACCGTGTAAGCTCTGATGCCATCCAAGGGCCCTCTGTAGAACAAGCACAGACACATCAATTGTATAAAACACCCCCTGAGGCCCACTCACGGATCACCAGAGGCTCCACAGGCCTCAAGCCAGGATGCCCCGGAAGGGAAAGAGGAGGCCTGGGACCCATGGTCATCTCAGGCACGAATCTGCCGTGGGCCTGTGGGCCAGTCTCTGGGCCTCTCAGGGCCTCTATTTCCCCATCATAAAACAGGAGCCTGAAGTCCAACCCCCAAGTCCAAGGACTCTCCCTCCTGCTTCCCAGTGTGGTGGGCCTCCCTGACATCCTGGAAAGACCATCATTCCCACTAGCAGCCCAGACCCGGGCACTGTGGGGACACACGTTCCTCCGCTCATGCCCCGAGGCCAGGCAGCAGGCTGGAGACAGCTCCAGGCAGAGACGGGAGGGCCTTGAACCTATGCCCTGTGTCAAGGAGGCACCAACAGGAAACCATAAAGGGCTCAAGCTGGTTCCCAGCAGGCAGCCCCTCTCATCCCCAGATGCTGCGGTGGGAGCGCAATCCAGGGTCTCCAACGCTCCTGACTCCTCCAAGCCCCGGCCCTGGCTCCAAGGGACTAAGGGCAAGGAGAGCGTGATGAGTATTGACCCTGCATTCACTGGGCAGTCACTCACGTTATTTTGGGTAACAGGCCTTGGGTGAAGCCAACTGAGTGGCAATTTGTAATAAAAATAACACATGGGCTCAGCCAGCAAGGCAGACATCCAGTGAACGCGGCTGCAGGGAGGCGTCGAACCTGCTGGAGCCGCCTGAAACCCAGGCCCTCACGCCCTGCATCTGCTCCACTGCACTTTGTCACGGAGCAGCTGTAACGACCTTGGCTATCATTTTTTGAGCACCTAGGACAGATGAGGAAGTGGTGGATCAGAGAGGTCGGAAGCCTTGCCCAAAGCCACACAGCCAGGGAGCAGGGGGCTGGGACTTCCTCCAGGTCAGCCTGACTCCAATGCCCGGGCTCCCTGCTCTGCACCACGCCGCCTCACAGGAGACTGCACACGCGGGGCCTGGGTGTGGGGGACTGGACGCACCCCACCCCTGTGTCTGAGCTCAGAAGAGTCAGCCTCCGGGGCTGGGGAAGAACCAGGGCACTGGTGCAGCTGAAGGGCTTTATAAGTCCTGGTTTTGGTGCTTTGTGGCCAAAACTGACAGCATTCTCTTTTGTGAATTTTCCCCTCTGTGCAGGGCTTCCAAGTTGCCTCCCAATAAATACTGTCCCCTCTGCTTTAGCAACAAAACTCTTTGAAGATAGGGGTAGCCAGAGAAATGAAAGCAGAAATCAGTGAAATAGGCTTCTGGGCTATCTCTAAAAGCTGAGAGGAGGCCCACCTTTGCCTCTTGCCTTTCCCCTTATTCCTGAATAAAAGAGGAATGCGAGGGCTGGTGCTTCGGCAGTCATTCCGTGACCTGGAGGATGAAACCTATCCACTAAGGATGGCCAAAAAAAAGAAAAAGCAAGACAGAAGGAGTCCCTGGGTTCCTGGCCACACTAGCCCTGGGCTACCCACCTCCCACTGTGGTCACTGCCCTGTCAGCAGCCAAACACAGATTCCGACTGGCCCAGTTTACAAAGGCCTCCTGTATTAGGTATTGACTCTATTTCTTAAATGCAAGCCAAGTCATGGTAGCTTACACAAGGCAGGAAGTTTTGTTTGTTTCTCACAAACAAATAAATGAGTGAAGCTGGTAAACTGTCCAGGGGGTAGGACAGCTCTGCCCCAGGTCACCAGGGACCTGGCTCCTTCTATCCCAGGCTCTGCTTCACTCTAAGTAAATTGTCCTCACCTGACCATCACAGCCCCGTTCCAGGCAGCCAAGAAGGAGAGTTCGAGGGTCACCCAACTTCCTGATAAGTCAAAGATCTATCCAGATGTTGCCCACTGCACAGCTCATGCTCACTGGTCAGAACCACATCATGTGACCAGGCTGAGCTGCAAGGGAAGCTGGGAAATGTAGTCTTTAGCTAAGTGCCCAACTGAAATTCAGAGGGGTTCCATTAGTAAAAGGCAAAAGGGGAGAATGTGGCTGGGCATGGTGGCTCACACCTGTAATCCCAGCACTTTGGGAGGCCAAGGCGGGTGGATCACCTGAGGTCAGGAGTTCAAAACCAGCCTGACCAATATGATGAAACCCTGTCTCTGCTAAAAAAAACAGAAATTAGCTGGGTGTGGTGGCGGGCGCCTGTAATCTCAGCTACTCGGGAGGCTGAGACAGGAGAATTGTTTGAACCCGGGAGGTGGAGGTTGCAGTGAGCCGAGATCACACCATTGCACTCCAGCCTGGGCAACAAGAGCAAAATTCCATCTCAAAAAAAAGGGGGGCGGGGGAAGAATGGATTTGCCTTTCCTCACCCTGAGATCAGATAAAAATGTATGAGTATTTTTAATCTTTTTATAAAGCTTTTTGATTTTGCGTTTATATCTTGAACCAGCCTGAGAGGAAGTGTGTGCCCTGAGCCGACCCATGGCCCCGCCCTGAAATCCCTTCCTGCCGATCCCTGCACGGTGTGGGAGAAACAGCTGTCCATCCCCACCCACCACTTCTCCCTGTCTTACCCCGCCTCGAATGGGTCCTGGAGGCCTGACGTGAAGGGCACATGTCCCTGCCCTCCAGGAGCTTGCAACCAGGCAGTGGGGGGTCGGCAGATCCTGCTACACCTCCAGGGAAGTGCTCAGGGGCTGCTGGCCACCCTGGAGGGTAACAGCTGTGCTGAGGGCTGGGCTCAATCCCCTAACAGGGCCCGGACCCCATACAGGCTGGTGCCGGGGGGGAACCCTGAGTGGGATGAAGAGCCTGAGGCTCACAGAGGCTTTAGCTAAGTGCTCACATCAAGGTACACATTTGCCATAATGCCAGTGAAGATATCACTGCTGGGACATTCCTGTGTGTTTATGTCAAGGAGGAGTGTTAAACTTCACACGGATTGAAGGCCTGAAGCGCAAACACTGAGGTTCCCCCAAGCAGCCGGAATTCCCTTCCAGGCTGCAACACAAACTCTGCCTGGGCTGCCAGTCTGCTCCCTGTGGAATCTGTCCTCAACACTGCCACATCAGCTCTTGCCTGAACTCCCAGCCTGCCAACCTGCACTACAAATTTTGGGCTTCCCAGGCCACATGATCATGTGAGCCAATTTCTTTAAATTGCATATGCACTCCCTGTCTGTCTATCTAACTATTCTATTGATCTCTCTGGAGAACCCTAATTCCTAAGAACAATATGAAGAAAAACATTCAAAACATGAAGTCTAAAGTAACACTAGTAAGTCCAACATCATCCAGCACACTTCGAACCATTTTGTAGCTATAATCACAGGGAGGGATACATTCTACTTCCTAAAATCAATCTGTAAATACAGAAGTGTGCAAAACGATTTCAGTGAACAATGGGAATCCTAGCACATGAGAAGCACTCAACTTCTTTCTTCCCTCACATCTCTCTCATGCATGAAACACACGTGTCCTGCTAAGTACAGTGAGTCACCACACAGCAGACACCAGCAGGCAACCATCCCTCAGCCAAGAACAGGAGCCACGCCCATGCTCCACTGTGGGCTTCCCCCAGTGCCTGGAGTCCCTCTCCCCCATGGACTCCATGCAGACGAGCCTGTCAGGTTCCTGCTCCAGCCTCATCACAGACCAGGAAGACCCACGCTGTTAGATTCATTTTGCAGACCTGGATTCAAGCCGCGGCTAACTGGCCACGCAAGGCTGACCTCCACTGTGTGACTGAGGTGAGGATGAAGCTGCTGTCTCATTCACCCGTTTATCAGTGATGATGCCTACCTCTGGCAGCCCTGAGCAGCTTGTTGGGATGGCAGAGCCTGGATCTTGTCCCCAAGTAGCTCACAGTCTCACAGGAAAGTCAGACAGGAAACAGCCGTGACCTCAGGGAATGCAAGGGAGGCAATGATGGGTGGACCCGAGACTTCCAGGGGCCGGGGGGCGGGGCGGTCTCCTAGCAGACCCTGGGGGTCGGGGTGAGTGCCCTGGACAGATGGCCAGCTGCCGGGTGAGCCACCAGGTGCAGGAGTTCTGGCAGAGGTCCAGAAGGTTCTCTCACCTGGCACTTAGCAAGGCTTCATTCAGTGAGGGTCAAGGCTTCACCCTCCAGGACACTCTGCAGCCTGGGGGTGTGGCCAGGACCCTTGGAGACTCCCAGTCTGTGCTCGGGTGTGAACCGGGAGTGAAATGTGACCCAGAAGTCGCACAGAAAGGCTCAAGCAGCTGAGGAGGTGCACGTGGGGGCGGGAAGGGCCTGGATAGTGTGGGAGGCTGGGAGTGAGAGCCAATCTGCCTGCTGACCTGCAGAAGCCTCTGGACTCGGTCTCTGAAAGCGGGATCCAGGGGGAGATGGAAATAGGAGGTTCCTGTAGGGGGCCAGCCTGCCCTCCACCTCCCCACTCAGTGTGGTGGGGTCCCTGGGGATCTACGCCCTCCAGCGGACAGTAGCATGCTGGAAGGGAGCTTGGGGACAGATGAACGACAGGACCATAGAAAACCAAGGGGGAAAAGGCCACTGGTATAGAACAAACGTGTGCTCATAGTGCACGCCCAGCTGTGCAGGGTGTTCATGGGAAGCCGCTGTGAGCGCTGGACCCATCTCAGCTCAGTCCAAGGGAGAGAGGGAGGGAAGGGCCCTGAGTGCTTTTGAGTGGCATGTGAGCAAGTGAACTTTCCACCTTCCAGACAGGCCATAGGCAGTTGATAGATTCCTTTTAAAAAAGAAAGAAAGAACGGAAAAAATGAATTCAAGCAATCGTGGCAGAAGCGTCCTTAGAAATATAAAGGCAGGTAGAAGCAGAAAGAGCTGGCGGGGTTGACAGCCGTGTCCTCTAGTGGGCGTGGGATGAGGAATCTCTTCTGGTAGTGGTTTATGCTCTTTGTAGAAGTGGAGGACATTTTAAATTGTGTGCTGAGTAGCTCTGGTACAAATGAAGACTAGGAAGAGAAGTGGCCGGGCAGGGGAAGGGGAGGAAGAAGGGGGCACTGGGTCTCTCTGAATTTAAGCCGTTTAGGCGTCTATGTAGACATTTTTCTTTCTTAAAAAAATGGGGATGCGGGTGGTGGCTACACAGGTGTGTACATTTATCAAAATTCCTCTGATTGCACTCTTAAATTTGTGCTTTTCTCCCTAAGTACATTCACTTCCCATTTTGAAGAAGGAGGGGAGGGAGCCTTTCCATCTTCTACCTGGTTATACGTTCGAATTTCGTGCCTTGGCGATGCATTGCCTGTTTAAAAAATACATACATCATGAGGGAAAATCTTTATCAAAAACTCTGGTCGGGCGCAGTGGCTCAAGCCTGTAATCCCAACACTTTGGGAGGCCGAGGCAGACGGACCACTTGAGCTTACGAGTTCACGACGAGCCTGGGGGCAACATAGACCACCCCTTCTCCACAAAAAATAAAAATTAGCCGGGCGTGGTGGCCGCGCCTGAAGTCCCAGCTACTCGGAGACGGAGATGGGAGGATCACTCGAGCCCAGGAAATGGAGGCTGCAGTGAACCCTGATCGCGCCACTGCACTCCAGCCTGGGCGACACAGCGGACCGTCTCAATAACAAACCGAAACTCTGGCCATCTCCAGGTAGTCGAACTTGGGATGCCTTTTGTTTTCAGTGCTTGTATTTTCTGAATTTTAAAATAACGAACAGAGTCTCCTTGCGACATTAAACTCAATGCAGCCGCCGAGGAGGCGTCGGGGGGCAGATGGGGTTGGACGCCGTCCCCACTTCCTCCCCTGTAGCCTCGCCCAGTCGGAGCCTCAGTCCTGGAAGGTCGGGCGGCGGCGGCCTTCGCCCGGAGTGGCATTCTTTTTGCCCGTGGGGCCCCCTCCCCAGGTAGGAGGCAGGAGGCGGGGTCTGGGGCTGCCTCCCCTTCCTCCTTCCTCCTTCCCCCGCGGCTTCCCTGCTGCGCCGGGCCTCCCAGGTCTCATCCCGAGTTTCCGCACCCGGTGGGGCGCGCGTTCCGGCCCAGCTTCGCTCGGAAGTGATGGCTGACCTAGAGCCTGTCCCTGGCCTCGGCCCCCACAGCCCCCCGCCCCCCTGCCTGTGGAACCCGCAGCCCAGAAGCCTGGAGCCTCTCTGCGAGCACACAGGGGTCTCCCAGCTTCCGGATGGTTCCGCCATTCTGCCCTGGGTCTGAGTCTGGGGGTTTGAGAAACAATTTTGGACGTTTCTGGTTGGATTGTGTCTAAATCGTGCATTTTACGCGACAGGGGACTCGAGATCCTTGAGGAGCCCAAACTGCCGCAGCCCCTCCCTCTTCCTCCCCTTGCCCTTGCCCCCGCCCAGGGAAGTGCGCTCCTCCAGGGTCATCCACACGCGCCGTGCCGAGCCCCGGGCCCCAGTTCCAGGAGCCGCGTCTCTATGGACCAGTGGGTCCTGACAGCAGGGTTTCGGGCGCTCGGGGAGAGGAGGCGGAGGAGGGGTGAAGCCGAGGGGTGGCTTTTAACGAAAAAGAAGTTGAAGCATCAGCTAAGCCATTAGGGCTAATGCGATGTACTGTAAGACGGGGATCAATGCCGGGCCTCGGGGACCGGCGTGGGGGATGGGGCAGCAGGCCGACCGCCCCCAAGCCGGGCGAGGCCCCCGTCCATTTGGGGGAAATGGATTTTCGCGATTTAAGAAACAAACCCAAATCAAATGAGCGAGGCCCGGATGTGCTGACTCTGCGGTTACTCGCGCGGAGCTGGAGCCCCGAGAGCGCTCTGGGAAGGGCGCAGAGGCGACCGCGGGAGGGGGTGAGAAGCCGAGGCAGAGAGGTCCGGAGAAGCAGAAAGAGATGCCGACCGGCAGAGAAAGAGGGAGACAGACACACCGAGGGGTGACGGCGCAGAAGGGAGCAGCCTCGGAATTGTCGCAGAAGAAAACAGGCCGGCGCGGCTGGGGATGCGCTTCTGGGCCAGGCGCAGCAAGACCCCAGGAACTCCCAGGGCCCCAAGACCCAGGCGCCTATTTGAGCTCCTTTGAGTCCGGCAGGAGGCCTAGGTCCATGCAGGAGGGAGAGGCCCTGGCCCCTACCTTGTGCAGTCCCCTCGCCGGGACGTCAGGCGGGGAATGCCCCCTGAGCGCAGGGCCCCGGGCGGCAGGGGCCTCGCTTGTGGCGGCCGGGAGAGGTCGGCACCGTGACACTCACGCACACATACACCAATGCCCCGGGCCCGCTAGGGACGCTGAGCTCCAGGCAACGAAAAACGAAGGTCCTGGAGTCGGCCCTGGGTGCATTCCTCCGCTGGGCCCCGTCCAGAATGAAACTCGGAGCATCGTCACTGGGAGGTCCCGGGGGGGACCCTGGGGTGGGCGAGCTTCTTCAAAGACTCGCTTTCCACTGGGCCCTCCCATTCCCTCCTCTCTTCGTCACGCGGTGGGGGGCGGGGGCGGTGCAATAGCCCCTCTGGTTCCTGGGGCACCCCTTTGTGGTGGGGTGTGCCCTCCTGGCTGGACCCACCCCTTGCTGGGTGCAAGAGCAGAGGGGGGAGGAAGGAGGCCGGTGGATTTGGCTTCTGAGCAGCGCACCTCTGCCTCTCCTGGGGCCACATTGGGCTTATCTGTAAAATGGGCACAGGTGAGATAGGGTTGGCCAAGGTCTCTCTCAGCAGGCTAACGGTCTGCTGGGGAGGCGGGTTCGCTCCAAGGCTGGCACCCCCCATACCCACACCTCTTGACAGTGCCACCCCCAGGATGTAAGGAACCTCAGGCAAATATGGGGGACTCTTGTCTATATAAACAGTTTTAGTCACCCCAAACTCAGAATGTCAGCACCATCCCGTTAGCACGATTTCTCCAGTCCCGACTGACAGCCCTCCTAGAACCTGGGCCTTACAGGTCTCAGCTGGCTTAGAGCTTCCACCCCAGTCCCAGGAAAGGCCCGCGGGACTCAGAAAATTCCAAAACATAAAAGGCACTCCACAGTATGGGGCCCTCTGAGGTGCAGCCTGGGGGCACAAGGGTACTGCCTCTGAGACCCCCATGTGGACAGCCCGCTGGAAGAGGCAGAGGAGGATTGAGGAAGTGGGGAGGGTGCGAGACCTCCGGAGCTGACACCCTCCCCTACTCACCCAGACCAGAGGGTGAGCTAGGCTCAGCATCCTCACCTCCTCGCCCTGTCATTGCCGCCACTGGAGAAATGGGGACAGAGTCTCTGCCTTCTCTACACACGTGCGTGGCCTGTGTGACGTGGAGTCGCACTGGGACCCGAATGGGGACATCCCCCCGCCCCTTCGTCATCGTGGGAATACCGTGGAACAAGGCGGGCAAAGCGCTGATCCGCTCCCGGCCCGAAGAAAGCTTCCAGGGGAAGCGGAAGGGCCATTCGCCATTCCAGAGCAGGCGCGGGCAGTGGCCCACGGCTCTGGGCCCGGATCTGTGTCCACCTCTGGACACCCAATTCCCGCTACCAACCGTGTGGTTGGGAGCAAGGAGGCACAACTGCCCGTGGTGGGAGTGGAGAGCTAGGGTCCGCATTAGAACCGGCAGAGCCCCGACGAGGCTGACGGCGGTGCTGACAGCGCGAACTGCGTCAAGGGCGCAGCCGAGTTCGTGGAGCGCCATTGCCCACAAGTGCGCGGGCCAGCAAGGCCCTGGTGCCTGGACACTCCAGGGTGCGCGTGGCGTGGCTGCCCCGGTGCCCCAGTGAGAGCATGACTGCGCGCCGAATGGAAGTGGGTGCGCCCCCTGGTCTTTCCTATACCCGGGGCCAAGACCGCTGGGACCGATATACTGCAGCGGTCCGGGCACAGGCTGAGGGGACCGGCCCGTGCGTTGAGCGCCTCGGAGGTGCTCCGGGTCATGCTGGGTGCTGAGCGGGAACACGGAAGGCTGTGTACACAGCAGCAAGCCATGCACCCGCGCTCCCGTCATTACATCGCGCCGCCTTCACCCCTGCTACGATGACCACTCCGCAGATGGGCAAGACGAGCTCAGAGAGATGAAATGACTTTCCCAAAGCCACACAGCGGGCCAGTGAAGGCACCGCGCACGGTCCAGGAATCTAAACCTTCCCGACGAAGAGTGGGGAGGGAAGGGCTCGACCCGAAGGGGGCCAGGCGGCAGAGAGCCCCGCGTCCCCCGCCCCGGGCTAAGACGCAAGGCGGCCCCCCGTGTCTCCACCTGCGCGCGTCGAACTTCGCTCCGCTCTAGCCTTCGGGTTAACACCAATTCCTTCCAGAAGCCTAACGAGGCCCGGGCGGATCAGACGCCTCCTTTCTCCGCAGCCCCATGCCCTGCCCGCAGCCTGAGCTCACCGCCCTCCTCGGGGTGGCGGTGCGGAGACCGGACGGCTCCGCTGCGCAGAGCCCGAGGGGGAAGGGGCCGGGTAGGGGAGGAGAGCGAGAAGTGGCGAGGTGAGAACTGAGGGGCGGGGACGAAGGCTGAGCCAGACTTCCAGACGCCAGCGAGACGCCAGGTGAGCCGGGCGGGGGCGGGCGGGGGCTCGGGCGCCGGCCGGCAGGGCTAGGGCGAGGGCGAGGGCGAGGGCGAGTGCGAGTGCGAGGGGGGGCGAGGGCGGGGGCGGAGGCGGGGCCGGAACCGCGGGGAGGGGGCGGGGCGCCCCGGAGGGCCGCGAGCCGGGAAGGTCCCGGGCAGCCGGAGACTGGGAAGAGGAGGGGTCGCGCCGCGTCCGCGGGGTCCGGGGCACAGCGGAGTTGGCGCCACTGCCGGGGTTCCGCTCCAACTAGGTCGGGCAGCCCCGCGGGTCCGGGCGCCGCTGCCCTCCTCTACCTGCTGGGAAGCGCAGGCCGGGCAGGGATGAACCTGGCTCCAGGGCTCCAGCGGGGCAGGCAGGGCCCGGACCAGAAGCCGCGGCACCGACTTCCCACTGCCCGACCGGGCGACGCGGGGCCCAGGAGGGGCGGGTCGGAAATGAGCGCCGCTGCGCCCCGGAGTCCGCGCTTCCCGCGGCCTATGCCGAGGAGCCTCTCCGCAAAGAAATAAACACGCCCTGCCTCCCCGACCCCGACTCGGGCTGGTCAGAAGTAGGGAGAATCACGCCCGCGAAAGGGGGGATAGGGAACCACGGGGGAGCCTCGGTGACCAGGGCAGACGCACGCGCGGGCAGTATCCTCGAGCGCTGAGAAGAGGGACGAGCAGAGGAGCATCAGAAGAAGACAGGCGAAGGGGATCGCGGAACAGCGCAGGCGGAGCCCCGGGGGCACGGCCGAGGCTGCGCTTCAGGAGTGTCAGCCAGGCGCGCTCCCGGGCGGTTGGCGAAACCCGAGGAAGCCCATAGCTCTGGCCTGGGGCGCCGTCGTGCCAGGGACCTCTGCGCCGCTTCCTGGCGGCTGTCTGGACCCTCAGAGCCCCGGGATCAAGGCGCCCAACCTCTTGCCAAGCGGGGCGCACCTTCCGCGTGGGTCGGGCGCTGCAGACCAAGCACGCCGAGTGCGTCAAGGAAGTGCCCGGAAACCAGAGACACGCACCCGGGACGAAGAGGAGGCCGCTGCGCGCAACCTTCCAAACACTGCAGCGAAGTCGGAACCGCGTCCGCGTGGGTGACTCGGGCCGGGGAGCCGGGAGGCGGCGCCAAGGACCCTTCAGCCCTTGTCCGTCCTCCCTGATCCGTCCTCGACGCGGTCTGAGGCCTCCCCAGCGGAGGCGATGCCCCGGCGCCAGGTGCCCTGGGTGGGGGAACCCGGAGGGGGCACCACGACCAGTGGAGAAGGGGCGGAGGCCAGGAAAGCTGCGTGGAAAAGAGGAAGGGTTAAGACTGAAATCATTCTACAGAGACCACGTTAATGGGTTTAAATGCGAACATTCTAGCTAAGCAGAAAAAAAATTAAAAGCAAGAGTGCAAGCTGGACCAAAGTGAGACCCCGATGGGGCGTAAATAAACCTGCAACCGAAACAGCCCCAGGCAGAGATTCAGCCGCTCGGGAGCACAAACCCCTAATGTTTCTTGGTAGTCACTTTTTGAAACATTTTATTATGGAAATTTTCAAATATAAAACAAAATCGAGGGAGCCTTCAAGTGAATGCCCATGTACCCACCCCCATCCCACAGTTCTTAACCCCTGACCAATCTAGTTCCCTCTATTGGCCTCCTTTTATTTTTACTAACTTATTTTTGTTGCCTTATTATAAAGCAAACACAGACACAATTTCACTGGTGAATACATAAATGCATTTTCACTGATAATAATTTTTTTAAAATAACAATACGGCTTAAGTCACAATTCCCAGTAAATCCACACTCAAAGGCAGTTGGCTTTTGTTGTTGGAAGTGCAGACGTATTTCCATTTGAACTTTACTGCAATGTCCAGGTAATAAAAAGCATTATTACTTTTGTAATAAAAAATAAACAAAAACTCAGCTCCAGAACCTGGCGAGGGCCGTTTGCTCCACAGGCGGTGAGGCTGGCTCCTCGACCACTTAGCTGTTCTCGGCGCCCTCTCCGCGCCTGGTCCAGTGTGTCCTTCCGTGCATGACACGCAGAGCTTAGCTCTGTGAGGACAGGGCTGTCCCCTCTCCGGCCCGCCTATGAAGGGGTGCCCACCTCTCCGTTTCCCTCCAGGGCAGCCATGCGTTGGGTCATCCGCCTTGGGGACCTGGGGGGATCGGCGGGTCCAGGAGACCCGGCGAACGAATTTTCGGGGGCTGGGACCCCACTTCCCAGCGGGACCCTGGATAGGCATGCCCATTGTGGCTACCAGAGGGGCAGGGTGGCCAAAGGGTATTGAGCATATGAGTGCACAGGCGGGGAGGAACAGCAGCAGCACCTGCGCACGAGTAGCCCGCTGGCCTCCCTCAGGCGGGTGGAGGAGGGCGCCGGGGAGCCTCAGTGCCACCGTGCTCCAGAATTCCTGCCCCTCTCAGAACCCCGGTTTCCCTTTCCAACAAGTTGCAAGGTGGGGCGAAAGGCCAGGAAAGACTCTTGGGGGAGAGGCACTGACAGAAAGGGAAAGAGAAGCCCACCCGCCTCTCCTGCCTCCCTCGTGCTGCTCACCCAGCCAGAGTCCAGCGCCTTCTGTCTCCGCCCAGCTGGGTTACCTTCGGAGTGGGCTCAGAGCCAAGGATCTGGGAAACCTCCTGCACGCGGATGGGTGAGGGCACTGGGCACCCCTCCCCTGCACTGATGAGGAGGATCTTCTCAGGGTGCTCTCGCTTGAATGGGAGTCGGCGGGCAGAGGAGCCCCATGGGGGTTCGGGAGTGCAAAGGCCAAGCTGGGTGGAGCGCGCGGGGAATCCACACCTCCAAGGGCAGTGCCTGGATACCTGCCTGTCTCTCATTTTGGCTTTGGAGGAAGCAGGGAGGACAGAGCCCTTGTTGTTGCCTGCTCTCTTGGCCAAGGGCCTGGAGTGGCCAAGGGCAGTGGGACCACCTAGGGGAAATGGGGCAGGCCCAGGTCGGCCTCCAGGATTCCAGCAGCTCCGATCCCTGTGGAATTTGACCTAGGCTGGGAATCTCTGCTCTATAGTCAGTTCCCGAGGACAGGACCCTTAAGCCCAGACAGCGCATCCTCCATGCCCAAACACCACCATAGTGGCCTTTCCTGGTGCTCCGGGTATGGACTCCGCTTTTGGAGGTCCCAGATGCCCAGCACTGGGGCGGGATGGGGAGGGGAGCTGATTTCCCACCTCTCAGGCCAGCTCCAGTGGGGATTCAGCTTTTGTAGTCCCAGAGCACTGAGAGGCCCAGAGAAGGTGGGTCACCCACCAGTCCCACCACAGCATGGGCCCTGGGAGCTGGGGAGGGATGTCCTGTTAGCTTCACTCATATCACAGAAGGCCCAGCATTTACAAATTACAGACCCTATCCTCACCATAGGTGTGCGGTGGGGAAAGGGAGTCCTGGAGGAGAAAAGGGGCATGATTACGGTCATGGGGAAGTCAGACTGGGTCCAGCAAAGGCGTGTGTCCAGGATGTCCAGAGCCCGCTGCACCCAGTGGTGCTAGGAGCTGTGCAACTGGAAGCCCTGAGCAGCTCAGGGTGGCTGCAATCTGGACTCAGGTGCGGAGAGGGTGAGGTGGTGGGTGGAACCCGCGAGGGGGGAGGGCGCATGGCGCATGTGGTGGAGACAGATCAAAGCCATTCATCTTCTGCCAGCGGTGGAGCCAACGCGCCCGAGGTGCACCCGCGATCGATGGCGCTGAAGCTCAGGACTCAGGGGCCAGGCGTACCCCCTGCCTGCCTCCAGCCTGGTCCCGTGTGCCCTCCAGGGTTCCCTAGGCTCCAAGTCCTACACTGCTTCTCTCTGGTTTGTTCTGCCTTCGGTGCCAGCCCCAAGACACGAGAGCCCCACGGATAACAGGGCAGGGCCAGCTTCCCTGAGCCCAGTTGGCCTAAACCAGCTTGGGATCTGCTTTCTCTCTTAACAGTGTTCCAGGCCCCAGCCCTTCCCTGAGCTCGGGAATGGTCCCCTCCTCCCACGCCGGCTCCCTCCTGACTCCCTCCTTCCCACCAGGGTGAGCCCGTAAGACGCTCTCCAGCCCAATTTTTAACTAATTCTATCGAAAGACACATCCACTCTCTCCAGATTTGCTCTGCATTTGAACTGTGTAGACCCTGCACCCTCCAATGCTGGCTGCCAAGACTAGGCTTGGTGACCGGTTCCATGGTTCCCCAGTAGCCAGAGTGGATGATCTAAAACTGGCACCCATAGGGCCCTCACCCTTCCAGCTTCCTGGTGGCCCGGAGTTGGGTGACTCCTGGAGTGGTTAAGGCCACCTGTGAAGGGCTCCAGTGCTGACTGAACCGCCCGTAAGGGTACTCTCGCCTGAGGACCTTGGTGCCACCACTGCGCTGAGAGGCACCCTGCAGTCACCACACAACCTTGGGACGGCACCCACGTCGGCCAGATGCAGTCAAATAAAACAGTTGCATCACAGCGATAACCCCTTTAGCCTGAGCTTCAATGACCCCCTTCTAATAGGGCTGAGGAGGCAGGCGTCCTCGTGGTGCGAGTGCCCAAGACCTTGCCAGTCCTGAGCAGCATTGCCGTTGGGAAGGCCAAGGCAGTGCCACGGGCACACAGTGCCTGGACCTCAAAAGGAGAGGCTACTGCTGCTGCTTCTGCTTGCTGGGCCTATGTGGGGCTCGGAGGCTCCACGGTGTCGCCGGCTGTGCCCTGGCCCCTTTCCTGGACACACAGAGATGTGTCCAGTGACTGGGTGAGGCCAGCACAAAAGCGACAAAAGCCCAGAGGGCGAGGGTCCCAGAAGCCTGAGTCAGAGGCGGGAGGCCTACAGGGCCCAGTGGGGAGAGGGGCGGGGGCGGGGGGGAGGTTGGGACTTTGCCTGAGTGGCCACGAGGAGCCTCCTGGGACACCCCTTGCCCCTCATGGCCGCCAACCGGGAGCTTTCATTTAGTTTTATTGAGGCCTAACCTGAGTCCCTCCCAGATGAAACCCAGTGAGAACGGACTTCCTGGTTTAGCCAGGAAAGCAGTTGGGGCGCAGCCCCAAAGCAGCGAGGGAGCCCAGACACAAGCCTGGGAAGGGCTGGAGGGGGCCCAGGCAGCAACAAGCCTGCAGGGTGGGGACTGGGTTGGGGGGGGCCTGCTGCGAGGCCAAGGATGGCCACCCCCTCTAAGAATCTCTCAAAGTGCCCACGCCGTCATGACGCAGGGCCTGGAACCCAGAGGTGTGGACCTGCGGGCCCAGAGGCTGAAGGAGGCCTCCGGGCTTGCCGGAACCCTGGCCTCACAGTAAGGAACCAACTGATGGGCTGGGGCGGGGGCTGGGGCTTGGAGGACATGATTCTGGGTCAGGAGCTGGATGGTAGAGACACACGGATGCACTGACCCCCAGGCCCACCGCACCGTCTCCTTGGCCGTCTGGCGCTACCTTGACTGCCCCAGGCCCAGCGTATGGCCCGGCTGCTGCCCATCTCACCCCGGGAGTGTCTACACCCAAGTGAAGTAGGAGAGGGAGACGGGTTTTCTTAGGCGCTCAATTCTGCCATGGAAGTGAACTTTTCAAACCCGAACAATGTATTTCTCCTAGGCTCAAACACACACCAAATAGTGTCCCTCCCCCACCCAAAAGCAGCCAGCTTGGGGCTGACAGAGGTGGGGTAGCCCCAGTGGCCCAGAACAGGGGAACGAGCTCTCCTTCAGAGCCCATCATCACCGGCTGTGAACAGCTTTGCCCACCCCCGGAGTCCTCCAGCTGACCAGAGACCAGAGACTGCAGGCCGGGAGGAAAGCCCAAGGCAAGAGCAACGTGGCCTGACCTTGAGTGCCATGGCTTTGTTTTGGCCCAAAGAAAAATTCCATACCGGATAGGAAACAGCTGTGCACACGGGGCGCCACACAGCCGAGCCCCTGTGACAAATGCCAGCGGCCATCGGTGGGCCTCTGCCTTCACCTGCTCCTGCCTTTTGGTTTCAGTCAAGGCTCTAGAACTTTGGACACACCATCGTCACTTCCTCCTCCCTACTCCCGGCTCCCGGCCCTTCCCTATAGTGTGTCATAGAAGAGGCGCACAGAGCTCACCACCTCCGACTAGGGTCTGCCCTGCCCACCTGCACCTGGCCCAGCCCTGGGCTCCAGGTGTCCCCAGTCAGTACTGAAAGGTGCTCCCAGGAGGGACGACACCCACCGCAGCTTGAGTTGTCCCTGCCCTCGTGATCACAAAGCAGTGAAACTGTCCAGAAAATGTCCCTTTTTATTCCATACGCAAATAAGTAGATTCATTTAAAAAAACAACAACCCGGAGGCTGCGACGTCTGCAGAGAGCCCCGCCTGCCTGCTCCTGGAACGGACGACGGCACTCGCAGGTCCAGGGTCCTTTCTCCACCAGCACCCGCGGGAGGGGTAGCACAGCCCTCCGGGCCGGCCTGCTGTCTGGGTCCCAGGAAAGGGACCTTTACTGTTGGGGGCAGTCTGTGGGGGCAGTCACCGCTCAGCCTTGGACAGCCGGTTCGTAGTTCTCCTTTGTTGAACTGGGCTTGGCCTGAGGGCAGCTGCCCCGGGTGGCCGCGGCCGACCGCTCCTCGCTGAGGCCGGGGGTGGCCGTGGCGCCGTGGGCTGCGCAGCCCAGAGTCTCTGCATGGCCCCCCTGTTCGAGTGGGGATCCAGCCTGGCAACTGGGTGGGGCGTCCCATTACATTCTAGAGGCGCTCCCCGCAGAAGCTGAGGCCTGCCCGGCCGCGGCCTGCGCTCCCGAGGTGCCTAGAGGCCGCAGGAGCGGCCATCCCTTCCCTAACGCCCCCTGAGCCCTGCGCCTGCCGCTGGATCGCGCGTCCACACAGGTCCACAGGGTCGCGGGGAGAGGGCCCGGCGGGCGGGGCTCACACCAGGCCAGGCATCTGCGCCCGCAGAAAGGGCACGGAGGCGGCGGCCGGGAAGGCGGCCAGCGGGTAGGCGAGGGCCCCGGAGAAGCCCAGCAGCGGTGGGGGCGGCGCGGGCGCGGCGGGCGCCAGCGGGAAGGGCAGGGTGGCCGGGGGCCCGGCGGCGGCCGCGGCCGGGGGGCTTTCGTGGTAGAGCACGGGCACGCGGACCAGGCGCTGCGCTCCCGGCGGGGACAGGCTGGCCGCCTCCAGCTCGGCCGCCAGCTGCCGCTTCCACTTGTTGCGGCGGTTCTGGAACCAGATCTTAACCTGCGTCTCGGTGAGCTGCAGGGAGGCGGCAAGGCCGGCGCGCTCGGCGCTGCTCAGGTAGCGCTTCAGGTCGAAGGTGGATTCCAGCTGGAAGACCTGGCTGCGAGAGAAGACTGTGCGCGTCTTCTTCTTTCGGCCGCCGCCCACGCCAACGCCGCCGCGTGTCTCCCCAGCCGCCGCAGGGACCTCGGCCAGCTCCGACGCCTCCTCCGTGCCGGCCGCCGGGCCACGCGCCGCCAGCTCCGCTGCCTCCCGCTGCACCGCTCCCTGCCCGGGGCCTCGAGGCCAGGCGCCCTCAGCACGGCCCATCTCCTCGCCCGTCTCCGGTGAGTCCCGGTCGCTGGCTGCAGGGGAGAGAGTGCACCACCGTTGGTTCTAGGGCACTGATTACCAGACTCAATCACTGAGGGCAGCCGTCCCCACCTTGAGGTCGCTCACAGCCACAAGCAGGGAGACCATCCAGCACAGGGCTGGGCACCCAGCAGCTCTGGGGATGCACACATTGTCAGAACCATGGGAGGCGGCCCAGAGACCGCGGAGCAGCTCCAAACCGACACCCCGCAACACACACACAAACACAAACGCACACCCATGTCAGAGGACAACAAAGGGATGCAGAGCAAAGAAAAGAAACAAAAATACTACACGCGCAAAGCAGGCTGACCCCAGTGAGCACTCCCCACTCCCAGCTGCACCACGGGGGGGCCCGGGAAAACACACAAACCTCCCGCAGAAGCCCCGGGACGAGAGGAAAGATGTCCTTCCGAGAAATGTACACACCGAAAAACAAGCACAGGACACCCCCTGCCACCTGGCACCCAGCCCCACGCCAAGCTCCCCAGATGGAGGAATGAAGAGTTCGCAGGCCTCTTCCCGCACCCTCTGCCCGCTTGCCCAGAAACGTTCCATAGTAGGAGGACAAACCAATGCAAAGGATCCCCAAAAGAGAACTCCCATCAGGTGAGGGAGTCACCCCCACACCGCATACTCCTGTAGCCCTGACCCAGTGCCCACAAGGCAAGTCCACACCAGCCACAATCATGCTCAAAGGGAACACGGGCACATGCCACGCCAAGCAACATGCGGCAGCTGAGCCCTGCCCCAAACACCTTCAAGACTGGAGGTTCAGCCTCATGGGTTTGGGGGTACAGAAGCTCACAGGGGGTGTCTGAGTTCCTGTTCCAAGTACCAAGCTCCCCTACTCATCTCCCAGAAACAAGAAGAGGCCCACAGGCTGGCAAGGGATAATGTCAGGTTAAAGAGGCCAGCCAGGACCCAGAAGCACTTGCCCAGATTGAAGAGGGCAGCCACCTCCCACTGCAGGGCTCCGGAGGCTAACTCGGACCCGCTGCTTTTCTGCCTTGGTCTGGAGCCTCCCGTGCAAAGGGCAGGCCCTGGTTGACAGGTTAGAGGTGGAGGCAGAGTTTGGCCTGGCCCTGGGCCCCTGGAAGGCTGTGCACTCGGCCGGGTGTGTGCCTGCAGTGTATTTGCAGCATTTGCACGCTCATGCAAGGGGTGCGCACACTGGTGGGCTTCTGTGCATGATTCCAGCTCTGTGCCTCATGCCCAAGGAGTGTGCACATCCCACTCACGCCCGTGGCCAATCCCCATGGCATGTGCCCTCACAGCGCCCACAGAGGAGTCAGGCAGCAGGTTGTGGTGCATGCTACTAGATCTGGGGAGTCCCTGCCTCTCCCCAATACCCCAAACTCACAGAGGCCCATGTGCTGCCACAAGGCACTAGGCTGACTTGCCAGCTCTGGTGAGGAAGCGGGACCCTAACCCGCATGGCACGAAATAAGGGGGAGCCACCTCTGCAGCGGTGCAGGGGTGCCACCTGGGCTGCAGGAGGGGATGCACCCCAGGGATGAGCGGAGAACAAATTTCACCTCTTTCCATAATCTCCCCCAGAAGGGCACTAGAAAGAGTTGCTCAATTTCTGGGAAACCACGGAGGCCCTGCTCAAGTCTACGTGAAGGGGGTGGGGGCCTAGACTTCCTACGTGTGGGTGCTGAGATGTGGGGTCTTTTGCAAGGGGTCACTCCACGACATGGAAAGGGTTATCTAACAAGTGAGTGGGCGTCATAGGCCACTTACTCCCCAGCACACACTGATATTCATACAGAGGACAGCATGGATCCCAGAGCAGGAGCCTGCAGAGGGACCACATCCTCAGCTGGCCTCAAGGTCCAAAGGCTGTGTTGGGGGTGGGGGCTGGCTAAGCCAGGGCGTGGGGGGTTGGACTGGCTTTCCTGGCCTTCCTCCCAGGGATCTTCCTAAAGGGCAGGTCCAAAAGGGAGGCAGCGACCCTGGAAACCTGGGGAGGGGAAGCAGAACTAAGGGGTCAGATACCCAAGCAAGGGGGCAGAGGGGTTCTGGAGTTGAGAACCCCCAGCCCCAGTCTCAAGCCCTCAGCAGGGAACAAAGGCAAGGAGGGGGAGGGGCAGAAAAAGAAGAGAGAGGGGTTGGACTGGGGGCCTCAGAACAGGCTCCCTTCTTGCCAGGCTCCCTTCTTGCCCCTCAAGGACCAAGAGGGAGGCCCAGGCCCCTGCCCCAGGCTGTCTGCAGCAGGCACAGAGGAAACAGGACTCTGGGGGGGGCACAGCTGCTGTGTTAGAAGGCTCCCCTCCCCGGCCCCACCCCCACAACACTGCACCCTCTGCTCAATGCCCCCTTTTATTTTTCCACGTCTGACGCTACTTTGTCTCCTTTTCCCTCCATCTCTTCCTCCTCTTTTCTCTCTCGGATCACTCTTGGGGTTCTTTTTCCTGCATCTTCCCTTCCCCCCACCTCATTCTCTCTCCCGCAGCACATTCCTTTTTTCCTCCATCCTCCCATTTTCTTTCTCAGCCTCTTTCGCCTTCTCCTGTATCTTTCCCTGTCCTCTTTCACTCTCCTTTCTCTTTTCTTTGGCCTCCTGTTGTCCCCTGTCCCCAGCCTCCCTGGGACTTGAGGAGCCCGGCAATGGGTGAAGCTATGGCCTGCAAAACCACCTCGTTAGCGGAGCTCCTGCCCCAGAGGGTGGGCCTCCAAACCAGCCCAACCAGGGGCTCCGTGGGGGCCCCACACGGCCCAAACGCCGTTCCACAGAAGGGAGAGGATGGCCCAGAACGGGCGGCGACGACCCCGAAGTCTCCCAGCAAATGCGCAGGGAGGAAGTCGGGCCCCACCGCCTGGCCCACCCCTCCCCGCGCCCTCACTCACTGTCAGGACTGAGGCCGCCTCCGTAGCCACCGTGCGCCCGTGGGTACCAGCGCGCTGCCCCTCCGCAGCCCAGAGCGAAGGGCGGCCCGGGACCGGGGGGCGGCCGAGGACCGAGGCCCAGCGCGCCCGGCCCGAGCAGCGCCCGGGCCCGCGCCTCCCCGCCAGGCCCGGTGACCGCGAGCAACTGTCGCCGCCGCCGTAGCCGTCGCCGCCGCGCCTGCTCGGCGTCCTCGTCCTCGGGGTCGTCGTCGTCGTCCTCCTCGTCCTCCCGGCTGCCGTCGCCCTGGGTCGCGCGCCCTGCGCCCTTGGCCTCGGCAGCCAGCAGGTTCTCGATGAGGAAGGAGGAGGCGCGGGCCGGCGTGGCGCGCCCGGGCTCCGTCAGCTCGTCAGGCATCGCGGCCGCGGGCTTCTCGGGCTCGGCCGGGCTCCTCGGTCCCCGCTGGGGATGGTGGCGCGCGGCTCCCGGGCGCACGCGCGGGCCGGCCCTGGAGCTGCTACCCGGAGCGCTGGCGTCGGGCCCCGCGGGGCAGGCGGCGGCCTCCGCGCCGGGCTGGGCTGGGCCGGGAGCGAGTGCGCGCCGACAGCCGATCGGGCAGCCGCCTGGCTCGCCTTTCAGGTCGCCGTCCTGGTCGCCGCCGGGGCGGCCTCACTGGGGGCGGGGAGGGGGAGGGGCCAGCAGGGGCGGGGGGGTCGCGGGCTGGGCCGGGAGGGCGGCCCGCTGAGCCCCGAGGACGCTGCGCCGGCCCCGAGCGCGGCCGCTGCTGGGAGACGCTGCCCAAACCTGAGCGCGCGGGCAGCGGCGCAGCCGAGGGCGGGCGGCCCCGGGCGCAGGCGGGGGGTCGCGCCGGGTCCGATCCCGCGTGATCCGTTCCCCCGTCCCGCGCCACCCGCTCCGAGGGGGCGGGGCCTGGGCTGAGCGGCCACCCATTGGCTGTGGGGCCCCGATGAGGAACGGGCTGGCCAATCACCGTCCGGCCAGAGCTGTAATTACCCCGCCGCGAGGAGGGTGTCGGACCGAGCGTGAGTAACTGTGTGTGCGCGCGCGTGGTGTGTGCACGAGTGTGCGTTTGAATGGCTGTGTGTGTGTGTGTGTGTGTGTATGTGTGTGTGTGGAGGGCGGCGTGGAGACCCCGGGGCTCCCAAGAAACTGCAAGAGGCTGGGCCACATTTTTTTATTAAAGACCTTGTGTGTAATTTAAAAATGGGAACACTGCCAAAACAGGACTGCGAAATGTGGCATATCTTAATATTTGCACTTAAGGAAAGATGCTTTCAATGCCAACTGCAGTTCGGTAGCACTCTCCAGTTCCCGTGCTCAGTACCAGTATGTAAGGAAGTGCAACCACAGGGCTCCGCTGGCAGCCTGCTCGATGTTACGCAGGTCCTCACCGGGCCAGCACCCCCACCGCCCGCTCCAGGGGAAGCCAGGGCCTTAGAAGGGGTTGGGAGCTTCTGGCCCAGCCTCTGCCCTGGGCGGAGGTTTTGGGGGCAGGCCCCAACCCTCGTTGTGCCTCCGTTTCTTCGCTCTAAAGGGGTGGGGAGTTCCTCCCATTTCTGCAGCGGGAAGTTCGGGAACAGAACTCACCCTGGAGCTGTCTCCGTTCCGGGGTCAACTTCAGACTTACCTACATTAGGTCGCTGCGCGGACGCGCGGGTTAAGCCGGCTTCACCGGATGCGGGTTATTTCGGAGAGATACATCCATCCTCCCAGGGCCAGCCCCGGGCCCCTGTCCACCCGAGTACCGCCCGCGTTCCCGGAGGTGACCGCAGGCCTGGGGCTTCCGCTTTGTTTAATTCTTCCAAATAAGCACGGTGGAGGGAGCATCGCCCCCATTTTTCAGCGGAGAAAACTGACGGGAGAAGAGAGAAGAGACTCCCCCAGAGGGTAGGTGGCTCCAGCAAGCCTGGAATTCCTTCGTTCCCGGCCCGTCCCGCACTGATGCCCCGGAGTCCGGCTGGTTGGCAGGGCGGTGGGGCTCCAGGAGCGGCCCAGGCCTAGCCAGCTGGGCCCTCCCGGCCTGGGTTCGCAGAGACAAGATGGTGCGCCTCTTGGGAGCGTGTCCTGGGTGCGCTTTCTGGCGGCTGCCAGGAAGGACCTCTAGTGCTCAGTGGCTGCCGCGATCTCGAGTGGAAGGACACTTCCAGGGAGTCTAGGACAAGATGCTCAGCCCGTCTCCTTTTCCCCGGCATCCTAGCCCAAGAGGGGCAAAAATAATCAATGACAGGGACTCCCCGCGTTGTTTAGCCTGGAGGCAGCCACACAGGTGGGGGCTCTTCCCTCCATTTTGTTGATGAGGCCACTAAGCCAAAGTGGAGAGAGTTGGGATTTTAGGGAGGAGCTGAGGTCTCCCAAGCCCTGCTCCCTGGGATGTCCAGGGTCAGAGAGACTCCAAGGAGCAGAGGTACCCCAGCCAGAGGGGGCTGGGCCAAGGAAATTGGGACAGAGCGCCCGATTCGATTAGTTTGGAGCGCTAGCCTCGGGGCAGACACGGTCCACACTAGGGCCCTTTTGACAGATAAGGAAACTGAGGCCAGAGCGGGGCCAGATAAAAAGACAATGGCTGTGGGGAGGAGCCGTCCAGTTCACGCAGGCTCCCCTGGGTCTGTCTGTGAGAGGCGCCTGGACACTCCTGCCCCGTCCAGCCACGCGCCTGCCCAGGTTGGTGGCATTTCCGTTTCTCTCCCTCAGGCCTGGTGGTCTTTCTCTGAGTCTGAGTTCTAATTCCCTCCGCTCTAGGGCTGTGTGGCCCTGGAGGAGGCGCCTCGCGTCTCTGATCCTATAACTGCGGACGATACGCGTCCCTGACGGTGCCAGGTTGTTGGGAGTAGAGGCTGGGCACCTCCAGGCGGGTGGTGGCCCTGAGCGCATAGCGCTCGCGGGTGTCTTCCCACTGCCTCTGGGGGGCGCGCATGAGAGCGGCGCTTCCACCCGGTGCCGCGCGGGGCCTGGGCTGGGAGCGAAGAGGGGCGGTGGATCCGAAGCGAGGACGGTGCACCCTTCTCCTCTGGGCGCCCGCTGTCTGGGGGTTGCGGAGAGAGCGGGCGCCGGGCAGAGGCTGGCGCGTCCACACTCTGAGTCTCCCACGCCGGGTCCCAGAGACTTTCCAGCGACAACTGCAGCGGCGAAGCCTGGTCGGCGAGGCGTGGGTGTGGGCAATTGGGCAGATCGTTGACGCTAAGGCGCAGGGTCGGACGGGGACGCGCGAACTGACCGGACTGGTGCTCGCCCAGGCCACTGCCTCTGTGCTCGGTGCTGGTGACGGAGCCAGCCAGGAGCGAAGTCCTGCGTCCAGGTGAGTGGCGAGGCCCAGTTTGGAGACAGGCCCAGTTTGGAGACAGAATTGCCGGCAGAGGCGCAAGCGGGAATCGCTACCTTCGCGGCTTGGCGCATTTCGATGCGCCGCAGGTCAGAGCGGCTCGCAGTTCACAGCCGAAGAACAGTCTCGGGCAGGGCAGGGGGAGGTCGGGATGCGCGCTCCTCGCGCTTGGAGGCTGACCCCGCAAAGTCGTCACCTTCAGTCGGGGTTTCTGGCCCTCCCAAGACCACCGTTCAAGATATCTGGTCACTGTTGGACACGTCCGAATTCTGGGACCGAAGGACTCCCCTATCCAGAAAAAGCAAAACGTCTCAAAGTGAATGAGTTGTCACCTTCCTGTCTCCCCATCCCTGTGAGGGCACCCACACCCACACACATCCCCAACCCACAGCCATCCTTCCACGCAGGTAGTGCGCCACCAAGCCCACCACCTCCCTGTCCACTTTAGTCCCCAGGCCTCCCTCCCCTCCTGCGCCTGCCGCACATCTTCTCCCTTGTATCCTGACCCACCTTGGAACTTCCAGCAAACGCCCTCCAGGGAACCCAGTGCCCTTCTCAACTGGACAGGGAGCTGCCTGACAGAGCCTAAGCCCTCCTCACCGTTGTCCCCAGTGCCTCGCTGGAGGCTAGCAGCCAGATGAGTGAGTGGGAATAATCCACAGAGTGTAGATCTGGGGAGGCAAACCACAGCGGCTGGCTCATGTTTGGTTTCCTGTTAATCAACTGTTTTCTTGTGGAAGTTTTAAAGAATGTCCATTTTAAGTTTTCTCCTATTTTCTTGCTTGTTTCATCCCTCATCCCAGTCTTACCCGTCCTGACCTCACCTGTGTCGTCCCACATACCTGCTCTTGTGTCTTAATTTATAGAAACAATGTCACATTTCACACCTCCACTACTTGTCATTTTGAAAGTATATGTTTGAGGTCAGTGGCACGCCGGCCAATGCGGCAGTGCTCATTTCCTCTTTATGCTCTCCGCACAGCCCAACACTCACATGTGCCACGATTCCGTTTCTATCACGTGTTTCCTCAAACCTTTCTGGTGTGGAACAGGCATGGATTGGATGCTCACTCTGGGTCAGGGATGGCTTCTCTCCAATTCCTGAAATCTGGGTCTCCTCTGGAAGACTCAAAGCCGGGGGCCGGGGTGGTGGACTCTTCTCAAAGCCCATTTGATCATTTATCCAAAAGCTGATGCTGGCTATGCGCTCACGGACGCTTGCTTGGGGCCTCCCTATGTGACCTGGGCCTCCTCACAGCATGGGTTCCTAGGACAAGTGGAGGAGGCCAGAGACCGAGGGAGAGAGAAAGAGAGAGAGAGAGAAGAGAAGAGAACCCTCTGCTATACTTATTCATTGGAGCAGTCACAGCTCCCATCAAGGTTCAAGGGAAGGGACACGGACCCAGCTCTCAGTAGGAAGAATGTGGAAGTCACATTGTCAGATTGAACAATGAGAAAGACCATTGCGGTCATTCATTCAGCCCAGGTGCCACAGGGCAGCTTATTCCCCTGTTGGGAGATCTATCTGTAGGCTGCTTCCGACTCTCCGCTTTTGCAAATAACATTGGAATGAACAGACCGGTGCATCTTCCTATAACAGCCTGAGTTTTTCCGGGGATGAATGCCCGAGAATGGAAATCCTGGGGCGATGGATCTATCCAGACTCACCTTCGTGAAGCACTTCAGAATCATCCTCCACAAGAGCTGTATCTATTTCTGCTTCCTCACATCTTCGCCAGTACTCGGTCTCATCTGATTTTTATACATGTGACGCCGTGACGGGTATGAAGGGAAACCTGGCATTTGGGGTGATAGGTCTCTGCTTGCTGAGAGGGTGCAGAGCTGAGCATGTTAGGAAGCTAGAGGGTTGGGTTTATATGAGACAGCTGCTGGGAAGGAGGGAAAATGATGAATTGGGGTCTGGTTATGAAGCAATGGGGAGCCACTGAAGGTTGTTGAGCTGGGTGGGGGCAGAGTTAAAGCTGGGCCCTAGGAAGAGTCATCTGAATGCCATACATATGCAGCGTGGACAAGAGATGAGGAGGTGCAGCTGGAGGTTCTCAACATGGTCCAGGGATGAGCAATAACGCCCCCTGAAGGCAGGGGCAAGCGGAGGCCCATCTCCACTGTCTGTGGGGCCAGACCCAGTGTCGGTGGGTGTGGAGGGAGGGGGCCCCAGGCAACCATTGGCTGTTGAAGCTGGCTGTGTCTTATTTTCTCCCTTTAGCCCCTCACGCTCAGGCCTGGGGAGCAATACAGTCTCGAGACATTCTCGTTGTCTTAGTCTGATCCCCACGTCGCAGCCAGCAGGAAATATCCTTGCAGGTGTGGAGATGCGGATCGGAACTAGGGCGCCTCACTCCAGCTCAGCCGCCGGCCCACTAAGGTGTGAGCAAGTCACTGCCCTTGAGGGACCTTGGTGTACCCCGCTGTCGAGGGCAACAGCAGGAACGCCCACACCTGGGCTGGGATGTGGGGAGTGCAGATCACCGCATACCCAAGCCTTCCGTATACACTGAAAGAGATCAAATGCTTTGAAAAAGATCAAAATGTTCAAAACCTACTGTGGCTGCCTTCTGGGGGTCTAGCCATTCCTTCCTTGTGAAAGTCTCTCTTTAGAAACTGGAAAGAGAAGGAGAATTTTCATAAAGCACCACGCCCAAAGGCTGGTAGTGGACCAGAGGGGAGAGAGGAGAGGAGTGAGGAGAGGAGAGGAGAGAGGAGAGGAGTGGGGAGAGGAGAGGAGAGGAGAGGAGAGGGGAGAGGAGAGGGAGAAGAAAGGGGGAGAAGGAGGTGAAAAGAGAGGGAAGGACTGGGCCTGAGGAGGAGGAAATGGGAGGAGGAAGGAAGAGGGGATGGAAGGGAAGAAGGAATGGGAGGAGAAACGGAGGGGGAAGGAGAGAGGAGGAAGAAGGAGAAAAGGAGGTAGGAAGAAGGGGAGGAAGATGGAGGGAGAGAGGGAAGGGAAGGGGAAGTGTGCAGGAGGGATGGGGAGAAGGGGAGGGGAGGCATGGAGAGGAGGAGGGGAGGGATGGAAGGAGGCGGAGGGGAAAGACGTTGACCTCGGCATTCCTGGTTGCACAGGTCTTGCAGCGACGGGGTTCAGCCCTCTCCCTGCCTGGGCTCACTCATTGTCCTGGGGAGCTGCGGCAGTCATGGGCGCCATTCTCCCAGGGAAGGCCCATCCGGGATGCGGCCTCATGTGCACGTCCCCCAAGCCTGGCTCCCTGCAGGCTGGAGACTCCCCTGGAGCCAAGCTGAGAAGCCGCCTCCACCACTGGAGTCCCTGGGAAGGGTCCCCTCCACCTGCCGATAGCCAGCCTGGGAGGCAGACGCGCCAACGTCTGGCCCCTCAGCAGGGACAGCAGCTCCAACAAAGCCACCCCTGGGAGGGGACGCTGTGCCCATGGGGCTGCTCCTCCCCCAACCCCGGGGCCTGGCCCCAGCACCTGCCCTGCGCCAGGGCCACCGAGCTGGGCTGCCTTGCCCTCTATTCAATGCAGGATTTCCCTCTTAACTTTCTTTCCATTTTGAAAACTTTCAAACACAGGCAACAATGAAAAGAACTGGGCAGAGAACACCGCCTGCCCCCCTCACCCAGGACCCCATTGTCCCCCCACCCCCGCCTATTTCATAGTGTGTGGTAGGCCCCAGCACACCTGCAGGTAGACTGGCTTTGGAGAACCTCTCTTCTCAGAGCCCCATACAAAGGCAGAAGTTCGTGAGTTTGGGTCCCAGCTCTGCCATGGGAGCAGCAGGAAGACAGCGCTATGCACCGTCCTGAGCACCGCTTCTTCCTCTGGAAATCAACATAACGAGGCCCCTTGGGAGTGGCTGTGGTGGCTGGGGGGAGACAGTGACAGTGCACACCCAACTCGGGACCTCTGTCCCCAGGAAACCGCCTGGAGGATGAATGCTCTGGTTATGACTTTCAGAAGTGTGATGCCAAAATCAGGCACTGGAGGTGGACCGGCCTTGCACTCAGCCACAGCCCGCTGGAAGCCAGCCTCTCCCTCCGTGAAGATACGTGAAGCTGTGGTCACTTTAAGGCTCTGGGTGTGGGAATATCTGGTTTTAATATCGAAAGCACCTCCAGGTGGGTAGGTTTTGGTTTCCACAATGGAGCACAAATGTGCTCCGAGTTCTCCCAAATCATGGGGGACCTGCAGCCGTCTCAGGCTGCCCGTGACCTTGATTAGAAGTGACTTGGGGCTGGAGGAACAAGGCTGGAACACAGGGCTGGGGCAGCCACGGTGGAGAGAGCCTTTTCCCAAGGAGCCAGAGGGAAGTTTCTGGAAACCACAGCCGGCCAGCACAGGAACACCACCAGTCTAGACGCTCGGCCCTGTTGGTCTTGGAATGGACGCCATGACCCAACGGGACTTCCTTGCAGCGGGGGAGCACATGCTCGGGATGCTGGGGAAATGTTTGGCACAGGCATCCCTGGTTAGGTCTGGAGGAAAATTCCAGGCTTAGCAATCCTTTCCGTAGGAGGGTCTTGGGAGGGCTGCAGGAGGTGGGCAGGGAACAAGCCCCCCACCCCCACATCAGAGGCGGGCAGAAGTCAGAAGCTTCAACAGGTTTGGCAGCCACTTTCCACCTGAGCCTGGCTGTAGACCCCGTGCTGGGCTCCTCGTGGATGCTCACAAAACCCCACGAGGACTTGTGGGGCCTGATGATGTCCCCCATTCACCCCCCTCCCCCGCCCCAGCTTATTCCCTGCAGCAGGATTTGTAATTTCAAACAATGGAAACACCCTTCACGCGGATCAGCAGCTGTGATGCACACACGCGTTCATCGTCACACTGGTGTGTTATGCAGCTGGGAGAAAGAATGGAGTCCACTTGTTATGGGGCCGCCCCGAGGACCCATTGAGGTAATCAGACAAGTAGAGGACAGGAAGTGAGTCAAGGGTGGGGGGCTAACATCCATTGGCACCGACATCAACATAAGAACCATGTGCCGACATATGCATTGACGGTTGATGATGTGTGTATCTATCATGGGTTGAATTGTGTCCTAAAATTCACATGTTGAAGTCCTAACCCCCAGAACCTCAGAAGGTGACCTTATTTGGAAATAGGGTGGTTGCGGATGTAATTAGTTCAGATGAGGTCATGCTGGAGATGGGTGGGCTCTGATCCAATATGACTGGTGTCCTTATAACAAGAGAAAATATGGACACAGGCATGCATCCAGGGAGATGCCGTGGGAAGATGGAGGCGGAGGTGGGGACGGTGCTGCCATAGCCAGGGACCCACCAGAGGCTGCAGAGAGGCCTGGGCCTCATCTTTCCCTAGAGCCTCAGAGAGATCCTGGCTCTGCCCACAGCTTGATTTTGGCTTCTAGAACCATGAGAGAACACAGTCCCGTGGCTCTAAGGCACCCGGCATTCCTCGGCTCCTGCAACCCCCGGACATGGTTATCTGTGGGCAGGGATGAGAGAACCACCCTAGAGCAGAACCGGATGCTGGAAACAGAGGTGGGATGACCTCTGCCTCTCTGCACTGTTCAGAACTTCATGGTTTGAGTTTTGTACCAAGTGCAAGTATTAATTTTTTTTTTTTTTTTTTTTTTTTTTGAGACGGAGTCTCGCTATCTCGGCTCACTGCAAGCTCCGCCTCCCGGATTCACGCCATTCTCCTGCCTCAGCCTCTCCGAGTAGCTGGGACTACAGGCGCCCGCCACCACGCCCGGCTAATTTTTTGTATTTTTAGTAGAGACAGGGTTTCACCGTGGTCTCGATCTCCTGACCTCGTGATCCGCCTGCCTCGGCCTCCCAAAGTGCTGGGATTACAAGCGTGAGCCACCGCGCCCGGCCGCAAGTATTAATTTTTTAAAACGTCTGCTGCTCTTCTTGGAAAACAAAATGGAATGGAAACACTAAAAAGTCACCAAAGAGATAACTTGGAGGTGGTCAGGGGTGTCTGGCCTTCAGTAGAAGCTGACAGAAGCTTGGGGTACGAGGAGGCTGCCCAGCTGTGGAAGGAGAGTAGAGGATGTGGATGAGGCGTGGGGGTCCTGAAAGACTGGGAGGGCCCTCCAGGTTCACATGTGCAGGTGCGTGGGGGCGGAGCAGGGCAGCAGTTTCACATACCATGGACCCACCGATGTGAAACTGAGGGAGAGTCAGGGCATGGCCATGGAGGCCCCGGGGTCGTCCCCTTACCCACTGGAGGAGGCAGGAAGGGTGGGCTCTGCGCCCCGGCCCGCCAGACCCACCAAGTCTGCTCTGCCACTCTGAGCCTCCACTTGGCCTCTCTGAGCCTCAATTTCTTCATCTGTTAAAGGAATGAACATGTACCCACACCAGCAAAATACACACTTCATGCAGCACCTCGACTCGGGCACCCCCCGTGGCCCCACAAGCCGAGGTGGGGCACAGGTCGCTGGCGCAGCCCACCTGAAGCCAACGAGTGTGAACCTGGCCCATGCCTCACGGTGCCCAGGCTGCCACTTTGGGCTGTCAGTGTCTCTGCCTTCACCTCAACCTTCTTTTTCCACAACAAAAAATGGCTTTTTATAGTATATAAATACAGGCTCAACACAGAGAACTGGACAGATCCCCCACGATGCGGAGATAACAGGCCGTCTGTAAACGCACCGCTCTGAGACCCCCGTCAGCATTCTGGGATGGTCTCTCCCGGTGTCTCTTTAGGCAGACAAAGGCCTAAACACACACACACACACCACACTCACCGACAGCCACAGACCCATCCCTCCACACCCCCAGTCACGTAAACACACACCATCCACACCTGCACCCACACAGCCCCACCCACACACACACCCACGCCCCCGTCCACACATAAACACACCCACACACACCTACCCACATCCACACAGGCCCATGCACACATACACAATCTACAAACCTATACACACAGACCCACACCTCTGCCTTAACACACACATATGAAAACACATGCCTGTCCACACCCACACAACCCCTTATGCACACCTCTCCCCATAAAGTCCTCACACAGTTCCCCATCTACACTGACACACACCCCTGTATACACACCTCACCCCATAAACCCCTCATACATCCCCCTACACACATGCACACACACACACACACACACACCCCCCACAGGTCCATATAGACGCCCACACAGCCCTACCCCCTTGACATGCCCCCACAGCCACACATCCTGCCATGCCACCCAGACGGACACCAGGTCCCGCTCCCGCCCATGGGGTCACAGGCTCTGTGTGGCCCATCAGGAACCCACCCACTCCCATCCCAACCCCCTCCAAATCCCGCATCGCCAGCCCGATGTCTACACATCGCTCTTCCTCTCGATGCTCAGCAAATCCTGCAGAGCCGCAGAGCAACGCAAGCACGTGTGGCTGCAATGTACAAGCAGTAGGGTTTCGGACTCACTGTTTTCTGTGTTCTATCCATGACACGTGTTCTTCTGCCTGTTTCTTTCCCACCCAGTGGGCCCTGGAAACCCGTCTCTGTCTTCTGATTCAGCCTCCACTCCCCATTTAGTGGCTGCACTCATTTCCGTGGTGGTGGTGGGGGGACATTTCTGCATCCCCCCATTCACGGGATTCACTCTGTCTCCAGTGCTGGTGACGGCAGATAGCCCTGCAGCCACGTGGGCCTGCGAAGAAAACTGCCGCTGCCTCCTTAGGTGCTGGAGCGGCTGTTTCTATGGGAGAGAAACCTGGGTGTACTACTGATGGGCCTAATGGGCTGGGTGTGTGCAGTCACTGATGTTACTCCAATTTTCCAGATTGCTTTTCCAAAAGACTGACCCCCCAGGGCCTTCCACCAGCACGGTAGAGGACGCCTTTCCCCGCTCCTCTGCCTATAGGTAGCACAGCTCCTTCTTGAGGCTTTGCCAGACTGAGGAGTGTAAGTAGTGGCTACTCTCTGGGGTGTAAATTGGTCTTTACTCAAAGTCAGGGGACTGGTGAGTTGCAGTGAATATATCACTGGCACCCACCCTTCTGGAGCCCGGTGTCAGTGGGTGGGCAACTCAGGATGGGAAGGGAAGCCTGCATCTGCAGCCTGTGCGGCAGGGAAGGCGGGGAGGTGGGAGGGCGGGGAGGGCCGGGAGGGCGCTGCTGAGAGTCAAACTGGACTCCTCCTCCCGCCTACCCCCTCCTCCCTACCCCCCAGGCTCCTCTAAGCACCGCACCATCTGCCGCACCCCCTGCTGGCTGCTGAGATTGTGGTCAGACAGAGGACAGAGATGACATCTGTCTGCACCTCAGCTCAGGGCTCTGCGCACAGTAGGTGCTGGCGTTGGAGTGGGCAGAGGCAGCCGACCCCCTCTCATGCCAGTGGCCTGTGGAGACTGTTACCTCCTCACTGCCGAGAGCTGGTCGTCCCAAACCACTGAGCTTTCCAGCCGGTCCCAGAACGGGTGAAATATTTGCCGACCCACCCATCTATCATCATCTACAGGAATCTTTGCTCCTCCAGAGCTGCTGGAACGCAGAGGCTTGGCCTGGGGAAGGCTGGAAATGGAATCCTCTTCATCCTGTGGCACCCTCCCGCTGAACCATTTCTCACTACAGGGCCTTGCAGAGCGCATCTGTTTTGGCGTCTGCAGGACAAGTTTGATAACTGAAGTGGGAGAAGGATTTTGAAGGAGACAAGGCAAGAATCAAACTTTCTCTCCCTGCCCCACTCAAACTCTCTTATGGCTGTGTGTAGACAGGGTGGAGGAGAAGCACCCTCCCCACCAACATTCCTGATGGAGGGTCCCTCAGACCTCAGGCAGAGAGTGGAGGCCCCCAGACCTCAGACAGAGAGTGGAGGCCCCCAGACCTCAGACAGAGAGTGGAGACCCCCAGACCTCAGACAGAGAGTGGAGGCCCCCAGACCTCAGACAGAGAGTGGAGAGGGTCCCTCAGACCTCAGGCAGAGAGTGGAGGCCCCCAGACCTCAGGCAGCAAGTCCTGCTGGGTGGCTCTGTAGCCACAGCCTGGGCTCCGGGGTAGCTACAACGCTGAGTTTTGTCTGTGAAACACCAAAGACCAATCCACATACACCTGGCCTTAGTCCACCTGTACCCGTAGAGTTCCACAAACTTTTGGTGGCATGAAACAACAGAAATGTATTCTCTCCCAGCCTGGAGGCCACAAGTCCGAAGTCAGTAATACCGGGTTGAAATGAGGAGTCAGCAGGGCTGCGCTCCACGGCAGGCCCTCAGGGGGGCTCCTTCTTGCCCCTTCCAGCCCCTGGTGGCTCTGGGCGTTTCTTGGCATGTGGCCACATGGCTCCAAACTGTCTCTGCCTTCATGCGGCCTTCTCCTCTGTGTGTCTGTGGCCAGGTCTCCCTGCCTCCCACTCATAAGTATATACGTGATTGCATTTAGGGCCTACCTGGATACTCCCTGCTCATCTCAAAATCGTTACCTAATCTCATTATCAAACAGCCTTTCCTGCAAAAGGTAACATTTACAGGTTCTAGGTTTAGCACCTGATGTCTTCAGGAAATAGTGCTGTGGTTTGAATGTTTGTGTCCCTCCCAAATTCATGTTGAAACTTAATTCCTAGTGCAAGGATATGGCGAGCCAGGGCCTTGGGGAGGTAAGAAGTGCCCTTACAAAAGGGCTTGAGGGGGCGAGTTCACCTTTTTTTGTCCTTCTGCCGTGTGAGGACGCTGCAATAAGATGCCATATTGGAAGCAGAGAGCAAGTCCTCCTTAGACACCAGATTTGCTGGCACCTTGATCTTGGATTTCCCAGCCTCCAAAACGATGAGGAATACATTTCTGTTCTTTATCAATTACCCAGTCTATTTTGCTATAGAAGCAAAAAGGGATGGCAGCAGACAGTATTCAGCCCTAAATGCTCATTAGCCTCCGTGCAGTAGCTTGAGCTAGGGCCCCTCCAAAGTTATGTAGCGTATCAGCTGTTTGCTCCTTTGGCCTCGGTGAGGCTACCCCAGGGACTGCAGAAAGTGCGATTTTGAGCCAGAGAACAGAAGTGTTGACTCATCTAGGAGTCAGCCTGGAAAACTAGTTCAAAGGGAGGCTCCCCCAAGCAATGGCCCAGTGTAGAAAACTCCTAACAGGGATCATTTTGCCACTGCTCACATACCTGTCCTGACAGGGAACTCACTACTATACAAGGTTACTCATTTCTTTTTGCCCCTACTACCCCCTTGACTTAAGCCTGTAATGATGTGCAGAAGGACTGTGCTTCTGAGATGCCGAAAAGGGATCTCAGGAGTGCAGAGGCCAGCTGTTTGAGAAAACGTGAGAGCTGGCTGGGTGTAAGGAAGAGGCAAGTTCCAGGCTGGTGCACACCCTTCAGGCTGAAGCCAGCTGGAACCAGGCTGGCCAATTATAAGGACCAGAAGGCGAGTGGGGATCTTCCATGACAAGGGCCAGCAGAGAGCCTTGGGATCTTGGGAAGAGATGTGTCTAATGGGGTCTCAAGTTGTGCATTGGGGTCCCTTCCTTTGACAAGACAACGTCCTCCCGCCATCTTCAGTGCATCGGAGAAGCCACAGTGTGGCAGCGTGGCTGGGTTTCTCAGAAGCCGACAGGGCTGGGCTCCGGGGATGGGAAGGAGGTGGTCTGAGTGTCCTCTAACCCTGAACTTCAGTCTCCCTGCAGGCTGGGGGCCTAGCCCGAGCCCCTGTGGAGGTATCTTGGGTGGGGGATAATCACGTCTCCCACATCTCGACTCCCTTGGCCCCTTCTCGCTGTGCCCCCTCTTGGTGGTAAGCCCACTTGGGGCTGGCTACAGCCCTCCTTGGGGACAACTGCTCACATTGGAAGGAGGCAGGCAGGAAGGGGGACCCCTTAGTGGGGGTGACAGCTGGATGGATGACTGGGCTCCCATCAAATCTGACACACTCATCACCCAACTCCACAGAAGATCCAAAGCCTGTGCTGCCAGAGAGGACAGGGTGGCAGCAGCTCTCTGAATGCCCCAGGCCTGAGGAGTGGGTGGGTGGGAGTCTGGCTGCCAGGCCCCAGTCGAGCCGGTACCCCCATCAGAGGCCTCTAGACAGATGCAGCCCCTACGACAAGCCTGGAGACCTGCGCCACCTTTAGGGGAATGAGTCTGTTGCACTGCGGTCTGTGACTGCCCTCAGCTCCACACGGCCTGCGTGAAGCCCTGTGCTTACGATGCTTAGCAACCGACGAAGTTCATTTTGTCCCCACCAGTCTATTCTGAGCACCCTAAAAGGGATCATTTGGATGGGGCTGGGAGGGGCAACCAGTGCATGGACATTTGCAAGGTGGGGCCTGGTTCTCAGTCCAGGGTGCTCCCGGCAGACTCACAGCACCGAGATGAAGATGGGGACAGACACCAGCTTTAAAATAACCTCAAATAAATTTGCCCACAAACACTTAGTGTCCAAATCACCCTACATTACATTCTCAGGACCAGGGGAGGACGTGCTAAAACAGCACAGCTCCTTGGACCTGAATTGTCCGGGCCAACCGTCTGTCAATGAACCAGATTTTGCTGGAATTCTCTCGCTTCTTTAGCACAGTGGAAGTATTCATCTAAGGTTAATTTATTCTGAAGGCTTAAAAACGCAAAGTAGAGCCGCTCTGGGATGAACGTCCTGTCCCAAGGCCGCCACCTCCAGGAAGTTTGTGGAACTGACTTGAAATAACAACACCCTCCTTGGACAGAGATTCGGAAACGCGCATTTTCCCTCTTACAACTCCCCATGTGCCTGTAATCCCAGCACTTTAGGAGGCCAAGGCGGGTAGATCACGAGGTCAGGAGTTCGAGACCAGCCTGATCAACATGGTGAAACCCCATCTCTACTAAAAATACAAAAATTAGCCAGGCGTGGTGGCAGGCGCCTGGAATCCCAGCTACTTAGGAGGCTGAAGCAGGAGAATCACTTGAACCTGGGAGGCGGAGGGTGCAGTGAGCTGAGATGGCGCCATTGCACTCCAGCTTGGGTGACAGAGCAAGACTCCGTCTCAAAAAAACAAAACAAAACAAAAAACTCCCCTGCACCTCCACACCCACACCATTTCTACGATTCACATGATATCTTAAAGTTTCCGATGTAGTTTTGGGCCTACAAAGGAGAAGAACTGAAGTGAGCTTTAAAAATGCCTCTTCCGGCGGGCGGATCACGAGGTCAGGAGATCGAGACCACAGTGAGACCCCGTCTCTACTAAAAATACAAAAAATTAGCCGGGCGTGGTGGCGGGTGCCTGTAGTCCCAGCTACTCGGAGAGGCTGAGGCAGGAGAATGGCGTGAACCTGGGAGGCGGAGCTTGCAGTGAGCTGAGACCGTGCCACTGCACTCCAGCCTGGGTGACAGAGCAAGACTCCATTTCAAAAAAAAAAAAAAAAAAAAAATGCCTCTTCCTTGTACCTAAAAATGCTAATCAGACCATCTCAAGGGGAATCCTATATGCACAGCCGCCCCCCTCCCCACCACCGAATATGCAACCTAAATCTGACAGCAATGACCCAGGGCTCCTGGCAGGCCAGGCCAGCAGGTGAGGTCAGGGGTCGGGGGCGGGCAATACTGCTGTCTTCAGGGTCCTGTGCTGTTCACATAGTCCTCCCAGCCAGGAATGTCTCATCCCCACCGGAGCACTGCCTCTTCTATCCTCATTTCATAGACTACAAATTCAGGCCTGGAGGAATGAAGTCACCTCATTTATTTGCTTAGTCATTTGTCCGACAACTACTGATGTAATGCAGTCAACAGGCGAGGCCCTGTTCTGGCCCCAAGAGAGATCCCAGAAGGAGCTCAGCCCTGTCCTTGCCCACATGGGAAGCCAGGCCAGGCACCCTTTAGGGTCCAATCACACATGAACGACAGAGGAGTGCGGAGTGCAAGAGCGGGCTTGGGCCCCAAGTCTCCTTCTGGCTCATGCTTTGTGGTTCTACACAGCAGGGAAGGAGAAGGGTCCCTGCCCCCCTTTAGAATCCATCAAAGACGTTATTATTGCCACTTCAGGTCTGTATTCAAGTCCAGCAGCAGCAAAAATTAAGCAGCTGCAAGGCTGCTTGTCCTCTCTGTTGCTTCTTTGCCTGCAATTAGTGCAGAAGGCCAACAGGGGGCAGCGTCTAGCCTGGCTGTCTCATGGGGACATCTGAAGTGGAAAATAGCTCACTTCCATTTAATCTTTGTCTAAAAACAATAAGCCAATGTGAAGTTTAGAGAACTAACCTAATTAGGAATCATTTGCAGGGTCTCTGGAGCACCACCTTCCTGAACTCCACTCTTCCCCACATATGCAAAGACAGCATCACTTAACGAAATGGCAATTGAGGAGGCAAGGACTGGAGGAGGCTCAGAATCAGCAAATGGAGATTCAGGGGTTGCTGAGACTTCAGTCCAACAGGGTCCGTCTACAGAAGGGGGAAACTGGGGTCCATGAAGGGCAGAGGATGATCTCAGTGCCCTCTGAGGGGCAGCCCAGGCAGAGAAGAACCCACTCCCTGGCCAACACCTGTAGCATTCACATAGATGCTCTGACTGAATACAACTTTAAAGTGTAATTCCGGGATGAGGCTGCAATCGGCCCCCGACGGCAGCATCACTTCGGGGGAGCACACTCCTTTGGTCCACAGAGGCAGGACTTCCACCAGGAGGGGAGCTTCTTCAGGAGGGGCAGGGAGAGATTTTGCCTGCCTCAGCCCTGCCCATCATCACAATTCCAACTCAAGGTCTCCAAAAACAACCCCAGCCTCCTGCCTTTACCGGGAGGCAGATGTATGGTTGCTTGGAGATACTGATGCTGTGAGTCTGCCAACAGCTGCCTGCAGCTCCATCCTGGCTCCGCAGGCTGCATGCAGGCCTCAGGCCTTGGTGCCGCCCCCCGCCCCTAGGTTGGTAAATGCCAAGCCAAGCTCCGAGGACCATTGTCTTTTCGATCCTCAGTTTTCTCAACGGAAAAATACACATCCTCACTTTGTAGTGAGGGTGACAGGAACCAAGGTGATGACAGAGCCTTTCCCTTCCCTGCAGCATTGGGGCACAGGCCAGTGGTCCCAGACTATCCATGCTCCCCAGGCCCCTCCACCTCCGCACCCCATAGCTCACCCCCAGCCCTTGAGGCTGTGCTGCAGCAACATGTTTCCCAGCGAGAGGAGGCCACCCCTTCCCCAATACCAAAGGGAGAAGCCTGGGGCAGCCGGCCCTCCCAATGCAGAGAGCGCGCCCAGCCTTGCTGCACCCAGCCCAGGAGGAACTGAATGCCCTAGATGCGTGCTGTGCCGGGTGCTGGGTACCAGGTGCCGGGTGCTGGGTACCAGGTGCCGGGTGCCGGGTACCAGGTGCCGGGTGCCGGGTGCCAGATTCCAGGTGCCAGGCGACAGGTGCGTGTTGTGCTGAGTGCTGGGTACTGGGTGCTGGGTGCTGGGTGCTGGGTGCCGGGTGCTGGGTGCCGGGTGCTGGGTGCCGGGCCAAATGCCCTCCCTGCACCAGTGGGCTGGATGCTCGGCGACCCCGACTGCTTCCAGGGCCTTTTCTTGGCCAAGCTGATGCAAAATGATCAAGGCCAAAAACCTCCTGAAAGCAGGCAGAGAGCTGGCACTGAGAGATGTATGGGAGTCAGTCAACTCCCGGTTACCCAGCGCCCAGTCCTCATGGTCCTTTAGGGTCTGCCACCCGGCTCCACTGTGGAGGAAAATTGAGCCCGAGAAAAGAACGGGTTTGCCCCGATTTCCCAGTGCTGAGGCCGAGCTGGGTGGGACCTCACAGCTACAAACCCGGCCTCTTCCCCTGTGCAGGGAGATCGGCACCTGCAAGAAGGGAACTGAGCAGGTGCCTGAGGGCCCTGCGTGGAGTCCGCCTTTCCTCCAGGGGATTTCATTTAGATCTCCGGGGGGATGTGCTGTGCTGCGCAGGAGTAAACGCAGTGGAGAAAAGGAAAAAATAAACCAGAAAGGCAAAGCCAGCAGGGGCCCTGGACTGCCACCCAGTAACTGTGCCCCAACCATGTGCTATCCCACCCCCACGGAAGTAGCTTCCTTTTGTTAAATTGCTACGAATTCTCTCCGCCCCTTGCCTCTCTGGGAGCTCAAAGACCCTCCCCCAACTTCTCAGAAGGACGTTTGGCTGCTGCGCCAGGGCCACATAAACCCTGACAAGACTCGGTCCTGAGCCGCTGCTGCACAAGGTCGGCGCAGGGAGGGAAATGGCAGGTGGCAGTGCCTGCCCCACAGGGCCCAGAACCTCCAGCACCCAGCAGTGATGTGCGCCCTCGTTGAGCTTGGCTTCCCTTGAAATCCCCCGTTGGGTCTAGTAAATGGCAGGGTCTCTCCCACACTCATTGATTTGTTCCTTCATTCCCAATCTGTCTATGCTGGGCAAAGTTTGATGAGTGAGGCTTTAACTGTGAACAAGTCAGAACAGTTTGCAGATGTCATACAAACAAGCAAATCAACGTGCAAGATCACGATCTATCGTGACAGGTAACCCTGGAGCCAGGCTCACACCCAGGCTTTGCCAGGAGAAAGCAGCGGTCCTGGGAGGTGGTGGCACTCACCCAGAGCCACCAACCAGAGGAGGCAGAGGCTGGATTTACTTTAGGGGGCCCTAAAACCATCCTAACAGCTCCCAGGAGCAGAATTCCTGTTCACTCCCCTTAAATGTAAATGTCCAGGGTCGGGGCCGGGCGCAGTGGCTCACGCCTGTAATCCTAGCACTTTGGGAGGCCGAGGCAGGCGGATCACGAGTTCAGGAGATCGAGACTATCCTTGCTAACACGGTGAAACCCTGTCTCTACTAAAAATACAAAAAATTAGCCGGGCGTGGTGACGGGCGCCTGTAGTCCCAGCTACTCGGGAGGCTGAGGCAGGAGAATGGCGTGAACCCGGGAGGCGGAGCTTGCAGTGAGCTGACATCACGCCACTGCGCTCCAGCCTGGGCGACAGAGCAAGACTCCACCTCGGAAAAAAAAAAAAAAAATGTTCAGGGTCATCCCCAGGGGAAGGAAGGGCTGAGGCCAAGAAGACAGGGTCATCCTCAAGCCAATTGTCTTCCAAAATGGGTGGGGGGAATGGATGTGTCAACCCTGACACTCACCCCTGCCTGGCGCTGTTGGAGCACTCTCAGACACGGCACCCTACCTTGCTTTTCCCAAGCCTGGCTGCCCCATTTTATAGAAGCAGCTCAGGCAGGGCCAGGGAGCCCAGAGACAAGGGGATTATCTGTGCTCCGGGGGACTTAAACTGTCTTCGTGTCACCGGGTGGGGCTGCTGGGACCCAGACTTAGTGCGCCAATTCTGTATCTAATCGCTTGCAGCAGCAAACCAAGCGAATCTTGACAGCTGCTCCAGCCGGGCAGAGGCTCTCCCAGGTGCCCCTGCGAGCTCCACTCCCCAGGACGTGAGCTGGCATTTTCACAAATTGAGGTAGGCCGGATAGTGGTGCTCCCTGGAGAGTGGAGGAGGCATGGGGGGACTTGGTCTTCCTCTATCCAGCCCTGGCACCATCCCCCCCACCAGGTTGTTCTTTGGGTCTGGGGCATTGCCGCTTCCTCCTCCTCTCCAGTCTCTGCCTGGCTGTGCCCGGGCAGCAGGGGCTTCTCAAGCTTGTTCAGCCTTGAAAACCACCCACCGCTCTTTGAGTCAGTCCTGGCTCCAGCAGGGCTTCCATTTCCCCACTGTCCAGCTATCCCTTGGACTGGGACCTGTGTCCCAAATGGCTGACTGGACTCCAAGTGAAGTGCACCCGTTTCACTGTGGTTAGTGTATTTTGCCGAGTGACCTGAGCCTTAGGTTTCTCCTCTGGAGAATGAGTATAATGATGACGATCCCTAGCCGGGTCTGCTGGTGCGCACCTGTAGTCCCAGCTACTCGGGAGGCTGAGGTTGGAGGATCGCTTGAGCCCAGGAGGTCGAGGCTGCAGGGAGTTGTGATGAAACCACTGCAGTCTAGTCTGGGTAACCGAGCGAGGCCCCATCTTCAAAAAAAAAAATTACTAATGAGCTCTACCTTAGTGCTGTTGCTGGGACCAACACTGTCCTCCCCACCCACCCCAGGTCGTGGTGGGTCGCCAGCAAGGCGTGGCTGGCCCAGGCACAGCCTCAGCCCCGCAGGCATTTCTGAACCCCTCTGCCAGCTGGGAGTAGGGAAAGCAGGCCTGAGGAGGCCTCACCGGCCCTGCAGCCCCTGCACTGCCCGTTCCAGGCCTCGGCTCCCCTCCTAACGCCGGTCCCATGTGCACCAAGTCCCAATGCTGTCCCGTCGCTGGGGTCTCAGGGACCGCTGTCTCCTCGTCTCCTGGTCTCCTCGTAGGAGCTCTAACCCCAAACTCCGCTCCTACACTCCGTCCTCCAAACTCCAGGCGCTGCCTTCAAGCGCAGGCAGCAGCGGTCGCATCTCCACTGTTCCCAGCACCGGCGAAATGGCTTTCGTGTCGTTCACATCCAGCTCAGATGCCCAGTCCCCTTCCCTGACCTCAGACCACACAGCAGCATTCTCTGTGTGCTTTACACCACCGCACCCCAAAAGCTCCCCGGGAGAGCCACTGTTGGCTTCACTGCTTCGCCTAAAACCGAGAACCCGCGGCTCACGACACTCCGTCCTATCCGCGGACAGAAACGAACCCGAGCCCGCAGCTGCACGTTTGAACCCCGCAAAGCCACTGTGAGGCGGTCCTGAAACCCCAGGGAAAAGTCGGGGTTTGGGGGCGGGATCCTTGCCCCGTGTGGGTTGGGAAAAGACGGTGGGAACCTTCGGGACTCTGGAGTGGTGAAATGACGGGAGAGGACACTCAACACCCCCGACTCATGCCCTTCAGAGCGGAGCTCTGACCTGGCCTCCTCCAGGCAGTCTTCCCGGCTGCGTCCTGCCCTATCTCCTCCTCCCCAGCTCCGCGTTTGCAGCCCCGCTGGGCCGCGCGCAACTGGAGCGCCAAGTTGCGTCCCCTGAGCGCTGTTACCGCGGCGCCCGGTCTGACCGCCTGTGCGAACCCAGGCGTCCGCGACCGCGAAGCTGCGAGTTGTCTCCGGCCCTCCCGGAGCTGCGGGCGGCTCCTCGAGAAACTCAGAGAGCCCAGGCGCACCACGGGCCACCCGGAGCATCCCCAGGCGGCCCTGTTAGCCCCATTTTATGGAGGAAGACTGAGGCTTTGGGGTGCATGGGACCCGCGGTTACCCCGCAAACACAGGCGCCTGCGAAGATGCTATCGCGAGCTGAACAATCTGGAAGAACCACATTCACTGTAGCTCCTCCACTGGGTCTCTGCGTCCTCGCTGGCCTAACTGCGCAAACACGCCCTCCCCGGACGCAGGCCAGGTTCGCCGAGAAGTCCTGGCGGCGAAAGAGCGCAGGCAGCCAGCCCAGCAGGGCCCCCATCTGCCTCCCCAGCCACGCCATCCCCTGCCTCCCCCTACACCACCCCTCCCTCCCCCCACGCCACCCCCTCCCTCATATCCACGCCACCCCTCCCCTCCCCCCACGCCCTTCCCCGGCTGCCGCCCACGCGGAGGCGCCCAGGGCCCCGGGTCCCCGAGAGGGGCGGGGGGTCCAAAGGCTCGGGCACCGAGGGCTGGCGGGGCCCTCCCGGGTCCTCTGCCCGCCGCCACCCCTCGGCCCAACCCGGCCGCAGCATCTGCGCATTTTAAGCCGGATAAGACGCTTCCTTCCCTGTTTGTCTGGGTTTCTTTCTCGGTTGCTCAAGGCTCTGGTGTGACCGCTCCAAGAAAGGACACCAATGGCCGCGCCCCCGCCCCATGACGCTGCGGACCGCAAGCCGACTGCCCCTACCCGGCAGCCTGCCCCCTCCCCGCGTCGGTGCGCGCCTTGGCTCCGGGAAACGCTTGCCTCCGGTCAGTCTAGCGGGGCGTGTGCGAGTGCAGCCCCCGCGGGGACGTGGGCGCCAACAGCAGGCGAGTGACTACCGCGGCGCAGTTCTCGAAGACCCAGCGCCTGTCCCGAGGCCACCCCCCCAGGCAGGAATTACTGTCTGCCGGCCCGAAGCCCCTGCCCCACCCGCCGCCCTGTTTCAAAGTTGGGGAGAGTCCACGCCGCGACGGAGCGAGCAGACTTGGACATGGCCGAGTGCCGTGTGCACACGATTGGTCTTAAGAGTTTAGGGGAAAAAGCACGCGGGGAAACCACGCGGGGCCAGGCGCGCTCTCGTTTCCCGCCACTGCCCCCTTCCCGGGCACCCTGGGTCGCCGCTGTCGCCCGTCCCGCTTTCTTGTCGCCTGGGAGCACCGGGTCCCCCAGAGTGACCTACTGCAGCCCAGCCCCGGCGGTCGCGGGCTTGCGCTGGGTTTTGGGACGCGGTCTCAGACGCTTGGCCTTGCGGCCCTACCTGTCGGTTCCGGTCCCAAGAACGGTGCCCTCCTGTGCCTCGGGCCTTTCCTGGGGCGCGGGGCCGCGGCAGGAGCGACCTCGGCCCGCGCTCCCCTCCTGCTCCGTGGCCTACCTGGGTCCCCCTTGAACCTCTGCTCGGTGCAGCCCTGCCCCTCAGTTTCCCAGACGGCGCAGCTGAGGCTCTCGAGGTGACGAGAGGCTGTGGGGGTGAGGTCGCAGCCCGGCTCCCTCCTCAGTTCCGCCACCCACCTCTTCGGTAGTAACGCAGTTCTCAAAATGGGCCCAGGGCCCCTTCCGGCCAAACACAGCCTGAACTCCTGGGCAGAACTAGCGCGGCAGAGGTGGCCCGAAGGCCAGGTTGCGGGGGATCCAGGCCTCTGCCCAACTGCCCCGGAATCTGGCGGCGCAGACGGTCTGCGCCACTGGGGACGATGCGATCCCCTGAGCTGACGCTCTCCCCTGGCGAAGAACCAGGTGGCGAGATCGCCCCTGTCGTGTGGCCCAATGCGTTACCAGCAAGAACAAAGTCCGATCTTAACTGCTCCTCGCGCGGCTTTTGACCTTGGGTCGGGGCTGCGTCTCAGCGCTCAACAGCCCAGCTTCTCCCCATGGTTTTAAATTACCGGGACGAAGCCGCTACCAGCGGCGCCTGCACGGGGAGGGCAGGGAGCGCTCGGCGCGCATTGGGACCTCGAGTGCCTTCACCCTAGGGAGTGCTCGTCCCCAGCCCGGCCTCTGTGGGCGCCCCCGGCCCAGCCCGTGCTGTCCTCGTCTTACCGCGGCCCGCCCCGGCCCTGCGCTCCCGCCGCTCCGCAGCCACGTTTCTCCGCTGCTGTCCTCTTCCGGGGTCAAGGGGCCGTGGCAGACCCGGAGCCTCCCGGAGGCTCTTCTGCAGGGGCGGATTATCTCCCCTCTCCCACCAGGCCCCGGCTGGGGGCACCGTCTCGCCCCGAAAGCCGAGAAGCGCTGGAACTCCCCCCTCCTGGCCCCCTCCTCCGCTTCTGCTTGTTTAACCTTCCCGCAGGGCGGTGACCCTGCGCCCCGCCAGGCGCTGCCATGGGGTCAGGCGGGGGTGGGGGGCGCCTCAGGGGTCCGGCGGCGGCTGGGAGTCCCCCGAGCAGCAGAGACCCTCCTCCTGTCTCCTGTTCTGCCCAGCGTGGGAAGCGTCCCAGGCCTGGTTGTGCCAGAGGCCCTGGGCGACCTTCAGCAGTGTCTTAACCTCTCCGGGCTTTGACCTCTGGGGACAGAACCCCCTGCCCCCAGTGGGAGGCCCTGCTCTAGGCAGGTGAAGCTACATGATCCATGTGGCCCAGTGCAAAATGAAAGATAGCCCTTGTTCAAAAACTCAAGAAATATCGTGACTTTGAAGGCAGCAAACACAGAGGAGGGGCCCTTCAGAACGGGGCCCCTTGCGACTGTACAGGTCCCTCGAGCCCATGGAGCTAGCCCTGACTTCTGGACTAAGACCCCCCACAGAGAGCCTCCACCTGCGCCAGCCTCAGGCCTTTCTTCCCTTGTGCACCCTGAGTGCTCAGTCCTGGGCCCTGGGCAAGGTGGGGCTGGTGACAGCTGCTCCAGCCGGGCAGAGGCTCTCCCAGGTGCCCCTGCGAGCTCCACTCCCCAGGACGTGAGGAGGTCTCAGAGGGGCTCAGGGAGATCCCCGCAAATTAGGGCCGCCCTTGTCCTGCGCTCCTGGGCCTCCACACCCAATGCCCTGGCTTGGGCGCCACTCCCTCATACACAGCCGATGTATGACAAGCACGTGGGCCCTGAAGAGGCCCCTGGGCTCTCAGGGGTTCCGGGAAGCACACTAGGACTTTGACAGTGGCGTGTTCCATGCTAACAGGGTGTGGCGGGCCTTCCAGCTCAGTGGGCAGGTCCAAGAGTCTACCAGTTCAGCATGGTGCCCCGGTCCCGGCCACCTGGAGCCTCACGACAAGCTGAGTCCTTGCCGGCCCCCAACACTGACGCAGGCCCCATCCCTCCAGCCTGACCTCAGGAGGCTGCTGGGCAGGGAGCCTAGTCCCTGGGCCGGCCCGTGCACCTGGCCCTCCACCCCAGCCACTGTGCCTGCTGTGTTCTAGGGACGGAGTCCTGGGGACCTGCAGGGTGTGGCAGTGCCCAAGATCATGGTTCTTTCCCCATTCTGGAGGTTGAGCAGGTGGGGAGTGCTAAGAAGAGGCGCTGTTCAGAGATAGACATCTCTGCTTCCTGGTGATTCCCTCAACAACCGGATGAAATAATAGGCCAACCTCAGTTCACTGAAGAGGAAACAGAGGCCCAGAGAGGTTAGGGAACTCACTTAAGGGCACGCAGCAGCAGGAAGAAGTGGATTTGAATTTGGGACACGGCTGCCCTCTGCCACCTAGCCTCTGCACACACAAGTGCATGCATACACGCACATATGCGCACACACACACACGTGCACAGCGATTGAAACAGATTTAGACTTCGGGCATGCAGGGCAGAATGCCCACCCGAGAAGATGCGAACACAAATCCATTTCCTTCAAGTGTTGATTGATTTCTCTTCAAGAACGCCTGCATTATGCAAGGGTCTGAAGGTCAGCTGATTTAAATGGAAATGAGTTCGGGAAAAACAAATCAACAACAGTTCCAGGTTCAATTCACTGGAAAAGCACATCACCTTAAGTTACTCAAGGAATGACAGGGCCATTGTAGAGACAGCTGGAGAGCCCACTCACCGTGCTCCCCGGGGTCTCAGCTTTGGAAGATCATCGTGCTCCAGCTCCCGGGGGGTCTCAGGCTTGGAAGATGTCTCTAGAGTTGCTGGGTCCTCTATGAGTTCACTTATCCTGGCTGGAGCTGGGGGTTACCAGGGAAACCTGGAGGGACTTTTCCCCTAACAAGTCTTTTTTTTTTTTTTTTTTTTTTTTTTCAAACGAACACTTTTTGGAAGAGTTTACCCAGAAGTGTGGCCTGGGTTTTGCATCTCCAGTGGTCTAAGCAGCTCTATAGTCTCTGCAAAAAAAACCCACATATTTCCTCCCTCTGTCCTTCCCTCCTTCTCGCCCTCCCCTCCTCCTTCTCTCCTGTCTGCCTTCCTTCCTTTTCTCCCTCTTCCTCCTTCCTCCCTCTCTTCCTTCAACTGGCCAGTCATCAGGCTGGTTTCTGGAACGGGGCAGGGAGCAGACAGCCAGGGCCATTCCCATGTGGCACTCGTGGCCGTGACCTCACTCGTGTTCTTCAGCTGGCCTGTGAGGCCACCCTGCTGTCTTCATTTAGAAGTGCAGACGCAGAGTCCCAGAGAGGTGGAGTGATTTGCCCAAGATGGCCCAGCAAATGGGTTCCTGAACCTGGCAGCAGCCCCTCCGCCTCGGGCCTTCCCTCCTCTCCAGCTCTTCTTGCAAGTCCCTCCCTACCTGCTTTGTGTCCTGCATCTGGTCTGGGCTGGCTCGGTGCCTCCTCCCTGCCATGCTGGGACTTCCCTGCACCCTAGGGCACCGACTCTTTGTTAAATGATCTCTTAAATATTGTGGGCAGCATGCACATCTCACTTGGAGATTCTCTGACCTCCTTGAGCAAAATCAGCCACCCTTGCTCTGTCCCATCATGGTCCTTGGCACGAGTCCCCCTCCAATCGCCAGTCCCTGGCTCCCACCTCCACTCACCTGGACCAGCCTGAAGGCTGACCTAACCCCATGCTGGGCCCCAGCCCCCAGAGCACAGAGCCAGGCACATGCAGTTGCTGTCATTCTAGATGGGCCCAGGGAAGGAAAAGCATTTCAAGCCAGAAGGGCTGGGGGAAGGAATGACAAGGGAGAGGAGC